>NW_026562379.1:17603416-18135916 GCF_027474105.1 Poeciliopsis prolifica
TTCATCATTCCACTTATTAAATAAATAAAACCTTATATATATACCTTATTTATGTATAAAGAAAACCTTGGCGTTTTAGTACCCTCATAGCATCTTGTTGCCCTGAGACAACAAACCAAATTCTAATTAATATATTATAAAGACCCCCTCGAGCTCCCAAAACTAGGGTGAAATATTTTTTTCCTCATAAAATAAAAATTTATGCCATAGAGGGTTAAAAAAGAGACAAATAAATTTCCGCCAAAAACTTGAAGATTTTGCAGAAAACAAAAAGCAATTTGTTAGTTTAAGAAATTTGTAAAGGAAAAACTGAAATTAATCAGAAATTTTCTAGAAAAAAACTTGGAAAGTAAAATATTTCAAATTTTGATGGCAAAATTTGAAATATTTTACAGTTCTGGATTGGTTTGCTATAAATGTATTAATATTTTTGTCTTTCTATCTATGACGGCCTTAGTTTGCTGTCACATAAATGGACCTTAGTTTGAAACTACAGAATGGATTCCACTGGCAACAGAAACCTGACAGATTAGGAGGATTTTTAACCAAAGGATCATTTTTTAAATGAGGTTAAACACTAAGATGTTTCTCTTTTGTTGACTCAGTTTCTGCTTTTATAGATTAAATTAAATTTAAAAGCCCTGACTCAGGTCCGGCCCTTTTTACCAAATAGAAAAAGTGATTTACAGATTTTGTCTCTACACAAATTAAACAACTTCACTGCATTTTTATTAACATTTAGATGTTTTATTTCTAAAACACTAAATTTTCTGTTTACTGATGATGTTCATTTTAAAAATCAGCTTCAAAAGCAAATATTTTGTTTTGGGTTGTTACTTTTCTTCTGCAGAGCATCAATGCCCCTCCCCCACCTAATGCTGCAAGTCAGCTGACTGCAATGAAGTTTTTCAGATTGACTGATTGGAAATATTGAAACTCAAACAAGAAAGATGATCTTTTCTTTTTTGTTTAGCTTTAGTGCTAAGCTAATAATTAGCTGGACTAATAGATTAGTGGAGTTAATTGTTAATTATTACAGAAAAGAATAAAAATTCATCTCAGAAGTTGTAGTTTAATTTATTTGGGGATTTTGAAGAGTCAGTGGCTTTTTGCTTAGTGACGGATATTTCATCATTCAGTATATTGAGTCGGCCAAAGCAGATGGAAACTGTGATACTATCAAAAGATGATAAACATGCAAAAACATGTTTTATGTAAAATTATGAAGGTAAAAAATGTAATTAGTCCATCAGAGCAATTAGAAATGCCAGAAAACCTGCTGGTTTATTAAAAATGCACCGCAGAAGCCCAACCCGACTATCAAACTCAACTTTGGACCAACCGGCTCGAATTTTGGCTCAGAGCTGCAAAGGTTGAGATAATAGTTTAGATTTTCATGCATGCATGTTGCTGCAGCAGCATAAAGGGGCTGGTAGTGTTTAATATGCTAAATAATAAATGTTTTGAGTTAAATGGGTCTAAAATATCTCAACTCTTTGAAATAAACAACTTTTTCCAGCTGAAGATCTAAAGTTTAGATTCACCCTGAAAAACCTGGTTATGTTGCAATAAAGCTGATAATGTTGCTGACGCTTCAATCCAGATTAGCATCACTCAGCAAGCTCACGGCAGCACACAGAGGCTGAACACCCAGATTAATGTCTAGATTTCTCTCTGTTTCTTCTCTTCATAGCAGCAACACCTGGGCTCAGTTCTGCTCAGCAGTGACTCCTTCCTGTTAATAATGACTGTTAAGTAATTATAACCATCATTCTCATCAGCCAATGCTTGCATTTCACAAAGGTCTACTTGAAAGTGTTTTAAAGCCTCATAACAAAAACTCTGTTTCTTTGGAAATTTATGTGCCAGTTTATGCAGAGTATAAGGGTCTTCCTTTTATAAAAGAGCTTGTACATTTTCCACCTTAACCTTCTTCCCAGTATCATCCTGCAGAGCTCGTTTCAGTCTAACTGTTCCTCCTAAACTACTGGGATGTGATGGAGTGTAATATTCCTTCTTTAACCTTTTCTCAGCCATCCTTCTGTCACCTGCTTTGATAAGCGGTTCTTAAATAATGAGAAAACAAGATAATGGAACAAAGGATTTATTTATTATTCCTTTAATAGTTAAAAATCACAAACAATACATTTATTTACTACAATTAAATATTAACAGATAATATATGTATAAAGATAAATTTAATGCTAGTCAATCAGTCATAAAACATAAGTAAAGGACAATGACTAAAATACTTGAACTTGCAAAATAAGATGAAAAAAGGATATTAGAAGTACAAATAAAATACTTACACTAAATCTATAGAACTAGAAAAAATACACAGAGTAAGATAGTAGCAAACTGTCTACGCAATCATCTTCATGTTTGTATCCACTACCTGTATGTGGCGCTGCTTCAGGTGTTTCTGGACAGCCAGTATAAATCATGGAGTCAGGAGTCGTTGTGTGATGCAATGAAAGTTGAGCTGGTAATAAACTTCCTCCAGTATTTCCAGGCACTGATGCTGTCGCTGTTTGGGTGATCTGTTATGCAGCCGTAGCAGGTTTCCTTGACCTACTTGGCACAAATTAAACTGAGTAGATGCAGCAAGGTTGTTTTTACAGTAACAATCAGCGTAGTCGGTATCCATCCATCAATTTCATCTTCTTGTTGCATTGGAGAAGGTGGAAGTTGGGAGTAGCTGGTAGCGGGATCTCCAGAGTCTTCTGCTGCTGCTGGAGGTATACCCTCTTCAGCTATGGTACTCGGTATCAGAACATTTGTAGGAGAGAGTGCAGGAGATGATGCTAATGAGGAGGAGTACAAAAGAGGAGAAGGGGGATGATATGGATCCATGTTGTAGCTTCCAGGAGACGGAGGACAGGAGAGGCTCTCTGTCCAATGACTGGGCTCGTCCCGGTATGGCACCATAGTCCAAAGCTCCTTGCTTCTTCCATTCTAAAGGTTTGTTGTCAGAAGTCCCTGCAACCCTCCTGATATAGACGGGGGTCAAGGGGAGGATAAGTCCAGTAGAGGACTGGCCTTATCAATCAATCAATCAATGAACCAAATTTTATTTGTATAACACATTTCAGCAGCAAGGCATTTCAAGGTGCTTTACATCATAACAAACAAAAACACAAAGTCATTCAACATAGACTAAACAATAATTACATTTCAATTTTAAACAGGTGTGTTTTTAGTTGAGATTTAAAGGAAGTCAGTATTTCTGCTGTTTTGCTGTTTTTTGGAAGTTTGTCCCAAATTTTTGGTGCATAGATGCTGAAAGCTGCTTCTCCTCTCTTGGTTCTGGTTCTGGGGATGCAAAGCAGAACCAGAACAAGAACCTGAGAGTCTGGAAGGTTGATACAACAACAGCAGATCTTTGATGTATTGTGGTGCTAAACCGTTCAGTGATTTATAAACTAACAACAGTATTTTAAAGTCTATTCTTTGAGCTACAGGGAGCCAGTGGAGGGACTTTAAAACTGGTGTTATGTCTCTATCTTCCTGGTTTTAGTGAGAACGCGAGCAGCAGCTTCTGGATCAGCTGCAGCTGGAGGATTGATGTGTTGGACAGGCCTGTGAAGATGCTGTTACAATAATCAATGCGACTAAAGATAAACGCATGAATGAGTTTCTCTAGATCTGGGTGAGACATTAGTCCTCTAATCCTGGAGATGTTCTTCAGGTGATAGAAGGCTGACTTTGTAATCGTCTTTATGTGGCTCGCAAGGTTCAGGTCAGAGTCCATCACTGCTCCCAGGTTTCGGGCCTGATCAACAGTTTTTACTTGTAATAACTGAAGCTGTTTATAGACTTTAGATCGTTCCTCTTCAGGTACAAAAATAATGACTTCAGTTTTGCTTTTGTTCAGCTGAAGAAAGTTTTGGCACATCCACACATTTATCTGTTCTAAACATTTATTCAGTGATTGGATGGGGTCAAAGGTCACCTGGTGACATCATAATGTAGAGCTGTGTGTCATCCGCATAGTTATGGTAGCTAATATTTCCTATTATGACTTGAGCTAGTGGGAGAATATAAATATTAAAAAAGGGTCCTAGGATTGAACCTTGGGGTACCCCACATGCGACCTTTGTCCTTAGAGGCTGTTTGCCGTTTCTTTGGGGAGTTGAAGTCATGCTGTTGGTTACCATAGAAACCCTATTTAACAAAATAAAACACATTTAGGGTTAAAACTGAAGAAGTTTACTCTGGTTTAGAGGAATGTTTGTGTTTTATATCTGCAGCTTTGTGAAAAGTTAAATAGGATTAAAGAGAATTTAAACAACATGAAGTTTTTGGTGTATTTTCTGTTTACTGATGATGTTAGTTTTAAAAATCAGCTTCAAAAGCAAATATTCTGTTTTGGGTTGTTACTTTTCTTCTGCAGAGCGTCAATGCCCCTCCCCCACCTAATGCTGTAAGTCAGCTGACTGCAATGAAGTTTTTCAGATTGACTGATTGGAAATATTGAAACTCAAACAAGAAAGATGATCTTTTCTTTTTTGTTTAGCGTTAGTGCTAAGCTAATAATTATCTGGAGTAATAGATTAGTGGAGTTAATTATTACAGAAAAGAATAAAAATTCATCTCAGAAGTTGTAGTTTAATTTATTTGGGGATTTTGAAGAGTCAGTGGCTTTTTGCTTAGTGACGGATATTTCATCATTCAGTATATTGCGTCAGCCAAAGCAGATGGAAACTGTGATACTATCAAAAGATGATAAACATGCAAAAACATGTTTTATGTGAAATTATGAAGGTAAAAAATGTAATTAGTCCATCAGAGCAATTAGAAATGCCAGAAAACCTGCTGGTTTATTAAAAATGCACCGCAGAAGCCCGACCCGACTATCAAACTCAACTTTGGGCCAACCGGGCTCGAATTTTGGCTCAGAGCTGCAAATGTTGAGATAATAGTTTAGATTTTCATGCATGCATGTTGCTGCAGCAGCATAAAGGGGCTGGTAGTGTTTAATATGCTAAATAATAAATGTTTTGAGTTAAATGGGTCTAAAATATCTCAGCTCTTTGAAATAAACAACTTTTTCCAGCTGAAGATCTAAAGTTTAGATTCACCCTGAAAAACCTGGTTATGTTGCAATAAAGCTGATAATGTTGCTGACGCTTCAATCCAGATTAGCATCACTCAGCAAGCTCACGGCAGCACACAGAGGCTGAACACCCAGATTAATGTCTAGATTTCTCTCTGTTTCTTCTCTTCATAGCAGCAACACCTGGGCTCAGTTCTGGTCAGCAGTGACTCCTTCCTGCAGGGAAGCTGAGCTGCTGCTGCCAACAACATCAGGTTCCCCTTCAGTGGATCAAACACACCTGAGTTCCTCTTGCTTCTCCTGGCTTTGACCTTCAGCTCTGCTACAAGGACACAAGAAAAGAGTTGAGTTGGGACTTGAACTGGCACTTCAAGCTCCTTTCAGTCTGCAGGTTTTTCTAGTTCTACCTGCACTGTAAAAATGGGTCAAAACTCTGCAATAGACTGGTTGAACTGGGACATTACCTCCTTCATAATATTGTCTTGACAACTTGGCAATTTCCTTCAAATCTGCTGCTGTGTGGTGGTGTTGGACTCCATCTCTCCAGGTCTGGGGAGGCTGGAGTGGACAAGACTTGGCTTAACTGAGCTCCAATGCAGTCAAAGCGGGTCAATAATGTCTGAATATCTGTCACAATCGCCCTTTTGTGGCTGAACAGGGGAAACGGTCCGCTCACTCGTACTTGCTTTGTCTTCTAAGGACAGTAAACTGCGTCTCCCCATGGTCTCATCTATAATGGATTTCAGCCTCTTTAGCAACAGCAAGCGCTGATCCTTCCTGCCCAGATTTTTTGGACATGTCAGGTAGTTAGTCAGATACTCAACACAACTTTCTGTATTATTTTGCATCAGCTGACTGGAGGCCAGTCCTTCAACGTCTCCTAGAGAAGTTGCAGTGAGGTGAGCTTCGCTACCTGTTAGCTGATGTAACTTCTTGAAGCTCCATAATATGTGCTTTCTCTCAGCGGACAACATCTTGCTGACCTCAAATGCATGGGTCCTCAGTCCATCACTCTGTAGGCTGGTACACCTTTCAACTGGTTACTGGCCTCTCTGCTACACACTGGGTCACTCCTGGCTCCAGGAACATGCAACTAGGTGTGGCCTGCTGATCCCGGACGAGCCCCCATGATCTGTTACCGGTCCCCAGCGTCAGGGCTGCTGTAGTAGTGATGTGAGCAATTTGACGAATATTAAACAGGATTTAGTAATGACAACCAGAGGGCTCTCTTTGGGATCCAGATTGAATCTCATTTATTTGTTCAACAAATGCCTTACATTACCTTTCTTTGTTAAAAACTCTGTTTATTTTTCTCACAAGAAATAATTAAGTTAATACATAATCCTTTTTACAATATCATCCTTCACTTGGATGAAGACAAGCAAGGAATAGAGTGTTAAACAGGATAAATCAACTGTTTCAATTATCTGCATATTAACTGGTCTGAACATCAAACTGATTTTAAATTATTAATGATCAAATATACAATTACCAAACGTACAAAATATAACATTTAACTGTGATCCTAAACTCTGATAGCTAAAACTAAACATGCAAACAATGTGTTATTGCGTGTTCGTGTGCGTGTGTGTGTGTCTGTGTGGGGTTGTGTGTGTGTGTGTGTTTTTTTTAAGTACAACTATGAAGATATAGAATGACATTAGTCCAAAGGAGCAATTAGTTATAGTTTCTATGCCAAAAAAGCATTTGGTTTATTAAAAATGCACCGCAGAAGCCCGACCCGACTATCAAACTCAACTTTGGACCAACCGGCTCGAATTTTGGCTCAGAGCTGCAAAGGTTGAGATAATAGTTTAGATTTTCATGCATGCATGTTGCTGCAGCAGCATAAAGGGCTGGTAGTGTTTAATATGCTAAATAATAAATGTTTTGAGTTAAATGGGTCTAAAATATCTCAGCTCTTTGAAATAAACAACTTTTTCCAGCTGAAGATCTAAAGTTTAGATTCACCCTGAAAAACCTGGTTATGTTGCAATAAAGCTGATAATGTTGCTGACGCTTCAATCCAGATTAGCATCACTCAGCAAGCTCACGGCAGCACACAGAGGCTGAACACCCAGATTAATGTCTAGATTTCTCTCTCTGCCTCTATGAAGCCTTTCTGCTCTGATGACCAAAGACAGAAAAACAATAATTCAAATATTCCAGATTTATAATCTGAAATGTTCCAGGAATCGTCCTGGAGGAGAAACTGACCACTTCTCCTCCCTCTGCTACTTTCTCCTACTACTCTCCATCCTTGCTCCAGGTTTTCCCTAGAAAACTTGCTGCGTCTGGTTTTCGGGGCACTAAGACGATCCACCGTGTTTTTGTATTAAAAGAGAGGAAATGTAAAAATATTACAAGGTAATTAAATGTTACAGGAAACATCGGCAGTGAAATGCTATTTAAACCCACAACCATAGAGTCTTAAAAACATCAAATCAAAAACTACGATTCAAATGAATATCAATTATTTGCTCTTCTGTTTAATCCACAGTCAGCCTGCGGCTCCATAAGGCCCCCAGGGCTTCGGTGGCCCCAGAAATACTAATATTTTAACACAAACACATAAAGGTAACATTTGTTTATTAATCAAAGCTGCTAAATGTAATAGTTACAACATGAATTAAAAGATTTTAATTTTAAGATTTTAAAGTTTACTGTGTAAAAGTCAAACTCTGCTGCAGGCAGAGGGGACAAAGCATTTGGCCTTTTGATGCATCGTGTCACAGAAAAAATAATAATAATCATTTAAAACCAGCGTGATGCTGGGCTGAACCGCTTACCCAGTAATGCACCGGCCAACTGGGACCAACTCGGACCACCTGGGACCATCTGGGACCAACTGGGACCACCTGGGACCACCTGGGACCAACTGGGACCATCTGGGACCAACTGGGACCAACTGGGACTAACTGGGGCCAACTGGGACCAACTGGGACCAACTGGGGCCAACTGGGACCAACTGGGACCACCTGGGACCACAGACATAAACTTTACAGTGCAGAGAGAGAACTGGTCGCTGGGCGGCGCACCGGGCCGGGGGGCGGGGCTAAAGTCCCTTTATACCAAAATAATAAAGCCCATGATAATATAACTTTACAACATAGACAGAGGCAGGCGCCGCATGCGCAGCGTGTCGCAGAACCTCCTGCACCTCTGCATGTTCGTTGCGTATCGAACTATGTTCACACAGACTGGAAGATGCTCTTCCAGGCGGCTACAATCTAAACCTTAACTATAGTCGCCATCCTGCTGTCTTGGCTCCACGCGCTCAACCCCAACAGTTGAGAGCGACTATAACTCAGCCTTCAGTCCCTGATGTCACCGCTGTTCCACTGATAGAGAGAAAATGGGATGTAATACGGCTTTTTCAAAAAAGAAAATGAAATGTATATGTTTTATTTATTTATTATTTTCCTGGTAATATAAATAAGCAACATTAGCCTGGCGGAGGAGCCAGTAAAGCCTGGCGGGCCTCCAGGCTTATCAGACCCTGGGGGAAACCCTGCTTGCATTTTCTGCAGTTATTGCTGACATCAGGTTTATGTTCTCTCTCTGTTTCTCCTCTTCATAGCAGCAACACCTGGGCTCAGTTCTGCTCAGCAGTGACTCCTTCCTGCAGGGAAGCTGAGCTGCTGCTGCCAACAACATCAGGTTCCCCTTCAGTGGATGAAACACACCTGGATCCACTCCGGCCACTTGCAGAACAAGCACTGAACTAAACACAGGAACAACAGAGACTGGTGAAAGCCTGAATCCCAGTAGGCCCAGTATGAGCCCAGTATGAACCCATCTTCACCATGAGCTCCTAGGAAGGAGGCGTTTTCTCTGAAAGCAGCCAAAGACGTGAACTGTGACGTTCAGGAAGTAGCAGATAAAACAGCTTAAAGTAGGAAGTCTTCAGAGTCTGGAGCCTCATCCTGATCACATCAAGAGACGAAGCTTCGCTCCACATTCAGAGGAAACATGGACCAAACAGCTCTGATGCTGCTGCTGTGTCTCTGCAGCTCAGGTAGGACTCCACTTTCACACAAAACACTGATATTCACTGGAGTTCAAGTTCAAAACGATCGACTGGTAAACATGTTAAATTTTACTATCAAAAACCTGGAAACTGTTTCTGGTCTCAGATCGTAGAGCTGCTGCTGCAGTTAGTGATGTTTATATTGTCTACTTGCTGCTAAGGAGCCAATAACATCAACAGTTGTTGGTTTCAGTGTTTTGATGAAGTAAAGCACTTTGAACTGCCTTGTTGCTGAAATGAGCTATAAAATTAATCTGATTGATTGATTGATAAGGAGAAGCTGCAGAAACTCTGCAGCGGCGCTGAATCTGCGCAGGAAACAGGTGGAGCCGCATAAAATGGCTCCTTCTGCATGAATCCTCTCATCTTCCTCTTGGCTCCACAGGTTCTCTGAGGTTCTGGTCAGGCCCGTTTGCTGGCCAACCGAGCCCAGTAGCACCACGGTCACTGGACCAGCTTCTGGTACCGCTGGGTGTGCTGGTGAAAACGATGTGCAGATTGATCCTCTAATTGTGGTGATTTTCTCTAAAGAAATGTGCAGGCCCAGTTTGGCTGCAGCTCAGGTGGTTTGTGAGTCTGTCAGCTGTAGCAAATGAAGCTCAATCATTGTTCATGTTCTGCTTTATGAGCGTTTCCCTGCAATGTTAGTGCAGACGTTGGAGATTTCACCATAAACGTGACGTTGAGTTTCACTCCGTTGACGTTCGGCCCCAACAGAGTCGTCTTGCAGATCTATAATATACATCTGTGGTTTCAAAGGTAACAGTGAAACAATCAGACGGGGCCACATCAGTTACAGAGACGCTGGAAATATTCACAGCCTGCCTGATAAGCAGGTCCATAATGTGTCCTTGATGACGTGTTGCTGGGTTAACATGTGAATTAAAGCAAAATGATCAACAATATCACAGCTGTAAAAGCCAAATAATCTAAATAAGCATACCTGTGGCACAGCTGTGACACTTAGTGGTGGGTGTGTAGTAAGTGGGTGTGACTGTCACTTAGTATGAATGAGAGCCGTACTGACGCGCTGGCTCACTATGTAGAAGGAAACGGGTGCGCCGGGTGGAGGGTCATAATTTCTGTTGACCGTGTTAAATATTGTTTATTGTTAGCATCATTATGGTTTAGCCTGGTCAGCATGTGTCAGTTTTAAAGTCTGAAGTATTTAAGCTGATATGGAATAAATTGATGGTAACAACAACAAAGGAGCCCTGGAAGTTATTGGAACACGCATCATGACAGCAACAACCTACCCGGTTAACCCGTGCGACCTTCTATATTATTGTTAGTTTTACCGCACAATTAACAGCTTTTAATCCCTCTGTCTTCAGGCTCGTCAACATGCTGTTGAAATCTCCCACAATTATTTAACTGTCAGAATCAATGAATATAACAGATAAAAAACCCATTAAAGTCAATAGAGATGTTTTTCCACATATGATGGGATTTTGCATAGAGTTAGCATCAGAGCTCATTTTGGACTTTTACACAAAAAACAATTAATTTGACTTTGGTTGGTCTCAGTAAAGACATAAAGTATAAATGGGTAGAAAAGGAGAATAATGAGAAACATTTCAGGTCTTACTACAGAGCGTACATAACATTTCAGTCTGGGCTTTAACTAGGCCACTCCTACATAAAGGTGCTGTGATCAGAACCATCCATGACAGCTCTGCCTCTAAGAGAAGATAAAATAAACACCATCAACAGGATCCTGTCATCACATCCTAAATCAATCTGTCTTTGCTTTTCTAACCCAACATGTAAATGTTGTTTCTTCCAGCGCTGGCTGATGAACTCAGACTGGTAGCAGGAAGGAGTCGCTGTGTTGGCAGACTGGAGAAGAAGGAACTGGGAGACTGGGAACCAGTGGAGTTTTGGTACTATAACGGGAACTTTACATCAGCAGCTGGATTTTGCAGACAGCTCCACTGTGGATCTGTGGTGTCGGTACGAAGAGATGAGAGCGACAATGTAGAGATCGTCTGTTCAGGTGATTTCATATCCTGGCCAGTGTCTTCCTGTTCTGCTTCCAACTCCACTTTAAAAATATTCTCACTTCCAGCTCAGTCTGGGCTTCTTCCCCTTCACCTGGATTCCCTCTGGTAGATTTTCTACTGGACCAATCAGTGAACAGAAGTTTGAATGATGACCTTGATTTGCTGTTATTGTAGAAACACAGTCTGTCTGTAGTTTAATCAATGGCAGTGGAGGAAGTTCAGTCCATGTTGGTCACACTTTCAAATATTGAATGAACATCAACAGTCGCCTCATTGGCTCTTCTCTGTTTTGTGGTGGACAAATTATTGTAAGGTAATATCTGCTGGTTGTATTGTCTTCATCCTAAATGCCAGTGAACTCTCACCAAATGAAGCTGTTTGGTTTGCAAGCACAAGGTTGGGAGATGTTTTCCTGCAGCTGCATGAGAACCAGCCTTGGTATAAAACTCCTGTTGTCTCTGCCTGGGAGTTTTCAATGGGAAATGTTTCACTATAGATCGTCTGATCTGCTCTCTGTATTGAGCACAATGTGCCAAAAACCTGATTGAGTGATTTCATATATCAGGCTTGGTAATGGACAAACATTAGACACTGGGTGAAATTTAAAACCTCAACACAGTCCAGACTCTCTGGATGAACCAAAGTGTGGAACAGAGCGGCTGGTTTTTACCAGGTTAGTGACTGAATGAAGTTTGATTAGATTAAAGGGGAACCAGTGGAGCAGATTCAGGGCTATAAAAAAACCTCAATGTCACTGAGAAGAAGCTGATCAAATGTTGCACTTCCTCCACAAATTAAGTTCAGAGAGTTAAGATGATAGTTTTCTATGATTCTGTCATTAAATCTGTCATTTGCTTTGTAGAAAACAATGATAAAATATAATTGATCATTCATAGGTTCTTTGTGCTGTTCTAGTGTAATTTTCTCTGTTTGTCTTCAGTTTTTTTTCCATTCATCTCCAGGCCTGCAGTAAAGGCAGATGCTAAAAGTGCAAAAATATTAAACATGAGATATAAAAATAATAAACTCTTCCCAGCCCCCCTCTCCGCCCGTTCTCCACTAGTTGGTTTGTTCCTCCACAGAGTCTGAACTGGATTGTAGCTTTGCTGAACAAACTGGAACCAAATTCAGTGAAAACGTTGAAGAAACTTTTTTCTTTCTGCATCCACAGATTCAGTCAGGCTGGTTCCAGGGACCAACCGGTGCTCAGGCAGACTGGAGGTGAAGACCGACCAGTCGTGGTCCTCAGTGTGTGAAAAAGACTTTGACCTGCAGGATGCACAGGTGGTCTGCAGGGAGATTGGCTGTGGGTCTCCTTCAGTCCTCCAGGGGGCGCTCTATGGAGAAGCAGAGGCTCCAGTGGGGAGCAGAGAGTTCCTGTGTGAAGGCAGTGAGTCTGCTCTGCTGAACTGCAGCAGCAGGAAGAGTTCAGGTAGAAACAGCTGCTCACCTGGTCAAGCTGTTGGACTCACCTGTTCAGGTAGAGGAGGATCTGCAGACCTGCTGCTGTTCACTGCTTCACTTCCTTCATTAATGAACTCTCTGTCTCTGCTCACATCAAGACAACATCAGGTTGGTGGGAGAGGCCAGTCGATGTGCCGGGAAACTGGAGATGTTCCATCAAGAATGGAGACCAGTATATGTTTGGGATCCTTACTGGACCATGAACTTAGTTGCTGCAGTTTGTGCTGAACTGGACTGTGGTTCTGCTGTTTCAGCAAGAAATTCATATGAAGGTTCAAGGAGACCAGTTTGGTTGATCTGGTCTGAATATTCTCAGTCAGGATCTGCATTAAAATACTTTTTACCTTATGATGGAACCAGTATTCAGAGCCTTGAGATCATCTGCTCAGGTAAATCTGAACTCATATTTATATATTTTAAAATGTTTCTTCCATCAGGTTCCAGACGTCTGCAGAGAAACCGTCACCTTTAACTAAGAACCTGAAGCCTTGAGGGAAACTAAAATCATTTAAATATCCAGATAAAGTTCTCAGTTTATTCCAATAGATGAACAAAAACTCATCATTTTAATAACTTTTAATCTCTGCTGCTTTGAAGTCGATGCATCAAAATCCCAGGAGTTCAAGGAAATCAGACATGTTTAAACCCTTAAAATCAACAGGAAATAAATTTTGATCCAAAATGGTGGACTTCCTGTTTTTAGTGGAAATAGCAGGAAAACCTTTTGTGTGTTATGGTTGTTGGCCTGGCTGAACTAGGGGGCGCTGTTCAGCCATATTGCCATATTTATTTTTAATTCCACTTAAATATTCACATTTTCACAGAGATTAAAGTTTGTTAGACATTTAGTGAGTTTATGATCATGTTAAGGCCCAAAAATGTGATAAATTCAGCAGAAATAATAATGAATGATAAACTTGCAGGTACAGTCGGTTTCACTTCACTTTGTTTTCTTGACCTTTATTTTTTATCAAACTCAGAGATGTTTCCATGAGTATCTAGAAAAATAAAGTTCTGAAATATTTTAAACCTTTTTTTCTTTCTGCATCCACAGATTCAGTCAGGCTGGTTTCAGGGACCAACCGGTGCTCAGGCAGACTGGAGGTGAAGACCAACCAGTCGTGGTCCTCAGTGTGTGAAAAAGACTTTGACCTGCAGGATGCACAGGTGGTCTGCAGGGAGATTGGCTGTGGGCCTCCTTCAGTCCTCCAGGGGGCGCTCTATGGAGAAGCAGAGGCTCCAGTGGGGAGCAGAGAGTTCCTGTGTGAAGGCAGTGAGTCTGCTCTGCTGAACTGCAGCAGCAGGAAGAGTTCAGGTAGAAACAGCTGCTCACCTGGACAAGCTGTTGGACTCACCTGTTCAGGTAGAGGAGGATCTGCAGACCTGCTGCTGTTCACTGCTTCACTTCCTTCATTAATCAACTCTCTGTCTCTGCTCACATCAAGACAACATCAGGTTGGTGGGAGAGGCCAGTCGATGTGCCGGGAGACTGGAGATGTTCCATCAAGAAGAGTGGAGACCAGTGGCTGTTTGGGATCGTTACTGGGACATGAAATCAGTTCCTGCAGTTTGTGCTGAACTGGACTGTGGTTCTGCTGTTTCAGCAAGAAATTCATATGAAGGTTCAAGGAGACCAGTTTGGTTGATCAGGTCTGAATGTTTTATTTCAGGATCTGCATTAAAAAACTGTTTACCTGATGATGGAACCAGTGATCAGAGCCTTGAGATCATCTGCTCAGGTAAATCTGAACTCATATTTATATATTTTAAAATGTTTCTTCCATCAGGTTCCAGATGTCTGCAGAGAAACTAAAACTGGTTTAAATATTACTGACTTTACTGAATCATAAAGTTGTTAGTAATCATGTAGAAACATGCTAGTAACCATGGTAACCAGTCTATGATCAGCCATCTTGTTTTCCACCTCAGATCAGATCCAGTTGTCTCTGTGTTTCCTCTGCGTTGCCAGGTCTGCTGGTTGAGCCGCTCATCTTCCTCTCTTCCTCCACTGACGGGGTCTCCACAGGCAGAAAGCAGGGTCTGAGCTCCTCATTGGCTCAGAGTTCAGCATCATGTGCTCCATCAGGCCTCAGTATGCAGGCGGCTCCTTCCAGCTCATCTTCAGCACCTCTAACTACACTCAGAACCAGACCCTGCCAGCTGTTAATCACTCCGCCCTCTTCCTGTTCGCTGCTGCTGGCCACGCCCACCAAGGAACCTACCGCTGCCTTTACCACGTCTACGTTTTCTCCCATAACTTCTGGTCTATGAGCCAGCCTCTCAACCTCACTGTCTCAGATAAACTCATGGAGTCCATCAGGAGAAGTTCTGCTTCAGGTGAACCAGCAGCTGTCTGCCTCATTCATGAGGTCAGAGAGGAGGATTGATTATATTAATGATCATGATCTACAGGCAGCATGAAAACCAGGGTCTATGTGATTATTGTACATTTCTAGCTGGACTCATCTGATGAAAGCTGATCCTGAATCTGTTTCATTCATTTTCAGCCCATCTCACTGCTTTGATCATCAGACTGGTTGTCGTCCTGCTGGGAATGCTGGGAATGCTGGGATCCGTCCTGCTCCTCAACTATAAGGTACTGCATGTATCATGCATGATGTGTTGAGTTGGGAAAGTTGTTGCCTTGCAGCTGAACCATCCTCTGTTTCCAGGCCAGGAGAAACCAGAAGTCTGGACCAGAAAACATCATGATGAACGTTCTTGATGAAGGATCCAGAGCTGAAGGCGGCTTAGAGGAGGAGGCTGCAGTCTGAAGGAACCAGGAGAAAATCATCTTGGTTTCACATCCACAGGAAGGAGCAGAGACAAAATATAATTAGAGATATCTCAAATTGCTAAAACATCTAGTCATAACACAATTTGAGATTTCTGGAATGTGAGGGCGGCAAAACCGAATTTATGTTGAAACGGCTTGCCATAATCAATCAGTCTTTAGCTGTTTCTCTGAACTCTGTATTATTATAAAGTTGTAGAATATTTTCTTTTTTGCATTCTTATGACATCCTTAAATGTTTAATATGCTTTATGAAAGAAAATGCGTTTGCTTGCAGTCTGTTTTGTAGCTCAGTAGATTGTTAAACTGTGAGGATGGAATGAAACCTTTCCTATCAAACAGTTTGCTGTGTTTTGCTCGAGGCTCTTTCTCCTGACTGTGTTCAGTGAGCAGAGACTCCAAATGCTGTAAAGCCTTCAAATAAATATTGACAAAGAATTGATATATTCTCTCTGGTTTTTGATCGTTTTTCCTCAGTCTGTTAAAGATCATTTCAACCACATACAGGATCCAATGAGGTTGAGGGCAACAGGACATCAGATGCATCGACCACCCTAAATAGTTAAACTTCAGTCCACTTCCTGGGTCAGGTGTGGGCAACTCCAGGCCTGCAGGGTCTCCTGCAACTTTTAGAGAATCTCTGCTTCAACACCTGAGTCAAACAATGAGGTCATTAGCAGGATTCTGGAGAACTTGCCTGCACTTAGGAGGTGATTGGCCCATTGGATCAAAGTGTGTTGGGTGACGTCTAAGAGTTGCAGGACACCGGCCCTCCAGGACCAGGACTGCTCATCATGTCTTGGTTGAATGAGGGTAGCCTGAAGTCTCGTTCCCAGACCTTCTGACTGACAGGATCCATAAGAAGCTCAATAATTTGCATTACTGGGTGAAAAATTGTTTCAAACTTTTACTGTGATGAGCTAAATGTATTATTTTTACAAGGACAGGGTCAGGCTGTGGTTGAACCAAAATTAATGTTAAAAGTTAAAATAAACTCCAGCTGGGGAGCAAAATATAACGATCTAAAATGTAACTACTGGCTGGTTTTAGCGTTTCTGTACCTTTAAGGAAAGAAAGCTCCTGGAGAAACATCTCATGAAATAAAACAGCCTTCCATTGGGCTATAGAGACACAAATGAATAAGCATTTATTTCTATGGCTCTACAAACTGGTCAAGAGTTTGTTACTCCTCTCATTTATCAACAGCTATGTTTGTGCTCCAAACATAGGAGTTATACATCTGGGAGGCCAAGTACATATTCCTGCTCATTTCACATGATGCAAGTCATCCCTGCTTGGAACATCACCTGCATTTTGTACAACCAATGCACACATAAGTAATGACATTTGTATAAAACAGAAAAGTGAACTGCTCTAGAAGACAACTCTTTCACTGCACCAGTGAAATGCAAGGAAGCAGATTGTCACCTAATGGGGGAACAATGCTGCACTTTTATTCCTGTAACATTTTGAGCAACATTCACCACGAATTGGGTCAATTATTAAAACGACAACAAAAGGATAATTCTAGTTCCACTCTGTGGGGACGGTTTTGGTTGTGATGTTGTCCTTGTGGTTAAATCAATGGTGACCAATCTGATTTCAGCCACTATGATAAACCTGCTGGTTTCTCCATTAACCTCATGAAACTGATGATTTTCTCAAGGAAGATGAAGATAGTTTCTAGGAGTAAATCCTCTGAAGTGATGTGAAAACTTAAACTGTGAGGAGCGTTTCTGCTGATGAATTATATCGGCTGTCATTAACTATGGTGTGGTAACTACATCTGAATATTGTTTTAAGTCTCATCACATTAAATCAGTGGCTTCATTGTTTGACATTTGATGATTTTCCTTGATTTGTGTTTCTTCAAATAAAAACTTCCCCATTTATTTGGCAGATTATTGTGCATCATTTTCTTGATCCTATATTTTATTATTATTTTTGGTCAAACTTTTCTAATATGAAAAGAGGGAAATATGCATCAATGCATAACAGTTTTTATGATTCTCGTGTAATACAGGCGTATTCTCCAGCGTTTTCTCTGACCTCTACATGACAATCAGCTTATTAAATTGCTTTTCTGCTATGCATCTTTATGTTGACCTTGATTATTTAATTTGCCTTATGAAGGAAAATACATATATTTTCAGTCAGTTTTTTTTGGACTAACTAGATTGTCAAACTATGTGAATTGAATGAAACCCTTCCTATAAAACTGGACCCTGTGTTCTGCTCCAGGCTCTTTCTCCTCACTGTTGTTAATTTCCACAATACAAGGAATAAAGATTATTTTACTCTCCCACCATGCAAGAGGAAGGATAGAAAAATATATATTTTAAAGAAATAAAATGTAGAACTCATTTCCTTAATCTGTTATAAATATTAGAGCTTTTAATAGTTTAATTATTTTATTACATAGTCTTTTAATTGTGCATTTATGAAATAGTATGCTATGTTTCTAATATACTGCTCAAAAAAAAAAGGGAACACTCAAATTCGGCTAAAGACCTCGAGCCGTTTCTCCTGCTAGCGCTAGGCTAGCATGTTTGTTTGGCTGTATTTACCCAGAATGCCTTGCGCTGCTGTCCACTGACTAGGCAAACAATCTGGAGTAAATTAAAGCGGACCAAACCGGACTGGTGTGAATGTTTGACATTGTATTTTGGCCAGTGATTAACTCTCTATGGCATTGTGTTGCCCTCAGGCAACAAACCACTATTTTGGCCCACACACCGCCCCTTTAATTTTTTTAAGTAAAACATCACATTAACAGTCTGATGATATGACTGTGACCAATGAAATTTGAGCTGGACGTGGCTTTGACCTTTGTCTTGGGGTGAAACAATCCTTTTTTGGACCACAGCTGACTTGGACACACAGCTAGCAGAAGGTAAGATAAATTTCACTTTTTTTTACATGTAAAAAAGGTGAACATTATCTTACTTAAAAGTAAGATAAATTACTTATCTTTACTTATCTTTAATTAATTAAATTTAACTAATTTAATTAATTAAAATTAATTAAATTTTAATTTAATTTAAATTAAAAGTATTTAAATTGAAATAATTTTGTATAAATAATATCTGTGATGTGCAGAAATAAGTGAAAAAGCATATTTGATTGAGTAAAGACACTTTTGTCTTCATTTATGTACTAAAATGGCAGTTTTTCATTCGTTGCCTCAGGGCAACATTGTGCAGTTTGACCACTTTTGTGTGAACTATAACATGCTCATGGATGGAGATGTGTAGGGATGTGTAGTTATCAACATAATCAATTTTTTCCTGTACTATCTACTGTTACTCACAGGAAATGGATGCACAATGATTTTATGGGCGTAAGGAACATGATCAAGCGGTTAGGCTCATTCCTTCTGACACTGAGCTTGAGGAGAGTGACAGTGAGGAGGAGTGGACTCCAAAATCAGGTTTGAGGGAGAGTTAGGAGATCAGGGTTCAGCCAGTAGAGTAACATACTGTATGGAATGAGCATGTATGTGCGTTTGTACATCAGTGAGTGAAGAGAGGTATATATGACCTATTCTAATTTTATGCTTACTGGTTTCTTTTGAAAACAGATGACCTGCCTGATGACAATGAGTCTGTGGATGGAGAGGAAAATGAAGATGATGAAGTATCACAGGAAGCTGTTCCACGCTTACCCCGTTGGAGAACAGCCCACAGTGCCAATATCACCGATTACCCAGAATGGCAGGCCAGTCTTCCAAAATCAGATCATATCAATTCCCCCTACAAATACTTCAAGATGTCTTTTTCTGAAGACATTCTGGAAGTAGTTGTAGAGCAGTCAAATTTATATGCAATTCACTGTAACACCAACAAGCCCCTTAACCTTGCTAAAAAAGAACTGGATCAATTTATGGGTACAGCAGTATACATGTCATTGTTTGGATTACCAGGCACCCGCATGTTTTTAACAAAGCCACACGAGTGTCCCAGGCAGCTGACACCATGGCACTAAACAGTTGGGAGTTCATTAAAAAATCCCTGCACTTCAACAACAATGAAGTGAAACAACGAGAAAATATTGATCCACTCCACAAAATCCGACCAGTGGTCACTCATCTTACCTTAAAGCTGCAGACAATACCAATGAGTGAGAAGTTGGCTGTAGATGAGCAGATGGTCCCTTTAAAGGGAAGAAATACACTCTAGCAATACCTGCCAACTAAGCCAAAGAAATGGGGCTACAAGATATTCATCTCGGCTGGCTCTGATAGTGACCCGCACAATTTTGAGATTTACACAGGGAGAGTCGTGCAACCACCTGAGCTGCCAGATGTAGGAACAAGTGGCAATGTTGTCCTCCACCTGTCAATACCCTGACACCAGAACTACAAGGTGTTCCTTGACAACTGGTTCACGAGTGTCCCTCTCATTCTCACACTTGCTCAGCAGGGAATCACTGTACTGGTACTGTTCGTAGCAACAGACTACAGGTGTCAACTTGATGTGTGATGTTGAGTTGAAGAGAACTGGGCGTGGATCTTTTGAACAGAAGATGGCCATGGTTGGAGAAACCACCTTGCATGCTGTGAAATGCTATGATAACCGTTCAGTCAGTCTTCTCAGCAATTACACTGGAGCACACCCAGTCACCGACGTTGATAGGTGGGATGGCAAGAAAAAAAAATCATCAAAGTTCCCTGTCCTGCTGTGGTGAGAGAGTACAATAAGAATATGGGTGGAGTGGATCTGCTGGACTCCCTCATTGCACAGTACCGCAACAAAATCAGGTCGAAAAAGTGGAACCATCTGCTGATGTTCCACTTTATTGACATGACCATCGTGACTTCCTGGCTGCTCTACAAGAGAGACTGCAGCAGCACTGGGATGAGAAAAGAGAAAAGCTTTATACATTCAAGTCATATATTGCAGAAAGCTTGTGCAAAAGTGGCAAGAATCTGGAGCGTAAGAGATTCTTATGAAGAGAAGAGGAGAAGAGGACCCGCTACACCCATCCCGGTCCCTGATGTGCGTCTGGATGCCACAGCCCACTGGATGGTTATGGATGAAACAAAGGGAGATGCACGGTACCAAGATGCAAAGGTACACCTAAAGCCAAGTGCCAAAAATGTGACGCCCACCTTTGTTTCACATCCACCAGCAACTGCTCCATGAGGTTCCATACAGAATAATACAAACTGTAATTAGTAAAAAAGAGAAACACAGAGCCATTCAGTAATCCACAGGAACATGTATTTAGAAACATAAACACACACTGCAGCTAATCTCTGATGCACTAATTGATAAACCATTTGTGGCTGTTTGCTGAAAGGAAACTTGTTGAAATTTTTGTTGTTGAAATAAAACTTATTCTAATGTATTTATTGCTTGTTTCTTCATCATTCCACTTATTAAATAAATACTACACTATAAAGAAAACCTTGGCGTTTTAGTACCCTCATAGCATCTTGTTGCCCTGAGACAACAAACCAAATTCTAATTAATATATTATAAAGACCCCCTCAAGCTCCCAAAACTAGGGTGAAATATTTTTTTCCTCATAAAATAAAAATTTATGCCATAGAGGGTTAAAAAAAGAGACAAATAAATTTCCGCCAAAAACTTGAAGATTTTGCAGAAAACAAAAAGCAATTTGTTAGTTTAAGAAATTTGTAAAGGAAAAACTGAAATTAATCAGAAATTTTCTAGAAAAAAAACTTGGAAAGTAATTTAAAGTATTTTACAGTTCTGGATTGGTTTGCTATAAATGTATTAATATTTTTGTCTTTCTATCTATGACGGCCTTAGTTTGCTGTCACATAAATGGACCTTAGTTTGAAACTACAGAATGGATTCCACTGGCAACAGAAACCTGACAGATTAGGAGGATTTTTAACCAAAGGATCATTTTTAAATGAGGTTAAACACTAAGATGTTTCTCTTTTGTTGACTCAGTTTCTGCTTTTATAGATTAAATTAAATTTAAAAGCCCTGACTCAGGTCCGGCCCTTTTTACCAAATAGAAAAAGTGATTTACAGATTTTGTCTCTACACAAATTAAACAACTTTACTGCATTTTTATTAACATTTAGATGTTTTATTTCTAAAACACTAAATTTTCTGTTTACTGATGATGTTCATTTTAAAAATCAGCTTCAAAAGCAAATATTTTGTTTTGGGTTGTTACTTTTCTTCTGCAGAGCATCAATGCCCCTCCCCCACCTAATGCTGCAAGTCAGCTGACTGCAATGAAGTTTTTCAGATTGACTGATTGGAAATATTGAAACTCAAACAAGAAAGATGATCTTTTCTTTTTGTTTAGCTTTAATGCTAAGCTAATAATTAGCTGGACTAATAGATTAGTGGAGTTAATTATTACAGAAAAGAATAAAAATTCATCTCAGAAGTTGTAGTTTAATTTATTTGGGGATTTTGAAGAGTCAGTGGCTTTTTGCTTAGTGACGGATATTTCATCATTCAGTATACTGAGTCGGCCAAAGCAGATGGAAACTGTGATACTATCAAAAGATGATAAACATGCAAAAACATGTTTTATGTAAAATTATGAAGGTAAAAAATGTAATTAGTCCATCAGAGCAATTAGAAATGCCAGAAAACCTGCTGGTTTATTAAAAATGCACCGCAGAAGCCCAACCCGACTATCAAACTCAACTTTGGGCCAACCGGCTCGAATTTGGCTCAGAGCTGCAAAGGTTGAGATAATAGTTTAGATTTTCATGCATGCATGTTGCTGCAGCAGCATAAAGGGGCTGGTAGTGTTTAATATTCTAAATAATACATGTTTTGAATTAAATGGGTCTAAAATATCTCAGCTCTTTGAAATAAACAACTTTTTCCAGCTGAAGATCTAAAGTTTAGATTCACCCTGAAAAACCTGGTTATGTTGCAATAAAGCTGATAATGTTGCTGACGCTTCAATCCAGATTAGCATCACTCAGCAAGCTCACGGCAGCACACAGAGGCTGAACACCCAGATTAATGTCTAGATTTCTCTCTGTTTCTTCTCTTCATAGCAGCAACACCTGGGCTCAGTTCTGCTCAGCAGTGACTCCTTCCTGTTAATAATGACTGTTAAGTAATTATAACCATCATTCTCATCAGCCAATGCTTGCATTTCACAAAGGTCTACTTGAAAGTGTTTTAAAGCCTCATAACAAAAACTCTGTTTCTTTGGAAATTTTTGTGCCAGTTTATGCAGAGTATAAGGGTCTTCCTTTTATAAAAGAGCTTGTACATTTTCCACCTTAACCTTCTTCCCAGTATCATCCTGCAGAGCTCGTTTCAGTCTAACTGTTCCTCCTAAACTACTGGGATGTGATGGAGTGTAATATTCCTTCTTTAACCTTTTCTCAGCCATCCTTCTGTCACCTGCTTTGATAAGCGGTTCTTAAATAATGAGAAAACAAGATAATGGAACAAAGGATTTATTTATTATTCCTTTAATAGTTAAAAATCACAAACAATACATTTATTTACTACAATTAAATATTAACAGATAATATATGTATAAAGATAAATTTAATGCTAGTCAATCAGTCATAAAACATAAGTAAAGGACAATGACTAAAATACTTGAACTTGCAAAATAAGATGAAAAAAGGATATTAGAAGTACAAATAAAATACTTACACTAAATCTATAGAACTAGAAAAAATACACAGAGTAAGATAGTAGCAAACTGTCTACGCAATCATCTTCATGTTTGTATCCACTACCTGTATGTGGCACTGCTTCAGGTGTTTCTGGACAGCCAGTATAAATCATGGAGTCAGGAGTCGTTGTGTGATGCGATGAAAGTTGAGCTGGTAATAAACTTCCTCCAGTATTTCCAGGCACTGATGCTGTCGCTGTTTGGGTGATCTGTTATGCAGCCGTAGCAGGTTTCCTTGACCTACTTGGCACAAATTAAACTGAGTAGATGCAGCAAGGTTGTTTTTACAGTAACAATCAGCGTAGTCAGTATCCATCCATCAATTTCATCTTCTTGTTGCATTGGAGAAGGTGGAAGTTGGGAGTAGCTGGTAGCGGGATCTCCAGAGTCTTCTGCTGCTGCTGGAGGTATACCCTCTTCAGCTATGGTACTCGGTATCAGAACATTTGTAGGAGAGAGTGCAGGAGATGATGCTAATGAGGAGGAGTACAAAAGAGGAGAAGGGGATGATATGGATCCATGTTGTAGCTTCCAGGAGACGGAGGACAGGAGAGGCTCTCTGTCCAATGACTGGGCTCGTCCCGGTATGGCACCATAGTCCAAAGCTCCTTGCTTCTTCCATTCTAAAGGTTTGTTGTCAGAAGTCCCTGCAACCCTCCTGATATAGACGGGGGTCAAGGGGAGGATAAGTCCAGTAGAGGACTGGCCTTATCAATCAATCAATCAATGAACCAAATTTTATTTGTATAACACATTTCAGCAGCAAGGCATTTCAAGGTGCTTTACATCATAACAAACAAAAACACAAAGTCATTCAACATAGACTAAACAATAATTACATTTCAATTTTAAACAGGTGTTTTTAGTTGAGATTTAAAGGAAGTCAGTATTTCTGCTGTTTTGCTGTTTTTTGGAAGTTTGTCCCAAATTTTTGGTGCATAGATGCTGAAAGCTGCTTCTCCTCTCAGGTTCTGGTTCTGGGGATGCAGAGCAGAACCAGAAAAGAACCTGAGAGTCTGGAAGGTTGATACAACAACAGCAGATCTTTGATGTATTGTGGTGCTAAGCCGTTCAGTGATTTATAAACTAACAACAGTATTTTAAAGTCTATTCTTTGAGCTACAGGGAGCCAGTGGAGGGACTTTAAAACTGGTGTTATGTCTCTATCTTCCTGGTTTTAGTGAGAACGCGAGCAGCAGCTTCTGGATCAGCTGCAGCTGTTTGATTGATGTGTTGGACAGGCCTGTGAAGACGCTGTTACAATAATCAATGCGACTAAAGATAAACGCATGAATGAGTTTCTCTAGATCTGGGTGAGACATTAGTCCTCTAATCCTGGAGATGTTCTTCAGGTGATAGAAGGCTGACTTTGTAATCGTCTTTATGTGGCTCGCAAGGTTCAGGTCAGAGTCCATCACTACTCCCAGGTTTCGGGCCTGATCAACAGTTTTTACTTGTAATAACTGAAGCTGTTTATTGACTTTAGATCGTTCCTCTTCAGGTACAAAAATAATGACTTCAGTTTTGCTTCTGTTCAGCTGGAGAAAGTTTTGACACATCCACACATTTATCTGTTCTAAACATTTATTCAGTGATTGGATGGGGTCAAAGGTCACCTGGTGACATCATAATGTAGAGCTGTGTGTCATCCGCATAGTTATGGTAGCTAATATTTCCTGTTATGACTTGAGCTAGAGGAGAATATAAATATTAAAAAAGGGTCCTAGGATTGAACCTTGGGTACCCCACATGCGACCTTTGTCCTTAGAGGCTGTTTGCCGTTTCTTTGGGGAGTTGAAGTCATGCTGTTGGTTACCATAGAAACCCTATTTAACAAAATAAAACACATTTAGGGTTAAAACTGAAGAAGTTTACTCTGGTTTAGAGGAATGTTTGTGTTTTATATCTGCAGCTTTGTGAAAAGTTAAATAGGATTAAAGAGAATTTAAACAACATGAAGTTTTTGGTGTATTTTTCTGTTTACTGATGATGTTAGTTTTAAAAATCAGCTTCAAAAGCAAATATTCTGTTTTGGGTTGTTACTTTTCTTCTGCAGAGCGTCAATGCCCCTCCCCCACCTAATGCTGTAAGTCAGCTGACTGCAATAAAGTTTTTCAGATTGACTGATTGGAAATATTTAAACTCAAACAGGAAAGATGATCTTTTCTTTTTTGTTTAGCTTTAGTGCTAATAATTATCTGGACTAATAGATTAGTGGAGTTAATTATTACAGAAAAGAATAAAAATTCATCTCAGAAGTTGTAGTTTAATTTATTTGGGGATTTTGAAGAGTCAGTGGCTTTTTGCTTAGTGACGGATATTTCATCATTCAGTATATTGCGTCAGCCAAAGCAGATGGAAACTGTGATACTATCAAAAGATGATAAACATGCAAAAACATGTTTTATGTGAAATTATGAAGGTAAAAAATGTAATTAGTCCATCAGAGCAATTAGAAATGCCAGAAAACCTGCTGGTTTATTAAAAATGCACCGCAGAAGCCCGACCCGACTATCAAACTAAACTTTGGGCCAACCGGCTCGAATTTTGGCTCAGAGCTGCAAAGGTTGAGATAATAGTTTAGATTTTCATGCATGCATGTTGCTGCAGCAACATAAAGGGGCTGGTAGTGTTTAATATGCTAAATAATAAATGTTTTGAGTTAAATGGGTCTAAAATATCTCAGCTCTTTGAAATAAACAACTTTTTCCAGCTGAAGATCTAAAGTTTAGATTCACCCTGAAAAACCTGGTTATGTTGCAATAAAGCTGATAATGTTGCTGACGCTTCAATCCAGATTAGCATCACTCAGCAAGCTCACGGCAGCACACAGAGGCTGAACACCCAGATTAATGTCTAGATTTCTCTCTGTTTCTTCTCTTCATAGCAGCAACACCTGGGCTCAGTTCTGCTCAGCAGTGACTCCTTCCTGCAGGGAAGCTGAGCTGCTGCTCCCAACAACATCAGGTTCCCCTTCAGTGGATCAAATACACCTGAGTTCCTCTTGCTTCTCCTGGCTTTGACCTTCAGCTCTTCTACAAGGACACAAGAAAAGAGTTGAGTTGGGACTTGAACTGGCACTTCAAGCTCCTTTCAGTCTGCAGGTTTTTCTAGTTCTACCTGCACTGTAAAAATGGGTCAAAACTCTGCAATAGACTGGTTGAACTGGGACATTACCTCCTTCATAATATGTCTTGACAACTTGTCAATTTCCTTCAAATCTGCTGCTGTGTGGTGGTGTTGGACTCCATCTCTCCAGGTCTGGGGAGGCTGGAGTGGACAAGACTTGGCTTAACTGAGCTCCAATGCAGTCAAAGCGGGTCAATAATGTCTGAATATCTGTCACAATCGCCCTTTTGTGGCTGAACAGGGGAAACGGTCCGCTCACTCGTACTTGCTTTGTCTTCTAAGGACAGTAAACTGCGTCTCCCCATGGTCTCATCTATGATGCATTTCAGCCTCTTTAGCAACAGCAAGCGCTGATCCTTCCTGCCCAGATTTTTTGGACATGTCAGGTAGTTAGTCAGATACTCAACACAACTTTCTGTATTATTTTGCATCAGCTGACTGGAGGCCATTCCTTCAACGTCTCCTAGAGAAGTTGCAGTGAGGTGAGCTTAGCTACCTGTTAGCTGATGTAACTTCTTGAAGCTCCATAATATGTGCTTTCTCTCAGCGGACAACATCTTGCTGACCTCAAATGCATGGGTCCTCAGTCCATCACTCTGTAGGCTGGTACACCTTTCCACCGGTTACTGGCCTCTCTGCTACACACTGGGTCACTCCTGGCTCCAGGAACATGCAACTAGGTGTGGCCTGCTGATCCCGGACGAGCCCCCATGATCTGTTACCGGTCCCCAGCGTCAGGGCTGCTGTAGTGGTGATGTGAGCAATTTGACGAATATTAAACAGGATTTAGTAATGACAACCAGAGGGCTCTCTTTGGGATCCAGATTCAATCTCATTTATTTGTTCAACAAATGTCTTACATTACCTTTCTTTGTTAAAAACTCTGTTTATTTTTCTCACAAGAAATAATTAAGTTCACACATAATCCTTTTTACAATATCATCCTTCACTTGGATGAAGACAACCAAGGAATAGAGTGTTAAACAGGATAAATCAACTGTTTCAATTATCTGCATATTAACTGGTCTGAACATCAAAATAAATGATTAATGATCAAAAATACAATTACCAAACTTACAAAAATATAACATTTAACTGTGATCCTAAACTCTGATAGCTAAAACTAAACATGCAAAAAATGTGTGTGTGTAGGGTGTGTGTGTGCTTGTGTGTGCGTGTGTGTCTGTTGGTAAATGTGGTTTACAAGGACATTTCATTAGAATACACACCACACTAGAGGGACATTTTGAATTAGCGGGACATAAGCCGAGTCCTGCTAATTTTGACAAAAATCTAAAAACGTGGAAAGGTTTCTATTGGTCCATTAAGCCCAAAAATGCAACAAAAAAAACCCCGAGATGTCCGTTTAATTCACATAAACCTGATTTTGTGTATAATTTATGTATCACCACAGTGCCTCGTGTGGCACTTTTGTGTATTGCAAGACCTCATGCAATACACAAAAGTGCATTGCATGAGCTCTTATTGAGATTAGTTGTTTGCCGGAAGGTCCTGCTAATTCTTGCAATGTCCTTCTAATTCGTGTGTGCTCTTTACACTGGGGATGAGTTGGCAATATGATTACTTTGTGCTATAAGACTGCATATTTCATAAAAGTTAGTTGCATTCCTAAACCCAACCTTTTGACCAACCTTGGAATGTATGTGGCACCTAAAAATATACAGAATTGATATATATTTTGATCAAATATTGTTAATTTGAAATATTATAAATAATAAATGTGTGGAATATGTGCATGGATTAAAAGAAATATAAACCATAAGAGAGCCATTTTTTCACCAAACTATTTTCGCACTCCACTGCTAACATTTAGTTGATTTTGGTCTGCTCTACATCCTCAGAACCAGAATCAAACATTTTAAAGCAGAATTTAGCTTCAAAGCACACCAAATGTTGAATAAACTTCCAGAAAACTGCAAAACAGCTGAAACACTGAATTCCTTTAATTCAAGATTAAAAACACACCTATTTACAGTTGTTTCTGAATCTTAATCAATGGCACATGTATCAATGTATTTAATATATGATTTTAATTTTGATTTTACTTTGAATTCAATTTCTTTGTTTTCTTTTTTAAGGTAAATGTATTATTTTATGACTTTAGTTCTGTGTTTCTTTGATGTAAAGCACTCAATTGCCTTGCAGCTGAAATGTGCTATACAAATAAACCTGACTTGATGACAGTTTTCAGATCTTGCCAAAGATTCTCCATTGAGTCTATGTCTAGACTTTGACTTGGCCATTCTAACACATAAATATGTTTTAATTTAAACCATTCCATTGTAGATCTGGCATTATGTTTAAGGTCATTGTCCTGCTGGATGTTAAACCTCTGCCCCAGCCTCAAATCATTTGCAGACTCCAGCAGGCTTTCTTCAAAGACTGCCCTGTATTTGGCTCAATCCATCTTACAATCAACTCTTAACAATCTTCCCTGTCCTTGAAGGAAAACAACCCCAGAGCATGATGCTGCCACCACCATGTTAGTCAGTAGGGAAGGTGTGTTCAGGGTGATGTGCAATGTCCATTCTCCACCACAAGTAGTGCTTTCCATTTTTGCCAAAAAGTTACATTTTGGTCTTGTGTTATCGTTTTTGCTGTATCCCAACATGGCTTCTGGCAAACTGACAATGGGATGTCTTATGGTTTTCTATATACAATGGCTTTTTTTATTGGGACTCTTCCATAAAATCACATTTGTGCAGTGCATGACCAATAGTTGTACTGTGTACAGATTCCCCCACCTGAGGTGTGGCTATCTCTGCATTTGGTGCACAGCAACCAGGGACCTCTTGGTTGCATCTCTGATCATTGCTTTTATTCTTCAGCCTGTAAGTTTAGGTGGATGGCCTTGTCTTGGTAGGTTCACAGCTGTGCCATTCTTATTCCATCTCCAGATTATTCATGGAACAGTACTCTGTGAGATGTTCAAAGCTTGGAAAACCTATTTATAGCCTAAGCCTGATTCAAGCATCTCCACAACTTTATCCTTAACCTGTCTGGTGTGTTCCTTGCACTTCATGATGCACTTGTGCACTAATATTTCCTTACCCAACTTTTGAGACAGTCATAGAGGAGTTGAATTTTAACTGGAATTAGATTACAAACAGGTGGACTATATTTAGTCATTAGCAGTCATCAAGCAACTTCTTAAGGCAATTGGATGCACTCAGCAAAAGGCGACTCAACACTTTTGCCACTTTTAGCTTTTATTTGTAAAAAAATGTTTTGAATCATGTATAGTTTTTTTTCTGCTTCACAACTATATACCACTTTGTGTTTGTCTTAACCATACAATTCTGTAAAAAATATGTTTGGGGTTATAATATCAGTATCAAATTTATTCATATAGCACTTTAAAAACAAGTAATAAAATATGGAAAAGTTCAAGGGCTAAGGTTACTTTTGCAAGCCACTCTACTTACAAATTGTAAGGCAAGTCCAATGAAAGAAACAAGGCCCAGACAATCAACAGTTATGTATCGAGAGTTATCATATGCCCTGCTGAGATAATAGGATGGAAAAAGGAGGAAATTCAGTCCGCTGATATAAGAATACAAAAGCTGATGATGATGTATGGAAAATTGTGCCACTCAAGGTTGTAGCACATTGGAGTAGCTCTGTTCTTTCATTGAGAATTTTACTTTTTACACTTATATTGCTCCCTTTCTGGAGGAAAAATAGCTTTTGTTTGGACAAAAGTTCATTTTTGTTTTGCATACTGTATATTTGGACTGATTTTTGGAAATATTTTCATACTTTGCTATTTAGCTATGGTTATGCATCTTTACTGGATGCATAACCATAGCAACATGGTGTTTTATAACAGAGAGCAAACAATGCTACCAATGGAAAGAAAGGCTTAGACTGAAACAAAGCACAGTGGCACATATGCAAGTCCCTATCAGAGCAATAGCGGCCCAGATCTATAACATCCAGCAAGATCTTGGGTGCATGCTATGCAGAGTCCCCTTGCATCTAACACCAGGACGTAAGATGGTATCATGATAAGAATACATGGAACGCCACAACCAAGTACCCAGAATAGAGTAAAGAAACATCTGAAGGGAATACAACCTTGAAACACACCTTGTTTAAAACAGGAAATGCCACACAAGGTGGTAGCAAATAAACAAGCAGAGACCCTGTGGTACTTCCAGATACAGAAAGACAAAATGCAAAAAGTCAAGCAACTAGACATGGTGATCACTGAGCAGCAGAGAAAAGCAGTTGTAATGATGTGGCTATCCCAAATGAACAGAAGGAACAGAAAAAACTAAGAGAAATACCAAAGGCTCAAAAAAGCCTCATCCTCCGAGGACCTGAGAAGAAGTTTGCCCACATCAGTGGATGACTTTTTTTGGGTTGTGTAGTCCACAATACTAAATTTTGCCCAACATGGGGTTTGGTGTCCACATATTAGGTCATTATTTTATGACTCAGTGGTGGTGGAATATTATAACAAATTACAGGTAAGACCCAAGATGGTCAGTGTTTATTGTTGTGGTGTAAGTTTACAAAAAGTTAGCAACTGTAGAGATTTACCATCTAAACATGGTGATTTAAAATGAATTAATGTTTTTATGAGAAAAATAATATCCACATATCATGTAAAAAGATAATTCTTTGTTGTTGGAATCATTAGGTCCCATTCAGCCCAAATATCAAAGATGAATTAATAATGCATGTCATGCAAGAGTTTGGGTCTTAGAGGTTAAAAAGAGTGTGGCTGTGGTCACTGAAACCCTTGGGGTAATGACCCCTAAACTGGAAGAGTAGCTCAAACAAATACCTGAAGATGCATCAGACCTCTTGAGACAGAGAAGCACACCTTTGGGAACTGCTAACATACTATGAAGACCACTCACACTCCAAGGCCTGCGGTAGAGGACTCAAGCTTTTTTTTAATTTAATTTCCCTTTTTAGGATCAATAAATTTGAAAGACAGTATAACCACTCATGGAGTAATACAGAATTACAAATCTAAAAATAAAAAGCATTTATTTAAAATATATTTAAAGTGCCAAATATATTATGATTACTTATGTTACTGTTAGCACTAAACTTTAAAGATTGATATTTTGTTGCTATCTCAATGTCGCAACTCTGCATATATGCAGATTGTCTAGTTAGTCCAAATTGCCCATAGGCAGGTACATCAGATAACCTTTTTCTGCTGCTGTTGTGTCTGCCGTTAGACAACAGTTTTTGTTTTTATGATATAAAGTGTTTTGAATTGCTCTGCTGCTGAAATGTGCTATACAAATAATCTTGATTAATTGATTGAACAAAAATGATTAAAAGAAGTGACTTTCCTGATAAAGGATTAAACATTTCTGGTGGGAGATACCATCTGACTGACGCTCCCTAATGAAAGAAAAATATATGATAAACTATTTAACCTTGAAATATTGAATGAAAGTTACAAAATACTACTCAAATAAATTTGTTTTCTTGTTCCTGAAAAGAAATTTGACCTTGTGTGCTTCAGAAACAAATGGAATTCTCCTTTTGCTGTACCCCTCCTCTGTCAACGTGGTACAGTCCATCAGGTCCAGGTGCAAGCCATTAGTGTTAATTGAACTTGTTTCATTTGTTTTGCATGGAGGAAGAGGTAAGACACGTACATAATCTCTTAAGACATTTAAGTACATATTGTTTTGTAATTCTGCAGAATGTTGTAGGTTACCTGATTTTTGGATACATGAAAGCATCAGATTTGTGGCAGTTTAGCTAGTTTTTACAAACCATGGAGTCATTGTACCAGAGTTTAAAGGGAAGGCACCTCACTCTAGAATTAGACAAAACTGTATTTGGTCATTTTCTGTGTGTCAGTGAGTGATATTCTTTCAAAGGCACAAATTATCCTAGATAATTATTAGTAATAAGATAATGTTTTAATATTTGAAGGTTTTGAACCTGTCAGTAGAAAGCTGAACTTGACTGCACTCAGAAACTCATTCAGTCATATAATTCAGGGTGATCTTTTCTTTTTTGTTTAGCTTTAGTGCTAAACTAATAATTAGCTGGACTAATAGATTAGTGGAGTTAATTGCTAATTATGACAGAAAATATAAAAAATTTAACTCAGAAGTTGTAGTTTAATTTACTTGGGGATTTTGAAGAGTCAGTGGCTTTTTGCTTAGTGACGGATATTTCATCATTCAGTATATTGAGTCAGCCAAAGCAGATGGAAACTGTGATACTATCAAAAGATGATAAACATGCAAAAACATGTTTTATGTAAAATTATGAAGGTAAAAAATGTAATTAGTCCATCAGAGCAATTAGAAATGCCAGAAAACCTGCTGGTTTATTAAAAATGCACCGCAGAAGCCCGACCCGACTATCAAACTCAACTTTGGGCCAACCGGCTCGAATTTTGGCTCAGAGCTGCAAATGTTGAGATAATAGTTTAGATTTTCATGCATGCATGTTGCTGCAGCAGCATAAAGGGGCTGGTAGTGTTTAATATGCTAAATAATAAATGTTTTGAGTTAAATGGGTCTAAAATATCTCAACTCTTTGAAATAAACAACTTTTTCCAGCTGAAGATATAAAGTTTAGATTCACCCTGAAAAACCTGGTTATGTTGCAATAAAGCTGATAATGTTGCTGACGCTTCAATCCAGATTAGCATCACTCCGCAAGCTCACGGCAGCACACAGAGGCTGAACACCCAGATTAATGTCTAGATTTCTCTCTCTGCCTCTATGAAGCCTTTCTGCTCTGATGATCAAAGACAGAAAAACAATAATTCAAATATTCCAGATTTAGAATCTGAAATGTTCCAGGAATCTTCCTGGAGGAGAAACTGACCACTTCTCCTCCCTGCTACTTTCTCCTACTACTCTCCATCCTTGCTCCAGGTTTTCCCTTGAAAACTTGCTGCGTCTGGTTTTCGGGGCACTAAGACGATCCACTGTGTTTTTGTATTAAAAGAGAGGAAATGTAAAAATATTACAAAGTAATTAAATGTTACAGGAAACATCGGCAGTGAAATGCTATTTAAACCCACAACCATAGAGTCTTAAAAACATCAAATCAAAAACTACGATTCAAATGAATATCAATTATTTGCTCTTCTGTTTAATCCACAGTCAGCCTGCGGCTCCATAAGGCCCCCAGGGCTTCGGTGGCCCCAGAAATACTAATATTTTAACACAAACACATAAAGGTAACATTTGTTTATTAATCAAAGCTGCTAAATTTAATAGTTTCAACATAAATTAAAAGATTTTAAATTTAAGATTTTAAAGTTTACTGTGCAAAAGTTTAAAGAATAATATTCATAGTTAGATTGTTTTGTTCCCATGTCAACAATCTAGAGATGCTGATGTTTCTAGCAGCAAGAGGGGCCCCAAAGTCAAACTCTGCTCCAGGCAGAGGACAAAGCATTTGGCCTGGTTTGATGCATCGTGTGACAGGAAAAATAATAATAAATCATTTAAAACCAGCGTGATGCTGGTCTGAACCGCTTACCCAGTAATGCACCGTCCAACTGGGACCAACTGGGACCAACTGGGACCAACTGGGGCCAACTGGGACCAACTGGGGCCAACTGGGACCAACTGGGGCCAACTGGGGCCAACTGACATAAACTTTACAGTGCAGAGAGAGAACTGGTCGCTGGGCGGCCAGTTCTCTGGGCCGGGGGGCGGGGCTAAAGGCCGGGGGGGGGCTAAAGGCCCTTTATACCCAAATAATAAAGCCCATGATAATATAACTTTACAACATAGACAGAGGCAGGCGCCGCATGCGCAGCGTGTCGCAGAACCTCCTGCACCTCTGCATGTTCGTTGCGTATCGAACGTGCCGAATTACGTTCACACAGACTGGAAGATGCTCTTCCAGGCGGCTACAATCTAAACCTTAACTATAGTCGCCATCCTGCTGTCTTGGCTCCACGCGCTCAACCCCAACAGTTGAGAGCGACTATAACTCAGCTCTTCAGTCCCTGATGTCACCGCTGTTCCACTGATGAGAGAAAATGGGATGTAATACGGCTTTTTCAAAAAAGAAAACAAAATATATATGTTTTATTTATTTATTATTTTCCTGGTAATATAAATAAGCAACACTTAGCCTGGCGGAGGAGCCAGTAAAGCCTGGCGGGCCTCCAGGCTTATCAGACCCTGGGGGAAACCCTGCTTGTGTTTTCTGCAGTTATTGCTGACATCAGGTTTATGTTCTCTCTCTGTTTCTTCTCTTCATAGCAGCAACACCTGGGCTCAGTTCTGCTCAGCAGTGACTCCTTCCTGCAGGGAAGCTGAGCTGCTGCTGCCAACAACATCAGGTTCCCCTTCAGTGGATGAAACACACCTGGATCCACTCCGCCACTTGCAGAAGAAGCACTGAACTAAACACAGGAACAACAGAGACTGGTGAAAGCCTGAATCCCAGAATGCCCAGTATGAGCCCAGTATGAACCCATCTTCACGATGAGCTCCTAGGAAGGAGGCGTTTTCTCTGAAAGCAGCCAAAGACGTGAACTGTGACGTTCAGGAAGTAGCAGATAAAACAGCTTAAAGTAGGAAGTCTTCAGAGTCTGGAGCCTCATCCTGATCACATCAAGAGACGAAGCTTCGCTCCACATTCAGAGGAAACATGGACCAAACAGCTCTGATGCTGCTGCTGTGTCTCTGCAGCTCAGGTAGGACTCCACTTTCACACAAAACACTGATATTCACTGGAGTTCAAGTTCAAAACGATCGACTGGTAAACATGTTAAATTTTACAATCAAAAACCTGGAAACTGTTTCTGGTCTCAGATCGTAGAGCTGCTGCTGCAGTTAGTGATGTTTATATTGTCTACTTGCTGCTAAGGAGCCAATAACATCAACAGTTGTTGGTTTCAGTGTTTTGATGAAGTAAAGCACTTTGAACTGCCTTGTTGCTGAAATGAGCTATAAAATTAATCTGATTGATTGATTGATAAGGAGAAGCTGCAGAAACTCTGCAGCGGCGCTGAATCTGCGCAGTAAACAGGTGGAGCCGCATAAAATGGCTCCTTCTGCATGAATCCTCTCATCTTCCTCTTGGCTCCACAGGTTCTCTCTGAGGTTCTGGTCAGGCCCGTTTGCTGGCCAACCGAGCCCAGTAGCACCACGGTCACTGGACCAGCTTCTGGTACCGCTGGTTGTGGTGAAAAACGTTTGGGCTCCGTCTGACGTGGGAGCGTCTCAGGCAGGATGTGGATCTGGCCTGCTGCAGATTAGAATCAATCAACCAATCAATCAAGTTTATTTGTAAAGCACATTTCAGCACCAAGGCGGTTCAAAGAGCTTTACGTCATAAAAACACAAAAATAAAAAAAGACGCCAGTTTACAGTAAACCAGTAAACTGTACATTTGGTCAAAGTGTCGTCGTTACACATCAAATGTTGATCAGTTTCATTGATTATGTTTCTAAAGCAAATCTGACCTGCTGGGTTTTTAGTCCAGATTTAAAGGAACTCAGTGTTTCGGTTGTTTTGCAGAGTTAATTATTGAAACGGCTTTTCAATCATTTTGCCGATGAATGAAAGGTTGGAGATCGGCCTGTAATTCTGCAGCAATGATTCGTTCAGATGGTTTTTTATCAGCGGTTTGAAAACTGCTGGGGGAAACACCTGATGAGCGAAGAGTTTACTATTTGAATCGGATCAGATGAAATGACAGGCAGGACTTCCTGAAGAAAAGTTGTGGGTGTGACATCAAGACAGCAGGAAGAGGAGCTTCATTCATTTATTATGTCTTCTGAGTTTTTAGAGTTCAGTATTTAAAATTGAGTCGTTTTTTCTGCATTTGTTATGTTCAGTATAGCATTGATATTGAATTTAGAGAGGATGTGCAGATTAATCCTCTAATTGTGGTGATTTTCTCTAAAGAAATGTGCAGGCCCAGTTTGGCTGCAGCTCAGGTGGTTTGTGAGTCTGTCAGCTGTAGCAAATGAAGCTCAATCATTGTTCATGTTCTGCTTTATGAGCGTTTCCCTGCAATGTTAGTGCAGACGTTGGAGATTTCACCATAAACGTGACGTTGAGTTTCACTCCGTTGACGTTCGGCCCCAACAGAGTCGTCTTGCAGATCTATAATATACATCTGTGGTTTCAAAGGTAACAGTGAAACAATCAGACGGGGCCACATCAGTTACAGAGACGCTGGAAATATTCACAGCCTGCCTGATAAGCAGGTCCATAATGTGTCCTTGATGACGTGTTGCTGGGTTAACATGTGAATTAAAGCAAAATGATCAACAATATCACAGCTGTAAAAGCCAAATAATCTAAATAAGCATTACCTGTGGCACAGCTGTGACACTTAGTGGTGGGTGTGTAGTAAGTGGGTGTGACTGTCACTTAGTATGAATGAGAGCCGTACTGACGCGCTGGCTCACTATGTAGAAGGAAACGGGTGCGCCGGGTGGAGGGTCATAATTTCTGTTGACCGTGTTAAATATTGTTTATTGTTAGCATCATTATGATTTAGCCTGGTCAGCATGTGTCAGTTTTAAAGTCTGAAGTATTTAAGCTGATATATGGAATAAATTGATGGTAACAACAACAAAGGAGCCACTGGAAGTGATTGGAACACGCATCATGACAGCAACAACCTACCCAGTTAACCCCGTGCGACCTTCTATATTATTGTTAGTTTTTACCGCACAATTAACAGCTTTTAATTCCCTCTGTCTTCAGGCTCGTCAACATGCTGTTGAAATCTCCCACAATTATTTAACTGTCAGAATCAATGAATATAACAGATAAAAACCCATTAAAGTCAATAGAGATGTTTTTCCACATATGATGGGATTTTGCATAGAGTTAGCATCAGAGCTCATTTATGGACTTTTACGCAAAAACAATTAATTTGACTTTGGTTGGTCTCAGTAAAGACATAAAGTATAAATGGGTAGAAAAGGAGAATAATGAGAAACATTTCAGGTCTTACTACAGAGCGTACATAACATTTCAGTCTGGGCTTTAACTAGGCCACTCCTACATAAAGGTGCTATGATCAGAAGCATCCATGACAGCTCTGCCTCTAAGAGAAGATAAAATAAACACCATCAACAGGATCCTATCATCACATCCTAAATCAATCTGTCTTTGCTTTTTCTAACCCAACATGTAAATGTTGTTTCTTCCAGCGCTGGCTGATGAACTCAGACTGGTAGCAGGAAGGAGTCGCTGTGTTGGCAGACTGGAGAAGAAGGAACGGGGAGACTGGGAACCAGTGGAGTTTTGGGACTATAACTGGAACTTTACATCAGCAGGATTTTGCAGACAGCTCCACTGTGGATCTGTGGTGGCGTTCCAAGGAGATGAGAGCGGCAATGTAGAGATCGTCTGTTCAGGTGATTTCATATCCTGGCCAGTGTCTTCCTGTTCTGCTTCCAACTCCACTTTAAAAATATTCTCACTTCCAGCTCAGTCTGGGCTTCTTCCCCTTCACCTGGATTCCCTCTGGTAGATTTTCTACTGGACCAATCAGTGAACAGAAGAAGTTTGAATGATGACCTTGATTTGCTGTTATTGTAGAAACACAGTCTGTCTGTAGTTTAATCAATGGCAGTGGAGGAAGTTCAGTCCATGTTGGTCACACTTTCAAATATTGAATGAACATCAACAGTCGCCTCATTGGGCTCTTCTCTGTTTTATGGTGGACAAATTATTGTAAGGTAATATCTGCTGGTTGTATTGTCTTCATCCTAAATGCCAGTGAACTCTCACCAAATGAAGCTGTTTGGTTTGCAAGCACAAGGTTGGGAGATGTTTTCCTGCAGCTGCATGAGAACCAGCCTTGGTATAAAACTCCTGTTGTCTCTGCCTGGGAGTTTTCAATGAGAAATGTTTCACTATAGATCGTCTGATCTGCTCTCTGTATTGAGCACAATATGCCAATAAACCTGATTGAGTGATTTCATATATCACTGCTTGGTAATTGATTTTCTCCAACATGTTTGCAGCCCAGAAAACTTCCAGTAAACTTAGTGTGGATCTGGTGCATTGCATGTCATGGACAAACATTAGACACTGGGTGAAATTTAAAACCTCAAACAGTCCAGACTCTCTGGATGAACCAAAGTGTGGAACAGAGCGGCTGGTTTTTACCAGGTTAGTGACTGAATGAAGTTTGATTAGATTCAAGGGGAACCAGTGGAGCAGATTCAGGGCTATAAAAACCTCAATGTCACTGAGAAGAAGCTGATCAAATGTTGCACTTCCTCCACAAATTAAGTTCAGAGAGTTAAGATGATAGTTTTCTATGATTCTGTCATTAAATCTGTCATTTGCTTTGTAGAAAACAATGATAAAATATTAATAATTGATCATTCATAGGTTCTTTGTGCTGTTCTAGTGTAATTTTCTCTGTTTGTCTTCAGTTTTTTTCCATTCATCTCCAGGCCTGCAGTAAAGGCAGATGCTAAAAGTGCAAAAATATTAAACACGAGATATAAAAAATAATAAACTCTTCCCAGCCCCCCTCTCCGCCCGTTCTCCACTAGTTGGTTTGTTCCTCCACAGAGTCTGAACTGGATTGTAGCTTTGCTGAACAAACTGGAACCAAATTCAGTGAAAATGTTGAAGAAACTTTTTTCTTTCTGCATCCACAGATTCAGTCAGGCTGGTTCCAGGGACCAACCAGTGCTCAGGCAGACTGGAGGTGAAGACCAACCAGTCGTGGTCCTCAGTGTGTGAAAAAGACTTTGACCTGCAGGATGCACAGGTGGTCTGCAGGGAGATTGGCTGTGGGCCTCCTTCAGTCCTCCAGGGGGCGCTCTATGGAGAAGCAGAGGCTCCAGTGGGGAGCAGAGAGTTCCTGTGTGAAGGCAGTGAGTCTGCTCTGCTGAACTGCAGCAGCAGGAAGAGTTCAGGTAGAAACAGCTGCTCACCTGGTCAAGCTGTTGGACTCACCTGTTCAGGTAGAGGAGGATCTGCAGACCTGCTGCTGTTCACTGCTTCACTTCCTTCATTAATGAACTCTCTGTCTCTGCTCAGATCAAGACATCAGGTTGGTGGGAGAGGCCAGTCGATGTGCCGGGAAACTGGAGATGTTCCATCAAGAAGAGTGGAGACCAGTATATGTTTGGGAACTTTACTGGAACATGAACTTAGTTGCTGCAGTTTGTGCTGCACTGGACTGTGGTTCTGCTGTTTCAGCAAGAAAATCAATGGAAGCTTCAGAGAGACCAGTTTGGTGGATCGGGTCTGACTGTTCTCAGTCAGGATCTGCATTAAAAAACTGTTTACCTTATGGTGGTTCCAGTCATCAGAGCCATGAGATCATCTGCTCAGGTAAATCTGAACTCATATTTATATAAAATGTTTCTTCCATCAGGTTCCAGACGTCTGCAGAGAAATCGTCACCTTTAACTAAGAACCTGAAGCCTTGAGGGAAACTAAAATAATTTAAATATCCAGATAAAGTTCTCAGTTATTCCAATAGATGAACAAAAACTCATCATTTTAATAACTTTTAATCTCTGCTGCTTTGAAGTCGATGCATCAAAATCCCAGGAGTTCAAGGAAATCAGACATGTTTAAACCCTGAAAATCAACAGGAAATGACTTTTGATCCAAAATGGTGGACTTCCTGTTTTTAGTGGAAATAGCAGGAAAACCTTTTGTTTGTTATGGTTGTTGGCCTGGCTGAACTAGGGGGCGCTGTTCAGCCATATTGCCATTTATTTTTAATTCCTATGAAATATTCACATTTTCACAGAGATTAAAGTTTGTTAGACATTTAGTGAGTTTATGATCATGTTAAGGCCCAAAATGTGATAAATTCAGCAGAAATAATAATGAATGATAAACTTGCAGGTACAGTCGGTTTCACTTCACTTTGTTTTCTTGACCTTTATTTTCATCAAACTCAGAGATGTTTCCATGAGTATCTAGAAAAATAAAGTTCTGAAATATTTTAAACCTTTTTTCTTTCTGCATCCACAGATTCAGTCAGGCTGGTTCCAGGGACCAACCGGTGCTCAGGCAGACTGGAGGTGAAGACCAACCAGTCGTGGTCCTCAGTGTGTGAAAAAGACTTTGACCTGCAGGATGCACAGGTGGTCTGCAGGGAGATTGGCTGTGGGCCTCCTTCAGTCCTCCAGGGGGCGCTCTATGGAGAAGCAGAGGCTCCAGTGGGGAGCAGAGAGTTCCTGTGTGAAGGCAGTGAGTCTGCTCTGCTGAACTGCAGCAGCAGGAAGAGTTCAGGTAGAAACAGTAGCTCACCTGGTCAAGCTGTTGGACTCACCTGTTCAGGTAGAGGAGGATCTGCAGACCTGCTGCTGTTCACTGCTTCACTTCCTTCATTAATGAACTCTCTGTCTCTGCTCACATCAAGACAACATCAGGTTGGTGGGAGAGGCCAGTCGATGTGCCGGGAGACTGGAGATGTTCCATCAAGAAGAGTGGAGACCAGTATATGTTAGGGATCCTTACTGGAACATGAACTCAGTTGCTGCAGTTTGTGCTGAACTGGACTGTGGTTCTGCTGTTTCAGCAAGAAAATCAAAGGAAGCTTCAGAGAGACCAGTTTGGTGGATCAGGTCTGAATGTTTTCAGTCAGGATCTGCATTAAAAAACTGTTTACCTGATGATGATACCAATGATCAGAGCAATGAGATCATCTGCTCAGGTAAATCTGAACTCATATTTATATATTTTAAAATGTTTCTTCCATCAGGTTCCAGATGTTTAGAAACTAAAACTGGTTTAAATATTACTGACTTTACTGAATCATAAAGTTGTTAGTAATCATGTAGAAACATGCTAGTAACCATGGTAACCAGTCTAGGATCAGCCATCTTGTTTTCCACCTCAGATCAGATCCAGTTGTCTCTGTGTTTCCTCTGCGTTGCCAGGTCTGCTGGTTGAGCCGCTCATCTTCCTCTCTTCCTCCACTGACGGGGTCTCCACAGGCAGAAAGCAGGGGTCTGAGCTCCTCATTGGCTCAGAGTTCAGCATCATGTGCTCCATCAGGCCTCAGTATGCAGGCGGCTCCTTCCAGCTCATCTTCAGCACCTCTAACTACACTCAGAACCAGACCCTGCCAGCTGTTAATCACTCCGCCCTCTTCCTGTTCGCTGCTGCTGGCCACGCCCACCAAGGAACCTACGGCTGCCTTTACCACGTCTACGTTTTCTCCCATAACTTCTGGTCTATGAGCCAGCCTCTCAACCTCACTGTCTCAGATAAACTCATGGAGTCCATCAGGAGAAGTTCTGCTTCAGGTGAACCAGCAGCTGTCTGCCTCATTCATGAGGTCAGAGAGGAGGATTGATTATATTAATGTTCATGATCTACAGGCAGCATGAAAACCAGGGTCTATATGATTATTGTACATTTCTAGCTGGACTCATCTGATGAAAGCTGATCCTGAATCTGTTTCATTCATTTTCAGCCCATCTCACTGCTTTGATCATCAGACTGGTTGTCGTCCTGCTGGGAATGCTGGGAATGCTGGGATCCGTCCTGCTCCTCTACTATAAGGTACTGCATGTATCATGCATGTGTGAGTTGGGAAAGTGTTTGCCTTGCAGCTGAACATCCTCTGTTTCCAGGCCAGGAGAAACCAGAAGTCTGGACCAGAAAACATCATGATGAACGTTCTTGATGAAGGATCCAGAGCTGAAGGTGGCTTAGAGGAGGAGGCTGCAGTCTGAAGGAACCAGGAGAAAATCATCTTGGTTTCACATCCACAGGAAGGAGCAGAGACAAAATATAATTAGAGATATCTCAAATTGCTAAAACATCTAGTCATAACACAATTTGAGATATCTGGAATGTAAGGGCGACAAAACCGAATTTATGTTGAAACGGCTTGCCATAATCAATCAGTCTTTAGCTGTTTCTCTGAACTCTGTATTATTATAAAGTTGTAGAATATTTTCTTTTTTGCATTCTTATGACATCCTTAAATGTTTAATATGCTTTATGAAAGAAAATGCGTTTGCTTGCAGTCTGTTTTGTAGCTCAGTAGATTGTTAAACTGTGAGGATGGAATGAAACCTTTCCTATCAAACAGTTTGCTGTGTTTTGCTCGAGGCTCTTTCTCCTGACTGTGTTCAGTGAGCAGAGACTCCAAATGCTGTAAAGCCTTCAAATAAATATTGACAAAGAATTGATATATTTTCTCTGGTTTTTGATCGTTTTTCCTCAGTCTGTTAAAGATCATTTCAACCCCAAACAGGATCCAATCAGGTTGAGGGCAACAGGAGATCAGATGCATCGACCAGCCTAAGTAGTTAAACTTCAGTCCACTTCCTGGGTCAGGTGTGGGCAACTCCAGGCCTCCAGGGTCTCCTGCAACTTTTAGAGAATCTCTACTTCAACACCTGAGTCAAATAATGAGGACATTAGCAGGATTCTGGAGAACTTGCCTGCACTTAGGAGGTGATTGGCCCATTGGATCAAAGTGTGTTGGGTGACGTCTAAGAGTTGCAGGACACCGGCCCTCCAGGACCAGGATTGCTCATCATGTCCTGGTTGAATGAGGGGAGCCTGAAGTCTCGTTCCCAGACCTTCTGACTGACAGGATCCATAAGAAGCTCAATAATTTGCATTACTGGGTGAAAAATTGTTTCAAACTTTTACTGTGATGAGCTAAATGTATTATTTTTACAAGGACAGGGTCAGGCTGTGGTTGAACCAAGAGAAATGTTAAAAGTTAAAATAAACTCCAGCTGGGGAGCAAAATATAACGATCTAAAATGTAACTACTGGCTGGTTTTAGCGTTTCTGTACCTTTAAGGAAAGAAAGCTCCTGGAGAAACATCTCATGAAATAAAACAGCCTTCCATTGGGCTATAGAGACACAAATGAATAAGCATTTATTTCTATGGCTCTACAAACTGGTCAAGAGTTTGTTACTCCTCTCATTTATTAACAGCTATGTTTGTGCTCCAAACATAGGAGTTTATACATCTGGGAGGCCAAGTACATATTCTTGCTCATTTCACATGATGCAAGTCATCCCTGCTTGGAACATCACCTGCATTTTGTACAACCAATGCACACATAAGTAATGACATTTGTATAAAACAGAAAAGTGAACTGCTCTAGAAGACAACTCTTTCACTGCACCAGTGAAATGCAAGGAAGCAGATTGTCACCTAATGGGGGAACAATGCTGCACTTTTATTCCTGTAACAGTTTGAGCAACATTCACCACGAATTGGGTCAATTATTAAAACGACAACAAAAGGATAATTCTAGTTCCACTCTGTGGGGACGGTTTTGGTTGTGATGTTGTCCTTGTGGTTAAATCAATGGTGACCAATCTGATTTCAGCCACTATGATAAACCTGCTGGTTTCTCCATTAACCTCATGAAACTGATGATTTTCTCAAGGAAGATGAAGACAGTTTCTAGGAGTAAATCCTCTGAAGTGATGTGAAAACTTAAACTGTGAGGAGCGTTTCTGCTGATGAATTATATCGGCTGTCATTAACTATGGTGTGGTAACTACATCTGAATATTGTTTTAAGTCTCATCACATTAAATCAGTGGCTTCATTGTTTGACATTTGATGATTTTCCTTGATTTGTGTTTCTTCAAATAAAAACTTCCCCATTTATTTGGCAGATTATTGTGCATCATTTTCTTGATCCTATATTTTATTATTATTTTTGGTCAAACTTTTCTAATATGAAAAGAGGGGAAATATGCATCAATGCATAACAGTTTTATGATTCTCGTGTAATACAGGCGTATTCTCCAGCGTTTTCTCTGACCTCTATATGACAATCAGCTTATTAAATTGCTTTTCTGCTATGCATCTTTATGTTGACCTTGATTATTTAATTTGCCTTATGAAGGAAAATACATATATTTTCAGTCAGTTTTTTTTGGACTAACTAGATTGTCAAACTATGTGAATTGAATGAAACCCTTCCTATAAAACTGGACCCTGTGTTCTGCTCCAGGCTCTTTCTCCTCACTGTTGTTAATTTCCACAATACAAGGAATAAAGATTATTTTACTCTCCCACCATGCAAGAGGAAGGACAGAAAAATATATATTTTTAAAGAAAATAAAATGTAGAACTCATTTCCTTAATCTGTTATAAATATTAGAGCTTTTAATAGTTTAATTATTTTATTACATAGTCTTTTAATTGTGCATTTATGAAATAGTATGCTATGTTTCTAATATACTGCTCAAAAAAATAAAGGGAACACTCAAATTCGGCTAAAGACCTCGAGCCGTTTCTCCTGCTAGCGCTAGGCTAGCATGTTTTTTTGGCTGTATTTACCCAGAATGCCTTGCGCTGCTGTCCACTGACTAGGCAAACAATCTGGAGTAAATTAAAGCGGACCAAACCGGACTGGTGTGAATGTTTGACATTGTATTTTGGCCAGTGATTAACTCTCTATGGCATTGTGTTGCCCTCAGGCAACAAACCACTATTTTGGCCCACACACCGCCCCTTTAATTTTTTTAAGTAAAACATCACATTAACAGTCTGATGATATGACTGTGACCAATGAAATTTGAGCTGGACGTGGCTTTGACCTTTGTCTTGGGGTGAAACAATCCTTTTTTGGACCACAGCTGACTTGGACACACAGCTAGCAGAAGGTAAGATAAATTTCACTTTTTTTTACATGTAAAAAAGGTGAACATTATCTTACTTAAAAGTAAGATAAATTACTTATCTTTACTTATCTTTAATTAATTAAATTTAACTAATTTAATTAATTAAAATTAATTAAATTTTAATTTAATTTAAATTAAAAGTATTTAAATTGAAATAATTTTGTATAAATAATATCTGTGATGTGCAGAAATAAGTGAAAAAGCATATTTGATTGAGTAAAGACACTTTTGTCTTCATTTATGTACTAAAATGGCAGTTTTTCATTCGTTGCCTCAGGGCAACATTGTGCAGTTTGACCACTTTTGTGTGAACTATAACAGGCTCATGGATGGAGATGTGTAGGGATGTGTAGTTATCAACATAATCAATTTTTTCCTGTACTATCTACTGTTACTCACAGGAAATGGATGCACAATGATTTTATGGGCGTAAGGAACATGATCAAGCGGTTAGGCTCATTCCTTCTGACACTGAGCTTGAGGAGAGTGACAGTGAGGAGGAGTGGACTCCAAATCAGGTTTGAGGGAGAGTTAGGAGATCAGGGTTCAGTCAGTAGAGTAACATACTGTATGGAATGAGCATGTATGTGCGTTTGTACATCAGTGAGTGAAGAGAGGTATATATGACCTATTCTAATTTTATGCTTACTGGTTTCTTTTGAAAACATGACCTGCCTGATGACAATGAGTCTGTGGATGGAGAGGAAAATGAAGATGATGAAGTATCACAGGAAGCTGTTCCACGCTTACCCCGTTGGAGAACAGCCCACAGTGCCAATATCACCGATTACCCAGAATGGCAGGCCAGTCTTCCAAAATCAGATCATATCAATTCCCCCTACAAATACTTCAAGATGTCTTTTTCTGAAGACATTCTGGAAGTAGTTGTAGAGCAGTCAAATTTATATGCAATTCACTGTGACACCAACAAGCCCCTTAACCTTGCTAAAAAAGAACTGGATCAATTTATGGGTACAGCAGTATACATGTCATTGTTTGGATTACCAGGCACCCGCATGTTTTTAACAAAGCCACACGAGTGTCCCAGGCAGCTGACACCATGGCACTAAACAGTTGGGAGTTCATTAAAAAATCCCTGCACTTCAACAACAATGAAGTGAAACAACGAGAAAATATTGATCCACTCCACAAAATCCGACCAGTGGTCACTCATCTTACCTTAAAGCTGCAGACAATACCAATGAGTGAGAGTTGGCTGTAGATGAGCAGATGGTCCCTTTAAAGGGAAGAAATACACTCTAGCAATACCTGCCAACTAAGCCAAAGAAATGGGGCTACAAGATATTCATCTCGGCTGGCTCTGATAGTGACCCGCACAATTTTGAGATTTACACAGGGAGAGTCGTGCAACCACCTGAGCTGCCAGATGTAGGAACAAGTGGCAATGTTGTCCTCCACCTGTCAATACCCTGACACCAGAACTACAAGGTGTTCCTTGACAACTGGTTCACGAGTGTCCCTCTCACTCACACTTGCTCAGCAGGGAATCACTGTACTGGTACTGTTCGTAGCAACAGACTACAGGTGTCAACTTGATGTGTGATGTTGAGTTGAAGAGAACTGGGCGTGGATCTTTTGAACAGAAGATGGCCATGGTTGGAGAAACCACCTTGCATGCTGTGAAATGCTATGATAACCGTTCAGTCAGTCTTCTCAGCAATTACACTGGAGCACACCCAGTCACCGACGTTGATAGGTGGGATGGCAAGAAAAAAAAATCATCAAAGTTCCCTATCCTGCTGTGGTGAGAGAGTACAATAAGAATATGGTGGAGTGGATCTGCTGGACTCCCTCATTGCACAGTACCGCAACAAAATCAGGTCGAAAAAGTGGAACCATCTCCTGATGTTCCACTTTATTGACATGACCATCGTGACTTCCTGGCTGCTCTACAAGAGAGACTGCAGCAGCACTGGGATGAGAAAAGAGAAAAGCTTTATACATTCAAGTCATATATTGCAGAAAGCTTGTGCAAAAGTGGCAAGAATCTGGAGCGTAAGAGATTCTTATGAAGAGAAGAGGAGAAGAGGACCCGCTACACCCATCCCGGTCCCTGATGTGCGTCTGGATGCCACAGCCCACTGGATGGTTATGGATGAAAACAAAGGGAGATGCACGGTACCAAGATGCAAAGGTACACCTAAAGCCAAGTGCCAAAAATGTGACGCCCACCTTTGTTTCACATCCACCAGCAACTGCTCCATGAGGTTCCATACAGAATAATACAAACTGTAATTAGTAAAAAAGAGAAACACAGAGCCATTCAGTAACCCACAGGAACATGTATTTAGAAACATAAACACACACTGCAGCTAATCTCTGATGCACTAATTGATAAACCATTTGTGGCTGTTTGCTGAAAGGAAACTTGTTGAAATTTTTGTTGTTGAAATAAAACTTATTCTAATGTATTTATTGCTTGTTTCTTCATCATTCCACTTATTAAATAAATACTACAGTATAAAGAAAACCTTGGCGTTTTAGTACCCTCATAGCATCTTGTTGCCCTGAGACAACAAACCACATTCTAATTAATATATTATAAAGACACCCTCAAGCTCCCAAAACTAGGGTGAAATATTTTTTCCTCATAAAATAAAAATTTATGCCATAGAGGGTTAAAAAAAGAGACAAATAAATTTCCGCCAAAAACTTGAAGATTTTGCAGAAAACAAAAAGCAATTTGTTAGTTTAAGAAATTTGTAAAGGAAAAACTGAAATTAATCAGAAATTTTCTAGAAAACAACTTGGAAAGTAAAATATTTCAAATTTTGATGGCAAAATTTCCACATTTTTTACAGTTCTGGATTGTTTTGCTATAATTGTATTAATTTTTTTGTCTTTCTATCTATGACGGCCTTAGTTTGCTGTCACATAAATGAACCTTAGTTTGAAACTACAGAATGGATTCCACTGGCAACAGAAACCTGACAGATTAGGAGGATTTTTAACCAAAGGATCATTTTTTAATTGAGGTTAAACACTAAGATGTTTCTCTTTTGTTGACTCAGTTTCTGCTTTTATAGATTAAATTAAATTTAAAAGCCCTGACTCAGGTCCGGCCCTTTTTACCAAATAGAAAAAGTGATTTACAGATTTTGTCTCTACACAAATTAAACAACTTTACTGCATTTTTATTAACATTTAGATGTTTTATTTCTAAAACACTAAATTTTCTGTTTACTGATGATGTTCATTTTAAAAATCAGCTTCAAAAGCAAATATTTTGTTTTGGGTTGTTACTTTTCTTCTGCAGAGCATCAATGCCCCTCCCCCACCTAATGCTGCAAGTCAGCTGACTGCAATGAAGTTTTTCAGATTGACTGATTGGAAATATTGAAACTCAAACAAGAAAGATGATCTTTTCTTTTTTGTTTAGCTTTAGTGCTAAGCTAATAATTATCTGGACTAATAGATTAGTGGAGTTAATTGCTAATTATTACAGAAAAGAATAAAATTCATCTCAGAAGTTGTAGTTTAATTTATTTGGGGATTTTGAAGAGTCAGTGGCTTTTTGCTTAGTGACGGATATTTCATCATTCAGTATACTGAGTCGGCCAAAGCAGATGGAAACTGTGATACTATCAAAAGATGATAAACATGCAAAAACATGTTTTATGTAAAATTATGAAGGTAAAAAATGTAATTAGTCCATCAGAGCAATTAGAAATGCCAGAAAACCTGCTGGTTTATTAAAAATGCACCGCAGAAGCCCGACCCGACTATCAAACTCAACTTTGGGCCAACCGGCTCGAATTTTGGCTCAGAGCTGCAAATGTTGAGATAATAGTTTAGATTTTCATGCATGCATGTTGCTGCAGCAGCATAAAGGGCTGGTAGTGTTTAATATGCTAAATAATAAATGTTTTGAGTTAAATGGGTCTAAAATATCTCAGCTCTTTGAAATAAACAACTTTTTCCAGCTGAAGATCTAAAGTTTAGATTCACCCTGAAAAACCTGGTTATGTTGCAATAAAGCTGATAATGTTGCTGACGCTTCAATCCAGATTAGCATCACTCAGCAAGCTCACGGCAGCACACAGAGGCTGAACACCCAGATTAATGTCTAGATTTCTCTCTGTTTCTTCTCTTCATAGCAGCAACACCTGGGCTCAGTTCTGCTCAGCAGTGACTCCTTCCTGCAGGGAAGCTGAGCTGCTGCTGCCAACAACATCAGGTTCCCCTTCAGTGGATCAAACACACCTGAGTTCCTCTTGCTTCTCCTGGCTTTGACCTTCAGCTCTGCTACAAGGACACAAGAAAAGAGTTGAGTTGGGACTTGAACTGGCACTTCAGGCTCCTTTCAGTCTGCAGGTTTTTCTAGTTCTACCTGCACTGTAAAAATGGGTCAAAACTCTGCAATAGACTGGTTGAACTGGGACATTACCTCCTTCATAATATTGTCTTGACAACTTGGCAATTTCCTTCAAATCTGCTGCTGTGTGGTGGTGTTGGACTCCAGGTCTGGGGAGGCTGGAGTGGACAAGACTTGGCTTAACTGAGCTCCAATACAGTCAAAGCGGGTCAATAATGTCTGAATATCTGTCACAATCGCCCTTTTGTGGCTGAACAGGGGAAACGGTCCGCTCACTCGTACTTGCTTTGTCTTCTAAGGACAGTAAACTGCGTCTCCCCATGGTCTCATCTATAATGGATTTCAGCCTCTTTAGCAACAGCAAGCGCTGATCCTTCCTGCCCAGAAATTTGGACATGTCAGGTAGCTAGTCAGATACTCAACACAACTTTCTGTATTATTTTGCATCAGCTGACTGGAGGCCAGTCCTTCAACGTCTCCTAGAGAAGTTGCAGTGAGGTGAGCTTAGCTACCTGTTAGCTGATGTAACTTCTTGAAGCTCCATAATATGTGCTTTCTCTCAGCGGACAACATCTTGCTGACCTCAAATGCATGGGTCCTCAGTCCATCACTCCGTAGGCTGGTACACCTTTCCACCGGTTACTGGCCTCTCTGCTACACACTGGGTCACTCCTGGCTCCAGGAACATGCAACTAGGTGTGGCCTGCTGATCCCGGACGAGCCCCCATGATCTGTTACCGGTCCCCAGCGTCAGGGCTGCTGTAGTAGTGATGTGAGCAATTTGACGAATATTAAACAGGATTTAGTAATGACAACCAAAGGGCTCTCTTTGGGATCCAGATTCAATCTCATTTATTTGTTCAACAAATGCTTTACATTACCTTTCTTTGTTAAAAACTCTGTTTATTTTTCTCACAAGAAATAATTAAGTTCATACATAATCCTTTTTACAATATCATCCTTCACTTGGATGAAGACAACCAAGGAATAGAGTGTTAAACAGGATAAATCAACTGTTTCAATTATCTGCATATTAACTGGTCTGAACATCAAACTGATTTTAAATTATTAATGATCAAAAATACAATTACCAAACTTACAAAAATATAACATTTAACTGTGATCCTAAACTCTGATAGCTAAAACTAAACATGCAAAAAATGTGTGTGTGGTGTGTGTGTGTGTGCGTGTGTGTCTGTTGGTAAATGTGGTTTACAAGGACATTTCATTAGAATACACACCACACTAGAGGGACATTTTGAATTAGCAGGACATGAGCCGAGTCCTGCTAATTTTGATAAAAATCTAAAAACATGGAAAGGTTTCTATTGATTCATTAAGCCCAAAAATGCAAAAAAAAAAAAAAAAAAAAAAAAAGAAACCGAGATGTCCTTTAATTCACATAAACTTGATTTTGTGTATAATTTATGTATCACCAAAGTGCCTCCTGTGGCACTTTTGTGTATTGCAAGACCTCATGAATATTCACACAAGCTCTTATTGAGATTGGTTGATGCTGGAAGGTCCTGCTAATTCTTGCAATGTCCTTCTAATTCATGTGCTCTTTACACTGGGGATGAGTTGGCAATATGATTACTTTGTGCTATAAGACTGCATATTTTATAAAAGTTAGTTGCATTCCTAAACCCAACCTTTTGACCAACCTTGGAATGTATGTGGCACCTAAAAATACACAGAATTGATATATTTTGATCAAATATTGTTAATTTGAAATATTATAAATAATAAATGTGTGGAATATGTGCATGGATTAAAAGAAATATAAACCATAAGAAAGCCATTGTTTCACCAAACTATTTTCGCACTCCACTGCTAACATTTAGTTGATTTTGGTCTCTACATCCTCAGAACCAGAATCAAACATTTTAAAGCAGAATTTAGCTTCAAAGCACACCAAATGTTGAATAAACTTCCAGAAAACTGCAAAACAGCTGAAACACTGAATTCCTTTAATTCAAGACTAAAACACCTATTTACAGTTGTTTCTGAATCTTAATCAATGGCACATGTATCAATGTATTTAATATATGATTTTAATTTTGATTTTACTTTGAATTTAATTTCTTTGTTTTCTTTTTTAAGGTAAATGTATTATTTTATGACTTAGTTCTGTGTTTCTTTGATGTAAAGCACTCAATTGCCTTGCAGCTGAAATGTGCTATACAAATAAACCTGACTTGACGACAGTTTTCAGATCTTGCCAAAGATTCTCCATTGAGTCTATGTCTAGACTTTGACTTGGCCATTCTAACACATAAATATGTTTTAATTTAAACCATTCCATTGTAGATCTGGCATTATGTTTAAGGTCATTGTCCTGCTGGACGTTGAACCTCTGCCCCAGCCTCAAATCATTTGCAGACTCCAGCAGGCTTTCTTCAAAGACTGCCCTGTATTTGGCTCAATCCATCTTACAATCAACTCTTAACAATCTTCCCTGTCCTTGAAGGAAAACAACCCCAGAGCATGATGCTGCCACCACCATGTTAGTCAGTAGGGAAGGTGTGTTCAGGGTGATGTGCAATGTCCATTCTCCACCACAAGTAGTGCTTTCCATTTTTGCCAAAACGTTACATTTTGGTCTTGTGTTATCGTTTTTGCTGTATCCCAACATGGCTTCTGGCAAACTGACAATGGGATGTCTTGTGGTTTTCTATACAATGGCTTTTTTTATTGGGACTCTTCCATAAAATCACATTTGTGCAGTGCATGACCAATAGTTGTACTGTGTACAGATTCCCCCACCTGAGGTGGCTATCTCTGCATTTGGTCCACAGCAACCAGGGACCTCTTGGTTGCATCTCTGATCATTGCTTTTATTCTTCAGCCTGTAAGTTTAGGTGGATGGCCTTGTCTTGGTAGGTTCACAGCTGTGCCATTCTTATTCCATCTCCAGATTATTCATGGAACAGTACTCTGTGAGATGTTCAAAGCTTGGAAAACCTATTTATAGCCTAAGCCTGATTCAAGCATCTCCACAACTTTATCCTTAACCTGTCTGGTGTGTTCCTTGCACTTCATGATGCTCTTGTGCACTAATATTTCCTTACCCAACTTTTGAGACAGTCACAGAGGAGTTGAATTTTAACTGGAATTAGATTACAAACAGGTGGACTATATTTAGTAATTAGCAGTCATCAAGCAACTTCTTAAGGCAATTGGATGCACTCAGCAAAAGGCGACTCAACACTTTTGCCACTTTTTAGCTTTTATTTGTAAAAAATGTTTTGAATCATGTATAGTTTTGTTTCTACTACACAACTATATACCACTTTGTGTTTGTCTTAACCATACAATTTTGTAAAAAATATGTTTGGGGTTATAATATCAGTATCTAATTTATTCATAGCACTTTAAAAACAAGTAATAAAATATGGAAAATTTCAAGGGCTAAGGTTACTTTTGCAAGCCACTCTACTTACAAATTGTAAGGCAAGTCCAATGAGAGAAACAAGGCCCAGACAATCAACAGTTATGTATCGAGAGTTATCATATGCCCTGCTGAGATAATAGGATGGAAAAAGGAGGAAATTCAGTCCGCTGATATAAGAATACAAAAGCTGATGATGATGTATGGAAAATTGTGCCACTCAAGGTTGTAGCACATTGGAGTAGCTGTTCTTTCATTGAGAATTTTATTTTTACACTTATATTGCTCCCTTTCTGGAGGAAAAATAGTTTTTGTTTGGACAAAAGTTCATTTTTGTTTTGCATACTGTATATTTGGACTGATTTTTGGAAATATTTTAATACTTTGCTATTTAGCTATGGTTATGCATCTTTACTGGATGCATAACCATAGCAACATGGTGTTTTATAACAGAGAGCAAACAATGCTACCAATGGAAAGAAAGGCTTAGACTGAAACAAAGCACAGTGGCACATATGCAAGTCCCTATCAGAGCAATAGCAGCCCAGATCTATAACATCCAGCAAGATCTTGGGTGCATGCTATGCAGAGTCCCCTTGCATCTAACACCAGGACGTAAGATGGTATCATGATAAGAATACATGGAACACCACAACCAAGTACCCAGAATAGAGTAAAGAAACATCTGAAGGGAATACAACCTTGAACACACCTTGTTAAAACAGGAAATGCCACACAAGGTTGTAGCAAATAAACAAGCAGAGACCCTGTAGTACTTCCAGATACAGAAAGACAAAATGCAAAAAGTCAAGCAACTAGACATGGTGATCACTGAGCAGCAGAGAAAAGCAGTTGTAATGATGTGGCTATCCCAAATGAACAGAAGGAACAGAAAAAACTAAGAGAAATACCAAAGGCTCAAAAAAGCCTCATCCTCCGAGGACCTAAGAAAAAGTTTGCCCACATCAGTGGATGACTTCTTTTGGGTTGTGTAGTCCACAATACTAAATTTTGCCCAACATGGGGTTTGGTGTCCACATATTAGGTCATTATTTTATGACTCAGTGGTGGTGGAATATTATAACAAATTACAGGTAAGACCCAAGATGGTCAGTGTTTATTGTTGTGGTGTAAGTTTACAAAAAGTTAGCAACTGTAGAGATTTACCATCTAAACATGGTGATTTAAAATGAATTAATGTTTTTATGAGAAAAATAATATCCACATATCATGTAAAAAGATAATTCTTTGTTGTTGGAATCATTAGGTCCCATTCAGCCCAAATATCAAAGATGAATTAATAATGCATGTCATGCAAGAGTTTGGGTCTTAGAGGTTAAAAAGAGTGTGGCTGTGGTCACTGAAACCCTTGGGGTAATGACCCCTAAACTGGAAGAGTAGCTCAAACAAATACCTGAAGATGCATCAGACCTCTTGAGACAGAGAAGCACACCTTTGGGAACTGCTAACATACTATGAAGACCACTCACACTCCAAGGCCTGCGGTAGAGGACTCAAGCTTTTTTTAATTTAATTTCCCTTTTTAGGATCAATAAATTTGAAAGACAGTATAACCACTCATGGAGTAATACAGAATTACAAATCTAAAAATAAAAGGCACAAATTATCCTAGATAATTATTAGTAATAAGATAATGTTTTAATATTTGAAGGTTTTGAACCTGTCAGTAGAAAGCTGAACTTGACTGCACTCAGAAACTCATTCAGTCATATAATTCAGGGTGATCTTTTCTTTTTTGTTTAGCTTTAGTGCTTAACTAATAATTAGCTGGACTAATAGATTAGTGGAGTTAATTGCTAATTATTACAGAAAAGAATAAAAATTCATCTCAGAAGTTGTAGTTTAATTTACTTGGGGATTTTGAAGAGTCAGTGGCTTTTTGCTTAGTGACGGATATTTCATCATTCAGTATATTGAGTCGGCCAAAGCAGATGGAAACTGTGATACTATCAAAAGATGATAAACATGCAAAAACATGTTTTATGTAAAATTATGAAGGTAAAAAATGTAATTAGTCCATCAGAGCAATTAGAAAAGCCAGAAAACCTGCTGGTTTATTAAAAATGCACCGCAGAAGCCCGACCCGACGATCAAACTCAACTTTGGGCCAACCGGCTCAAATTTTGGTCCGAGCTGCAAATGTTGAGATAATAGTTTAGATTTTCATGCATGCATGTTGCTGCAGCAACATAAAGGGGGCTGGTAGTGTTTAATATGCTAAATAATAAATTTTGAGTTAAATGGACCTAAAATATCTCAGCTCTTTGAAATAAACAACTTTTTCCAGCTGAAGATCTAAAGTTTAGATTCACCCTGAAAAACCTGGTTATGTTGCAATAAAGCTGATAATGTTGCTGACGCTACAATCCAGATTAGCATCACTCAGCAAGCTCACGGCAGCACACAGAGGCTGAACACCCAGATTAATGTCTAGATTTCTCTCTCTGCCTCTATGAAGCCTTTCTGCTCTGATGATCAAAGACAGAAAAAACAATAATTCAAATATTCCAGATTTATAATCTGAAACCGTGTTTTTGTATTAAAAGAGAGGAAAAGTAAAAATATTACAAGGTAATTAAATGTTACAGGAAACATCGGCAGTGAAATGCTATTTAAACCCACAACTATAGAGTCTTAAAAACATCAAATCAAAAACTACGATTCAAATGAATATCAATTATTTGCTCTTCTGTTTAATCCACAGTCAGCCTGCGGCTCCATAAGGCCCCCAGGGCTTCGGTGGCCCCAGAAAAATAATATTTTAACACAAACACATAAAGGTAACATTTGTTTATTAATCAAAGCTGCTAAATTTAATAGTTTCAACATAAATTAAAAGATTTTAAATTTAAGATTTTAAAGTTTACTGTGCAAAAGTTTAAAGAATAATATTCATAGTTAGATTGTTTTTTTCCCATGTCAACAATCTAGAGATGCTGATGTTTCTAGCAGCAAGAGGGGCCCCAAAGTCAAACTCTGCTGCAGGCAGAGGGGACAAAGCATTTGGCCTGGTTTGATGCATCGTGTGACAGGAAAAATAATAATAAATCATTTAAAACCAGCGTGATGCTGGGCTGAACCGCTTACCCAGTAACGCACCGGCCAACTGGGACCAACTGGGACCAACTGGGGCCAACTGGGACCAACTGGGGCCAACTGGGACCAACTGGGACCACCTGGGACCAACTGGGGCCAACTGGGACCAACTGGGGCCAACTGGGACCACCTGGGACCACCTGGGACCACCTGGGACCAACTGGGCCAACTGGGACCAACTGGGACCAACTGGGGCCAACTGGGACCATCTGGGACCATCTGGGACCAATGGGACCAATTGGAACCAACTGGGACCAACTGGGGCCAACTGACATAAACTTTACAGTGCAGAGAGAGAACTGGTCGCTGGGCGGCGCACTGGGCCGGGGGGCGGGGTAAAGGCCAGGGGGCGGGGCTAAAGGCCCTTTATACCCAAAATAATAAAGCCCTTGATAATATAAGTTTACAACATAGACAGAGGCAGGCGCCGCATGCGCAGCGTGTCGCAGAACCTCCTTTACCTCTGCATGTTCGTTGCGTATCGAACGCGCCGAATTACGTTCACACAGACTGGAAGATGCTCTTCCAGGCGGCTACAATCTAAACCTTAAATAGTCGCCATCCTGCTGTCTTGGCTCCACGCGCTCAACCCCAACAGTTGAGAGCGACTATAACTCAGCCTTCAGTCCCTGATGTCACCGCTGTTCCACCAACAGAGAGAAAATGGGATGTAATACGGCTTTTTCAAAAAAAGAAAATGAAATGTATGTTTTTATTTATTTATTATTTTCCTGGTAATATAAATAAGCAACACTTAGCCTGGCAGAGGAGCCAGTAAAGCCTGGCGGGCCTCCAGGCTTATCAGACCCTGGGGGAAACCCTGCTTGTGTTTTCTGCAGTTATTGCTGACATCAGGTTTATGTTCTCTCTCTGTTTCTTCTCTTCATAGCAGCAACACCTGGGCTCAGTTCTGCTCAGCAGTGACTCCTTGCTGCAGGGAAGCGAGCTGCTGCTGCCAACAACATCAGGTTCCTTCAGTGGATGAAACACACCTGGATCCACTCCGCCACTTGCAGAACAAGCACTGAACTAAACACAGGAACAACAGAGACTGGTGAAAGCCTGAATCCCAGTAGGCCCAGTATGAGCCCAGTATGAACCCATCTTCACCATGAGCTCCTAGGAAGGAGGCGTTTTCTCTGAAAGCAGCCAAAGACGTGAACTGTGACGTTCAGGAAGTAGCAGATAAAACAGCTTAAAGTAGGAAGTCTTCAGAGTCTGGAGCCTCATCCTGATCACATCAAGAGACGAAGCTTCGCTCCACATTCAGAGGAAACATGGACCAAACAGCTCTGATGCTGCTGCTGTCTCTGCAGCTCAGGTAGGACTCCACTTTCACACAAAACACTGATATTCACTGGAGTACAAGTTCAAAACGATCGACTGGTAAACATGTTAAATTTTACTATCAAAAACCTGGAAACTGTTTCTGGTCTCAGATCGTAGAGCTGCTGCTGCAGTTAGTGATTTTATTGTCTACTTGCTGCTAAGGAGCCAATAACATCAACAGTTGTTGGTTTCAGTGTTTTGATGAAGTAAAGCACTTTGAACTGCCTTGTTGCTGAAATGAGCTATAAAATTAATCTGATTGATTGATTGATAAGGAGAAGCTGCAGAAACTCTGCAGCGGCGCTGAATCTGCGCAGTAAACAGGTGGAGCCGCATAAAATGGCTCCTTCTGCATGAATCCTCTCATCTTCCTCTTGGCTCCACAGGTTCTCTCTGAGGTTCTGGTCAGGCCTGTTTGCTGGCCAACCGAGCCAGTAGCACCACAATCACTGGACCAGCTTCTGGTACCGCTGGGTGTGCTGGTGAAAACGATGTGCAGATTGATCCTCTAATTGTGGTGATTTTCTCTAAAGAAATGTGCAGGCCCAGTTTGGCTGCAGCTCAGGTGGTTTGTGAGTCTGTCAGCTGTAGCAAATGAAGTCAATCATTGTTCATGTTCTGCTTTATGAGCGTTTCCCTGCAATGTTAGTGCAGACGTTGGAGATTTCACCATAAACGTGACGTTGAGTTTCACTCCGTTGACGTTCGGCCCAACAGAGTCGTCTTGCAGATCTATAATATACATCTGTGGTTTCAAAGGTAACAGTGAAACAATCAGACGGGGCCACATCTGTTACAGAGACGCTGGAAATATTCACAGCCTGCCTGATGAGCAGGTCCATAATGTGTCCTTGATGACGTGTTGCTGGGTTAACATGTGAATTAAAGCAAAATGATCAACAATATCACAGCTTTTAATCCCCTCTGTCTTCAGGCTCGTCAACATGGTGTTGAAATCTCCACAATTATTTAACTGTCAGAATCAATGAATATAACAGATAAAAACCCATTAAAGTCAATAGAGATGTTTTTCCAGATATGATGGGATTTTGCATAGAGTTAGCATCAGAGCTCATTTATGGACTTTACACAAAAACAGTTAATTTGACTTTGGTTGGTCTCAGTAAAGACATCAAGTATAAATGGGTAGAAAAGGAGAATAATGAGAAACATTTCAGGTCTTACTACAGCGTACATAACATTTCAGTCTGGGCTTTAACTAGGCCACTCCTACATAAAGGTGCTTTGATCAGAACCATCCATGACAGCTCTGCCTCTAAGAGAAGATAAAATAAACACCATCAACAGGATCCTGTCATCACATCCTAAATCAATCTGTCTTTGCTTTTTCTAACCCAACATGTAAATGTTGTTTCTTCCCAGCGCTGGCTGATGAACTCAGACTGGTAGCAGGAAGGAGTCGCTGTGTTGGCAGACTGGAGAAGAAGGAACTGGAAGACTGGGAACCAGTGAAGTATTGGGACTATAACGGGAACTTTACATCAGCAGCTGGATTTGCAGACAGCTCCACTGTGGATCTGTGGTGTCGTTACGAAGAGATGAGAGCTACAATGTAGAGATCGTCTGTTCAGGTGATTCATATCCTGGCCAGTGTCTTCCTGTTCTGCTTCCAACTCCTCTTTAAAAATATTCTCACTTCCAGCTCAGTCTGGGCTTCTTCCCCTTCACCTGGATTCCCTCTGGTAGATTTTCTACTGGACCAATCAGTGAACAGAAGAAGTTTGAATGATGACCTTGATTTGCTGTTATTGTAGAAACACAGTCTGTCTGTAGTTTAATCAGTGGCAGTGGAGGAAGTTCAGTCCATGTTGGTCACACTTTCAAATATTGAATGAACATCAACAGTCGCCTCATTGGGCTCTTCTCTGTTTTGTGGTGGACAAATTATAGTAAGGTAATATCTGCTGGTTGTATTGTCTTCATCCTAAATGCCAGTGAACTCTCACCAAATGAAGCTGTTTGGTTTGCAAGCACAAGGTTGGGAGATGTTTTCCTGCAGCTGCATGAGAACCAGCCTTGGTATAAAACTCCTGTTGTCTCTGCCTGGGAGTTTTCAATGGGAAATGTTTCACTATAGATCGTCTGATCTGCTCTCTGTATTGAGCACAATGTGCCAATAAACCTGATTGAGTGATTTTATATATCACTGCTTGGTAATTGATTTTTCCCTCAACATGTTTGCAGCCCAGGAAACTTCCAGTAAACTTAGTGTGGATCTGGTCCATTGCATGTCATGGACAACCATTAGACACTGGGTGAAATTTAAAACCTCAACACAGTCCAGACTCTCTGGATGAACCAAAGTGTGGAACAGAGCGGCTGGTTTTTACCAGGTTAGTGACTGAATGAAGTTTGATTAGATTAAAGGGGAACCAGTGGAGCAGATTCAGGGCTATAAAAACCTCAATGTCACTGAGAAGAAGCTGATCAAATGTTGCACTTCCTCCACAAATTAAGTTCAGAGAGTTAATATGATAGTTTTCTATGATTCTGTCATTAAATCTGTCATTTGCTTTGTAGAAAACAATGATAAAATATTAATAATTGATCATTCATAGGTTCTTTGTGCTGTTCTAGTGTAATTTTCTCTCTGTCTTCAGTTTTTTCCATTCATCTCCAGGCCTGCAGTAAAGGCAGATGCTAAAAGTGCAAAGAATATTAAAACATGAGATATAAAAATAATAAACTCTTCCCAGCCCCCCTCTCCGCCTGTTCTCCACTAGTTGGTTGTTCCTGCACAGAGTCTGAACTGGATTGTAGCTTTGCTGAACAAACTGGAACCAAATTCAGTGAAAATATTGAAGAAACTTTTTTCTTTCTGCATCCACAGATTCAGTCAGGCTGGTTCCAGGGACCAACCGGTGCTCAGGCAGACTGGAGGTGAAGACCAACCAGTCGTGGTCCTCAGTGTGTGAAAAAGACTTTGACCTGCAGGATGCACAGGGTGGTCTGCAGGGAGATTGGCTGTGGGCCTCCTTCAGTCCTCCAGGGGGCGCTCTATGGAGAAGCAGAGGCTCCAGTGGGGAGCAGAGAGTTCCTGTGTGAAGGCAGTGAGTCTGCTCTGCTGAAACTGCAGCAGCAGGAAGAGTTCAGGTAGAAACAGCTGCTCACCTGGTCAAGCTGTTGGACTCACCTGTTCAGGTAGAGGAGGATCTGCAGACCTGCTGCTGTTCACTGCTTCACTTCCTTCATTAATCAACTCTCTGTCTCTGCTCACATCAAGACAACATCAGGTTGGTGGGAGAGGCCAGTCGATGTGCCGGGAGACTAGAGATGTTCCATCAAGAGTGGAGACCAGTATATGTTTGGGAACTTTACTGGACCATGAACTCAGTTGCTGCAGTTTGTGCTGAACTGGACTGTGGTTCTGCTGTTTCAGCAAGAAAATCAAATGAAGCTTCAGAGAGATCAGTTTGGTGGATCAGGTCTTACTGTTCTCAGTCAGGATCTGCATTAAAAAACTGTTTACCTGATGATGTAACCAGTATTCAGAGCCGTGAGATCATCTGCTCAGGTAAAAATCATATATATCTAAAATGTTTCTTCCATCAGGTTCCAGACGTCTGCAGAGAAACCGTCACCTTTAACTAAGAACCTGAAGCCTTGAGGGAAACTAAAATCATTTAAATATCCAGATAAAGTTCTCAGTTTATTCCAATAGATGAACAAAAACTCATCATTTTGATAACTTTTAATCTCTGCTGCTTTGAAGTCGATGCATCAAAATCCCAGGAGTTCAAGGAAATCAAACATGTTTAAAACCTGAAAATCGACAGGAAATGACTTTGATCCAAAATGGTGGACTTCCTGTTTTTAGTGGAAATAGCAGGAAAACCTTGTTTGTTATGGTTGTTGGCCGGCTGAACTAGGGGGCGCTGTTCAGCCATATTGCCACATTTATTTTTAATTCCACTTAAATATTCACATTTTCAGAGATTAAAGTTTGTTAGACATTTAGTGAGTTTATGATCATGTTAAGGCCCAAAATGTGATAAATTCAGCAGAAATAATAATGAATGATAAACTTGCAGGTACAGTCGGTTTCACTTCACTTTGTTTTCTTGACCTTTATTTTCATCAAACTCAGAGATGTTTCCATGAGTATCTAGAAAAATAAAGTTCTGAAATATTTTAAAGCTTTTTTCTTTCTGCATCCACAGATTCAGTCAGGCTGGTTCCAGGGACCAACCAGTGCTCAGGCAGACTGGAGGTGAAGACCAACCAGTCGTGGTCCTCAGTGTGTGAAAAAGACTTTGACCTGCAGGATGCACAGGTGGTCTGCAGGGAGATTGGCTGTGGGCCTCCTTCAGTCCTCCAGGGGGCGTCTATGGAGAAGCAGAGGCTCCAGTGGGGAGCAGAGAGTTCCTGTGTGAAGGCAGTGAGTCTGCTCTGCTGAACTGCAGCAGCAGGGAGAGTTCAGGTAGAAACAGCTGCTCACCTGGTCAAGCTGTTGGACTCACCTGTTCAGGTAGAGGAGGATCTGCAGACCTGCTGCTGTTCACTGCTTCACTTCCTTCATTAAATCAACTCTCTGTCTCTGCTCAGATCAAGACAACATCAGGTTGGTGGGAGAGGCCAGTCGATGTGCCGGGAAACTGGAGATGTTCCATAAAGAATGGAGACCAGTATATGTTTGGGATCCTTACTGGAACATGAACTCAGTTGCTGCAGTTTGTGCTGAACTGGACTGTGGTTCTGCTGTTTCAGCAAGAATTATGGAGGAGGCTTCAGAGAGACCAGTTTGGTTGATCGGGTCTTACTGTTCTCAGTCAGGATCTGCATTAAAAAACTGTTTACCTGATAATAAAACCAATGATCAGAGCCATGAGATCATCTGCTCAGGTAAATCTGAACTCATATTCATATATTTTAAAATGTTTCTTCCATCAGGTTCCAGATGTTTAGAAACTAAAACTGGTTTAAATATTACTGACTTTACTGAATCATAAAGTTGTTAGTAATCATGTAGAAACATGCTAGTAACCATGGTAACCAGTCTATGATCAGCCATCTTGTTTTCCACCTCAGATCAGATCCAGTTGTCTCTGTGTTTCCTCTGCGTTGCCAGGTCTGCTGGTTGAGCCGCTCATCTTCCTCTCTTCCTCCACTGACGGGGTCTCCACAGGCAGAAAGCAGGGGTCTGAGCTCCTCATTGGCTCAGAGTTCAGCATCATGTGCTCCATCAGGCCTCAGTATGCAGGCGGCTCCTTCCAGCTCATCTTCAGCACCTCTAACTACACTCAGAACCAGACCCTGCCAGCTGTTAATCACTCCGCCCTCTTCCTGTTCGCTGCTGCTGGCCACGCCCACCAAGGAACCTACCGCTGCCTTTACCACGTCTACGTTTTCTCCCATAACTTCTGGTCTATGAGCCAGCCTCTCAACCTCACTGTCTCAGGTAAACTCATGGAGTCCATCAGGAGAAGTTCTGCTTCAGGTGAACCAGCAGCTGTCTGCCTCATTCATGAGGTCAGAGGAGGATTGATTATATTAATGTTCATGATCTACAGGCAGCATGAAAACCAGGGTCTATGTGATTATTGTTCATTTCTAGCTGGACTCATCTGATGAAAGCTGATCCTGAATCTGTTTCATTCATTTTCAGCCCATCTCACTGCTTTGATCATCAGACTGGTTGTCGTCCTGCTGGGAATGGGAATGCTGGGATCCGTCCTGCTCCTCAACTATAAGGTACTGCATGTATCATGCATGATGTGTTCAGTTGGGAAAGTTGTTGCCTTGCAGCTGAACCATCCTGTTTCCAGGCCAGGAGAAACCAGAAGTCTGGACCAGAAAACATCATGATGAACGTTCTTGATGAAGGATCCAGAGCTGAAGGCGGATTAGAGGAGGAGGCTGCAGTCTGAAGGAACCAGGGAAAATCATCTTGGTTTCACATCCACAGGAAGGAGCAGAGACACGTTTCAGACTCCTGGGAATCTGTCCGTCTATGTATCTATGATAAAATGTCTCTGAGCTCCTGCAGCAGGAAGGAAGTTCAACATTCAGAAATTTGTATCTGGACTAAACCTACAGAAGTAAAACTTATATAAGAAGGGAAAAGAAAACATCCACCAAACAAAATATAATAGAAAACCCACTTGATCAAAATCTGATCATCAACCTTGCAAGGATAGCATATGATAGGATGTTTGGGGTCAAAGGTTAGGCAGCCCATTTCCATTCAGGCCCTGAATCCAGCTTGTCCTTGTCTTGGTTGGGGTTATGAAGCTATGGCAAGCCGTTTTAACATAAATTTGGTTTCGTCTGACTATCCGTAATTAAGTTCTAGATATCTAAAAATGCATTTTGACTATCCGGAATAATAATTCTAGATATCTGCATTTACATTCTGACTGGAGAGAATAATAATTCAAGATATCTTTAATTACATTCTGACTGATCAAAATTCATTTCAAGATATCTCAAATTGCGTCAGTGGATCTGTAATTTGATGAGACATGAATCCGGAATTACGATTTCAGATATCTGAATTAAGAATGACGGAAAAGACCCTTTGTGGTGTCCAAACAGTTGCCTGCATTATTTTATATTTCCTGCACAAAATTGTCCATAAATGCCACAAATTAGAAAAAGCTCAGCAATGTTGGAAATGTGGAGAACATAAAACTTCATAAACTATAAGACTGCTAATGATATCTGTAAAAAAATCCTGTGCATTTATTTCCGACGAACCAAATTCACTTAAAAACAGCTTTGAAAAGCTAAATTGCTGTCAATCCATTTTCAAACATCTTTTTCATTTTTTGTGTTTTTTATTGTTTCATTAAACTTTCGAATTTCCACGTAAATCAGTGACATTTTGACTAGACAGAATGTTCATTTAAGATATTTAAATAGAAAAGTTGAATAATTCTAGATTTCTCTAATTTATTTACTTTTAAGATATCTATAATTTCCTCTAGTCAAAACGACATTCTCCTATCCAAAAATACATTTAAGATATCTTGAATTATGGACTAAATAGAGATATCTTTGATTTGAATTATGACTAGTCAAAACTACAATCCAGATATCTTGAATTTACTTTCTGACTAGTCATAATTAAATTGTAGAGATCTGAAATGTGTATTTCAGATAGTCAGTAATTCATTGTAAATATCTTGAATTGAAGTCTCCATACATCTCAAAGGTAAATCTGACATAATTTCTTCTAGTCAAAATATAATTAGAGATTTCTTAAATTGCTAAAACGTCTAGTCATAAACAATTTGAGATATTTGGAATGAAAGGCTGGAAAACTGAATCTTCTTTAGCTGTTTCTCTGAACTGTGTATTATAAAGTTGTAGAATATTTTCTTTTTTGCATTCTTATGACATCCTTAAATGTTTAATATGCTTTATGAAAGAAAATGCGTTGCTTGCAGTCTGTTTTGTAGCTCAGTAGATTGTTAAACTGTGAGGATGGAATGAAACCTTTCCTATCAAACAGTTTGCTGTGTTTTGCTCGAGGCTCTTTCTCCTGACTGTGTTCAGTGAGCAGAGACTCCAAATGCTGTAAAGCCTTCAAATAAATATTGACAAAGAATTGATATATTCTCTCTGGTTTTTGATCGTTTTTCCTCAGTCTGTTAAAGATCATTTCAACCACAAACAGGATCCAATGAGGTTGAGGGCAACAGGACATCAGATGCATCGACCAGCCTAAGTAGTTAAACTTCAGTCCACTTCCTGGGTCAGGTGTGGGCAACTCCAGGCCTCCAGGGTCTCCTGCAACTTTTTTAGATATAAATTTTTTATTTGGAAAGGCGGGATAAAATTACATATACAATCTAGCTTCCATCACAATGGGGATATGCAAAGAAATAACTAAGCCAATCCAGGTTTTTTTTATATAATAACATAACATACATAACAAAAGAGTGAGTGGGGGTTGAGTGGGTCTAGTCTAGTTTGGGTTGAGAGTATAGAGTTTGGAAAAAAATCTCCAAAGCATTTATGGATCTTTCTACGTTTGTTTCAACCCTATTTGTATAGATATTTTTTATTTTGGATAGTTCTATCAGCTTGTTGTTTTCGTAATTTGAATGCTAGGACCTTTTGAGATTTTGCCCCTGCTTCATAATATTTCTGTTTAGTGAAGAGAAGCTTCTTTTGTTTCTTGCATGTTTAAATTGTTCAGTTCTTTTTCACCAATTCAATTTTAGATCTTGTTGCCCTCTTTTGGAGTGTTCTTTCTGGAGTTTTAGTTCCAATTCCAATTGAACTTGTTTTTGTTGTCTAATTTTCTTTTCATTGGATGAAAAAGCTATTTCCCCGGACTACCGCCTTTAGTGCATCCCAAAGTATCGCTGGACCCACCTCGTTATTATCGTTCTCTTCCAAATGTTGTTTGATTTCAGTTCATATTATCCTTAAAGATTGTACTATTTAGTAAATTTGTATTCAGCCTCCAGAGCGTAGATCTGCTCTTTTCAGCCAGTTGAAGGGAGATATAGATTGGACTGTGATCTGAAATGGGATTAGATCCGATTTCCCAACTTTTTAATCTATGCACATTTTAAACATGAAGAATAATCTATTCGTGAGTATACTGTTGAAATAATATTTTAAATTAGCACAATACCGCACAGGATAGTTTTGATAGATATGAAATATACCATAGAAAGTTAAAGTACACTCTATGTTCACATAAATTAGATAAAGATCCAAACTAAAACAACTGCTGACTTTCTGAACTTATATTCTTAGGGAGGATTCTACAGAAAAGACAGGCCTAGAATCTCTTTACACAGAGAGTCTGTCTGCCAGGCAATTAACAAATTCCTTAGCATGGTTCAAAGGTTCACTAGGATCTTAAAACTTTTTATAAATAATTTTATCTATATTAGACTTAAATATATTTCTTTAAGCTGTTTGAATTAGTTACTTCTTAGATCCAAACTTATAGTCATTATTTAGCATTACATTTGTGCAAGCTTGGTTAAAAACACCAACTGGTTACTTGTTGAAGCATTTTGAGGCAGAGATAATGTTCCAGACCCACGCTATAAATCAGATCGCCTAAGAAGGCTGGTAGGAGAAGAGCTGTGTTTTTCAGTGGGTCTCAGAGGTAATAAAATTAACATTGAGACAGCCCACACAAAGGAAAAAACACACCTCCTAATGCATATATTTAAATGAGGAGAATACACATTCGTAGAAAATGGTTTGTTCACAGCAGAAGTTCGAATCTCTTTGTGCTGAGTGAGAGTTTCCCAGAAGATGCATCTTTTGTTTGTTTCTGTTTCTGTTTCCCTTTTTACTCAGTTCATTGTTTCTGTTTTGTCATGTCTTGGACTTTTGATAATCTAGGTGAGATGCTTATTGTAACATTCTTCTTGCATTGATTTTCTCTGGATAAAACTGGATATCTGAAGTCTGACTTCGTATGATTGCTCCTTTCTCCCTCCACATGTACATAGACACAAGAATCTAGGACAGAGGAATAAATTAACGAGCTAAATCAAGTTATTCCTCTTTTTAATTCTTAACAATACATTGTGAGTAGAGGAATAATGTGTAGTCACGACTAGTTTGGGTTCTTATCCCTCCATACATCCACTAATCCCAGTTCATCCAGCATATTTTTCATTCTTTTACTGATATGTTTTGAGTTTGTTTTCCCATTTGATGAGTCCAAATTTGGGTTTAACCTAGTGTTAAGGTCCCCAGCACAAATTACCACACCCTGACTCTTTGTTGCCGCTAATTCAAGTATTTTCTTATAAAAGGACCAGTCACTACCAGGTGGGGCGTAGACATTAAGAAGACTTATCAAGATGCCATCTATTATTCCTGTAATTAAAATATAACGACCCTCCCTGTCTTTATGTTCTGCAACATGTTCATAGCACAAAGAGCTTGATATTAAAATTGCAACCCCTCTTTGTTTTCCGGTGCTGTGGGAAGAAAAATAGACAGATTTAAACCACATCTTGTTCAGTTTGGCATGTTCAGAATCATCTAGGTGAGTTTCCTGCAGCATCGCTATCTGAACTTTATCTTTCCGGAGTTTGGATAGGACTCTCCATCTCTTAATCGGATTATTTATACCATTTATATTGAAAGAAACTACCTTTAACTGAGTCTTCCCCATTTGTGTAGTTTTCTCCTCCATGTCACTGACGACCCTGAAACTCCCCCACCACTCACTAAAACAAGTATAAACAAAAAATAAACAGGAGAACCAGAAACTAACATATTAACAGGAACCATGAAAAAAGAACATGTTCAGCATCCAAGGCAGGGGTCTGTTAACAAGACCCTGTTGGGCCTCTTGAAAGGGGCCCAGAAGGGAAAAACCTCCCATATTGTTAAGGAGGGCCCTTAGAGGTGGCAGCAGCCCAAATAAGAGTAAACCCCAAACCAACCTTTTTAAAATCCCATCATCCTTACAACAGTTCTCTGTACACTTATCTCTGAGAGGAACAACCAAGGAGGGAACATGATGGATCCTTCAGTTCTCAGGTCGAAGGTGGAGATGTTCTTCTGAAGGCCTGGAGCCTCTCTTTGTAGTTTTCTCCTCTTGTAGAACCGGAGGAGCCTTTCTGTTTTCTCCCATCCGTTCTGCTCCAGGACAGCCGCTCGATCTGCTCCTTCAGAGAAGCTGGAGACCTGATGACTTTAACTTTGTAGCCCTTTTTAGCCAGGTCCTCGGTGGTTTCCTCTATGGTGTCGTAGGTTCTGGTTCCTTCTTTATGTTTCACTCGAAGCCTCGCCGGGAAGAGCGTCTGAAACGGAACCCCGTTTTCTTTCAGGACCCTCCGAACCTCAGCGTACTCTCTGCGCTTTCTGAGGATGGCTGGTGGGTAATCATGATCCAGATTTATTTGTTTCTCACGCCACACAAATCCTTTTCGCTGCCAAGCCTTCCGTAGTAACAGCTCTTTATATTTGAAACTCAGAAATTTCACAACGATGGACCGTGGCGGCGCGCCCCTCTGGCGGCTGCGGGCCCAGCGCCCGATGGGCCCGTTCAATCTGCATGTCTGGCCCGCTGTCTTCCAGACCGAGCCCCTCTTTAAGTAAAGTTTCCACAAAAGCAGCCACGGATTCACAGTCTTTTTCAGACCCCTCTGGAACACCATAGATCCTGACGTTCTCCCTCCTGGAGCGGCTCTCTAGGTCTACCAGCTTATCTTCCAGATTCTTGTGTAGCTTTAGCAACTCGGCTACCACTTCCTCCGTGTTTTGGGTTCGCTCCTCCGTCTTCTCCAACCGCTCCTCTACTTCACTTATCCTTGCGTTCGCTTTTCATATTTCCTCCTTAATAGTCGAGAGTTGTTCCTTGGTTTCCTGGCGGAACCCTCTCAGCTCTTCTAGTAAAATTTCCAGGCTAGCCATTCCGTCTTATTGGCTTCAGGCTATCATTCATTAGCTATACCTGTTCGTGAAGTTTATCGTCCTCTCTCTTCTAATTATATTGTCGTTTGGGCTTTGTTGTCGTCTTACCCCCTCTAATATTACTTTCGCAAGGTAATATTACTCAGATGAATGGGAGTAAATCTATAATTTCTCCGGTTGTCTGGGGAGACTCTCTAATGAGCAGCCAACTTTACAGTGTTCCGGCCGGAAGTGGCCTTAGTTATCTTTTAAAAAGTGTTGAAAGTGCAAAAGAAACTGATATTTCTAAAAGTTCAGAAGCTTTCATTTAGTCTTTTGATATTCAATATAAATATTTTGGCAACTTTGTCGCTACATATAATGACTTTTTAGGCCTTCAATCTAGAGACTGCACTCTGCTGCTCTAGAAGTTATTTTAAACTTTAAATAGAATAGCTCCGCCCCCAAATTTGTAAAAATTCCCCTAAAGTGGGCGGGGCCATGTAGGTTAAGTGGGAGGAAATCACTGTTAACTAATTTGCTGTTTTATGTAGTGACTTTTAGACTCTTCTATGACTTTTCTTTTCCAATATGTGACCAGTTACAAAATTTTGCAACGTTTTTCTGTTTGTTTGCTGTTTTTCTTGAATCTGTTTCAAATTGGTTCTGATGAACCATGTCAATGTCCTTTCTTGGTTCCATATCTGGGAAATGTGCTACAAAAATAACACTTATTCATTAGATTTTCCAGATTAAGATGATAAATCTTTATTCATCTTCAGCTCCTCATTAATAAATAGTCTTTTTTAATCCTCTGTGCAGGTGATGATGGCTCTGTCGTCTCATCTTGGCTCCCTGGAGGCAGAGAAGCAAAAGTTACGAGCTCAGGTAAGACGTGTAGCTGTCTGTGAGTGAAATAATAAATTTTTTAAGTTCTGTAACTTAAGTTTCCAAATCTTTTGATACGCAGCAGGTGATTGCTATCCATGCATGACTTTTTCACAGCAGTCTGAACGGCCTGGTATCAAACTTCTCACCCAGAAAAAAAAGATTTGTTCCACTTCTGTAAGAAAATAAATTAACGTACGTGATAATTGTCAAAGCCTTTGCAGTACAGATGCAATTTTTTTCAATGTGTCACAATTCGATTCCAACTTTCAGGGTTCAATTTGACTTACTATTTTTAATTCAAAAACCAATTTTTCTATTCAAATGGTCTGGAAATTTTGCTTATGTCATGTGAATGACAAGGGCAAAAGACAGAGTAAACAAATAAAACATTTAATTAAAACTAAGATTCTATATTTTGTTTATGTAAACAAAAATATTTCTAGTTTAGCTGCCTATCTTTTTTTTACATAAAAATATTTAAATTAATCATAACATCCAGCGGCCGAGTGAATGCGTGATGCGATATGCAAATATTAACAGCATCGACGTACGACTGAAGCACATTTTAAAATTGATTTTTGAGCATTTTGAACCAATTCCGAATTCCCTGGATTGGGAATTGTGATTCTTTACAGAAGCAAAAAATTTTCTGCACCTCTACTCTTCAGCCAGAATGCTCATGTCACATTTTGTCCAACTTTTACGTCATTGACGAGACATGACTCATAATTCTGCACCAGAAGACGACGCGTTCGGTAAATCTGGACGTCAAGAACGGAAGAAATGTATAATTAGTCAGAGTCAGTGAACGCATCACAATCCTACCACTCTTATCTCTGACTCCACATCCAAACAGATTACTCTACAGAAGTTATTTTTTGTATCTTCTATGAATGATTGTAATTTTTGTAGTTACAATACCAAAATTTTCTTTATACTTAATTACTTAACTTTATATTTTGGTCCCTCTGAGGATGTAATTTTTAAATACAAAATGATTGATCATTTGATTAGTTACACAATATTAGAGTAAACGTTTTACCAAATACTTTTTTACTTTTACTTTAGTAGAAATAAGTTGAAGTACTTGAGTAAAATGTTTGTGTACTTTACCTCAGGTGCGCCGTCTCGTTCAGGAGAACCAGTGGCTGAGGGACGAACTCGCCGGCGCTCAGCAGCGGCTGCAGGACAGGGAGCAGGAGGTCGTGACCCTAGAGGAGCAGAACAAACACCTGCTGTTTATGTCCTCCATACGCAAATACGACCAGGATGAGCCGCCAGTGGTGAGAACCTGCAGACTCCTCACAGATCCCACTGTTCAGGGAACGAAACATTCATATTTAAGCCACTGAAACAAGAGAAGCAAAGAAAGAGGGTGTACTTTGTTTTTTCAGTGTCTGTTGGAGCTTTTAAAAGTTTGTGCTGCTTTTTCTTTCAGGATGAGAAAGAAATTTCCTCCAACAAGGAGTCCCTGGATGATTTGTTTCCTGCTGAAGATGAGGAACCGTCCCAGAGTAAGGCGTTACGATTTCAGATTACGCTGACAGTCACGTTCTCATGCTACAGAAATGGTTGAACTACAGAAAGCCTGTTTCCCAAAATGTAGAAGGCAACTAAAGTAGATTTGTGTTGATCAGTAAAGAAGAAAATCTCTTATTTTCGTCTTGGTGCGGTAAAATGTTAAAAACCTAAAGAAAAACAGCTCAATAGGAGAATATTGTTTGAAAGAAAACAGTATAAAGTTGGTGAGTCACATTATTGATGCATCAGATTTATCAGTAAATATCAGATTTGTTTCTAAGTTGTAGATTTGAAGCTGATTTCTTAATAATTTCACTAATGACAAGACATTTTTTCTATGTTGTAAGTAAAATAATTTGCCAGTGGAACTTGAGCTTTTTCATCAATAATAAGAAATTATTAACTTAATACAAACTGATATATCTTGCTGGAAACTTATTTGTAAGTTAATTCTGTATTATTTCTACTTTTATTAAGACATTTGGACTAGAAACTATACAAAAATACGTGATAAGATTTTGTTTTTGCAGTGGATGCGCTTTGTTTTTTATGCAGTGGATAGAAAAAAAATCCAGACATTTTACTGAAGTAAAAATACAAATAGTTACTGAAGGAAAAGTAAGTAGTTGCTCCCCAGCTGTGAGGCTGAACCTGGTCGGTGCCGCCTCACCTGTACACCAGAGCCAGGATGTTGAGCATGGTTGCTACGTCAGGGTGCGAGTGGCCAAAGGATGTTGTTGACTTGTTTGCTGCGTTCTTCTTGGTTTTGCAGGAGGCTCCACTTCTGCTTTTCAAAGACGTACAGTTGTATAACTGAGCATCTGTTTGCAGACATTTTCACATGTAAATGTTGATATGGTGGGCATGACAGGCAGCAGCTTTTTTGGATTTAAAGTGACAGAGACCCTAAAATAGATAATTCTGAATTGATCAGACTAAGCTCTTATAATCCAAGAATGATTTAGTGAACATGTTTTGTATTAATGATGGATTTATCCTAAACTGTTCAAGAAATAATTTTTACTTTAATTATATAAATGTTTGTGTTTTTTTCCCAGTGTCCCAGCCTCATCACAGCAGCGCAGCGGCGGCGGCCCAGCAGGGCGGCTACGAGATCCCCGCCTCCGAACGCTCCACAACCTGGTCATCCAGTACGCGTCTCAGGGTCGCTACGAGGTCGCCGTGCCGCTCTGTAAACAGGTGAGACCGGCGAAAGCAGGCGCTTTCTGACCAAAGCGCCTGCAGAGCTGATGATGTCGCCCCAACAGGCTCTGGAAGACCTGGAGAAATCCTCCGGCCACTCGCACCCTGACGTAGCAACCATGCTCAACATCCTGGCTCTGGTGTACAGGTGAGGCGGCACCGACCAGGTTCAGCCTCACAGCTGGGGAGCAACTACTTACTTTTCCTTCAGAAACTTGTTTTAGGTCTATTTTTACTGCACTGTACTTTCGGTAATTTTATTATGAAGCATTTTTATTTTTACTTCAGTAAAATTTCTGGATTTTTTTTCTATCCATTGCATGAAAACCAACAAGTTTTAGCCAGAAATCGCAGTTTCTGTTAAAAAATTTTTTATGACAGAAACTGATTAGGAAACATTTTCTTTGATTTTGTTATTATTTATATAAATCATTTTGTTAACTTCATATTTTAATCAGTTTAATGATGTAATTTTTAAATATTAAATGATTGATAATTTGATCAGTTACTCAAAACTTTTTACCAAAGACATTTTTACTCTTGAGTAATTTCTCGAAAGGCTAATTTTTACATTTACTTGAGTAAAACATGTTGAAGTTCTGCTGTTCTCATTTGAGTACATTTTCTGCACCACCTCTTGTCAACATTTCTTCAAAAAAAAAAAAGAGATAATTAGCTAATTTAATTAGAAATGTCACCAAATCCAATTTAAACAACAAAAAGTAAAACCATTATGGTTCTGTTTTTATCAAATGAGGCAAAGAAAAAAACATTTTGGTGATTTCTTTATATAATAATAGAAGTTCACAGTTTTGTTGACAGATTTTTGTTTTAATTGCAGAGATCAGAACAAGTATAAAGAGGCAGCGAACCTGCTGAACGATGCGTTGGCGATCAGAGAGAAAACTCTTGGCATGGATCATCCAGCTGTAAGAAATTATCTTTAATTAATCAGCACATTAGAATTACAACTTTATTCCCATGATTATACACAAGCTATTACAACTATGCCCCTATTATTCTGACTTTATTCTCGTTTTATTACAAATATGTTCTTATATAACAACGTTTTTCTGTTTTAAATAAATCAGTAAAACAGATTTAACTCTCCTGATCTTCATTTTTTTTCTCTGTTTTTGCCTCAAACGCAGTAATTATTTTATGTTTTGTTTGTTTTTGCAGGTGGCAGCTACACTGAACAACCTGGCTGTGCTTTATGGTAAAAGAGGAAAACAAAGAAGCGGAGCCGCTTTGTAAACGAGCTCTGGAGATCCGAGAGAAAGTAAGATGGGGAGACTTCCTAATTATCACTATTTATTACCAGCCACAACTGCTCGCCCACACTTTTACCAAATTCATTTTTTCTAGGGACTTAAGACGTACATAATAAACACTGAAAAATATCCAGTATAATAAACATCTGTCAAAAAAAAGCTTTTTATAAATTATTAAGTTAAATATCTGCATTATTTCATCCACTTTATGTAAAACAGCCATCCTGCTGTTACTGAAACAATCCCTCGTCATGATGACGCCACCGCCGTGCCGGTCTGTCATTTCTAAACATCTGCAGTTGTTTACAAATGGCTCCAGATTGCTTTCCAAACTTGCATCGAGCCAAAATGTTAACATAAGAAATCCTTGAATCTCCATTCAGCTGTAAAATGCCTATGTGGTCCTAGCTCCGCCTTAGGGATGCAGCTCCTCCCAACCTCAGATCCTTCAGACTAGCCATCAGCAATTAGCAAACAGCTGGTGGAACTGCAGAGTTTGTTATATGAGCTACTGCTCAGTTCAACGCTGGTAAAAATGTTAGAGTTGATAGAGGAGCCATGTTGGGATGACTTCCTGAAGGAAAAGTTTAACAGCAAGAGTTTTAAAGAGACAGACTCATATTTAACATTTATAGCATTTTTATAACAACTGATGGTAACATAGATGCTTCATTATGCTACAAAATGACACAATGTGCCTGGAAAATTCATAATGCTGCTGCTTAAATAATTCAGTAAAGCTGGTCCTGGCCTTTGGGTTCAGATTAAAGTCACAGTTTTGCTCGCAGGTTCTGGGTACGGACCATCCCGACGTGGCCAAGCAGCTCAACAACCTGGCGCTGCTGTGCCAGAACCAGGGGAAGTACCAGGAAGTGGAGCAGTACTACGAACGAGCTCTGCACATCTACCAGAGCAAACTGGGACCGGACGACGCCAACGTGGCGAAAACCAAGAACAACCTGGTGAGACGAGACAGAAACCCGTTTCTAATCCCGTTTCTAATCCCTGCTAATCTGGTGAAAAGTAGACATGTTTGGGTTTTTTTTTTTAAGTTGCGTTGCTGTTTGTGTGTTTTCTTTTCAGGCGTCATGTTATCTGAAACAGGGAAAATACAGACAAGCGGAAGCGCTTTACAAAGAGATTCTGACCAGAGCTCATGAAAAAGAATTTGGATCTGTGGAAGGTAAATTAATCTTTAAAAATGTAATTTTTTCTCATTTCTTTCTGTTTTTTTGTTATTTCTTGGCTTATTTTTTTTTCTTTCCTTGCTTCTTTCATTAAATATGCCTCAACAATCTCATTTATCAACTTAAAACTGAAGCTTCTAGTAGAAAGCTATTATTGTTGCTGCTGGAATTAAAGTATTTTCTAGAAAATATTTGACAGTTTGGAAACTAAACTGTCAATAATTTATTATTTCTCACTTGGTTTTAATAAAATTGTGCATGTTTAATTTATTACTATGGACTTAAAAAGAAAAGATATTAATTCGATCAAGAAATTAATTTTGACTTGGCGATTTTTGGCCCAAACATCAAAACGCTGGACATGTCAGCCGAACATCTGTAAAGTGAATCTTTAACTTTTTTCAGTGCTTTTTGCCGTGTCTGTCGCCTAGGAGACGGGCGTCCCCGCTGGTCCAACATGGAGGACGGCGGCGCCGCGCAGGACGGACTGAAGCGCAGCAGCTCCTTCACCAAACTCCGGGAGTCGATACGCCGGAGCAGCGAGAAGCTGGTCCGCAAGCTAAAGGGGGTCGGGATGGAGGAGAGCCCCCGAGGAATGCTGGGTAATTTTCCAGAACATGGCTGCAGAAATCCCACTTTAACTTGATCTGAAACCACAATGAGTGGAAAAAAAGAAACCAAGATGGCGTCTTCTGTTTTGCTTGTGTTTCCTTTGCAGGATGAAGAGGGCGAACTCTCTGAACGTGTTGAACGTTGGAACCAGAGAAAATCTCGACGGCAACCAGGTGAGTTTAAAAGACAAAACATTCAGGGGCTTTTTAAGCTGCGCTAACGAGAATGTTAGGGATGCTAACCCTGACATGCTAATGCTACAGCGACATGGTATTTAGTGGAAGCTAATGCTAACGCTCTAATGAGTTTTGCATCTCATTATGGAAGTTTTCCCATTTTAACAAGTTTTTTTTTTTATTTCTTATGTGTTTTTTCCATTTTAATTCCATTTCTCCTCTCTATTGTGACGTTTTTCTCTTGGCGACTTTTTGATCTTTTCTTGTTTTACATATTGTTGCAATGAGATCCTGAAGCCTTTTCCAAACTCTGGCTGTTCAGTTCTTTCTTAGACCTGATCAGGGATCCTCTGATCAGGTTTCAATACCAATCACCCATGAAGGCCGATCAGTGCAGATCACCTGGAATGGCTGTTAATTTGTTGGGTATAAATGCTGATCTGGCAAAATGGAAAATGATCTGGCAATAAATTCACCTATAATGTTAAATACTTGCAGGCACAATAAACCAGCTATTCAGTCAAAAGGACGACTGAAAACCCTGCAGTCAGTAAAATAATATTTAACAGTAAGACTATCATAAATTATACACGAGTCAAATAAATCTCATAACACTGCCTATATAGAATAATGTCAAGAAATACGGAAACATTCATTAAAAGTGCAGGTTGCATCAAAATGAACAATCCTGAGTTACTAAATCATAACTTCCTGATTGCTTGACCAGCTTATTAATGCTGGTTCTGATTGGCTGCTTCTGACCAACTGCAGTAATTCTGCAGGGAGGAAGCAGAGATTATCTGTCTAATTTTAGGGAATAGCAAAAGTTTTAATGCATATGTAAAATATTTTTGTTGTTTTAGTTGCATGTAGCAGCTTTAAGCAAACATTCAGTGTGGACTTCCGGTCATGTCGCGGTGCTGAACAGACGTGCGGTGGAGCCCTCTCCAATTTCTTTCTAAAAAACTAAATTAACAACCTGTATTATCTTGCTTTTCGTTTCTTTAGTTAACTGTACTAGTTATCGCTGACCAAATGGCACCAAAGAACTCAAAACCAACCTCCAAAAAGGCTTTAATAACGTCTATGTTGAGCTCAGCGCAACAGCCTAGGAGTAGCAAGCTAGCTGATGTTAGCATGGCCTTCAGCTTCTCCCCTGGTTGGCAGAGGCTCTTCGGATATGCCTCCTGTCGACAACGAACCCACAGTCACAGATGGTGAGGATCTGGCGGCCATGGAAGCAGGTAGCTCTGGCGACCTCGTGTCGGCTATTAACTCGATGAAAGATGACTTTGTGAAGAGATTTGATAGCCTGCTAACTGCTATTCAGGGGGTGCAATCGGAGATAAGAATTGTTGCCGCGCGTATTACACAAACGGAGGACAGAATCAGCGCTAGCGAGGATTCTATTGCTTCCCTGCAAGCTGATAACACTGCTACGAAAACTACCATTGAAGCTCTGCAACTAAAGATAGACGACCTGGAAAATCGTAGTCGCCGTTCCAACATTCGTCTTATCGGTCTCCCTGAGGGGACTGAAGGTTCTGACATGTGTGCATTTTTGGAGAAATGGCTGCCCGAGGTGCTTGGTGCAGAAACGTTCCCGATCCCGCTGATCATAGAGAGAGCACACAGAGTCGGGCGAGTTGAAGCTGCGGGGACACGTCCAGAGCGGTGGTCATGAAGCTGCTGAACTACGCTGACAAAGTCCGGATCATGAAGGCTGCCAGGACGAAGGGAAATACGTTTGAAGAATAACAGAATCATGTTCTTCCCGGACGTTTCTGCCGAGCTTCTGAAAAAACGCAAGGTATTTGACCAGGTGAAAAGGGATCTATCTTCTATTTCTCTGGAGTTACCGGAGCTGCGCTACGGTGTTGCTCATCCGGCCACACTTTTGGTGACCTACAAGAAGAAACGTCACGCTTTTGACAAGGTAGCAGATGCGGAGTCCTTCGTCCTGCAGCTCCAGCGGGAGCGCAATCTGGTTACAAACCAGGTAGAAGTCCAAGTCCAAGAAGGGTGAACAATTATGTGACGTTGTCTAATCATATCTTACTATGTATGCAAATATGGTCACATATCTGTAAGTGCACTTCCATATTCATATTTTTTCATTTCTTTGACTTGATGGTTCATAATGGTTAGTAATACAGCTTTATTTTGTGTTTAATACACATGGTCAATTTACAATATTTAGGGCAACTAAGGTTAAGACATGCAAATGCGTCTTTATTTTCATTATAGGTTATTGGTTGTTAAGTTCATTACTGTTTTTCTGGGGGCTGCGGTTTGATGGGGTTTTTCTATATGCTGTTCCTCTTCGCCATGAGTGCTGGGGTGGACCGGCAGGGCTTCATGGCCGAGCCTGGATGGCTCCTTGGGAAGTGTTCTCAGTGGGTTGGGTGGGTGTACTTCGTTTGGGGATTTACACTCTATTGTTTAATTGTTGTTTGTTGTGTCTGTACGTCTTGTCTTTCTTTGTCATTTTTTCCCTCTGCAGCTCACTCTTTAATACACATGCCATGGCTGAAATAACTTTTCCTTTTTTCTGATGGCCTCTGATCTTCAATTCACCTCTTGGAATGTAAGAGGTCTGAATAAACTTGTCAAACTGCGACAGGTGATGAAAAGGATTCAACAATTAAAGGCTAAGATAGTTTTCCTCCAGGAGACACATTTGACCCCTGATGATGTTAGTAGAGTGAGGAGAAGATGGCATGGTCGGGTTTTTTCTACTTCCTTTAGCTCACACTCGAGGGGCGTAATCACACTAATCCACAGTTCGGTGCCATTCCAGCTCATCAATGTAACTGAGGATCGATATGGCAGATATCTAATTGTACAGTGTGCGATTCTGTCTGTGAAACTGAATTTGGTCAATATTTACGGGGCAAACAATGATAACCCTGCTTTTTTTAGACACCTGTTTCTGTCTGTAGCATCGCTCCCTGGAGGGTACATCATAGGAGGTGACTTTAACTGTACGCTCATTCCAACGTTAGATAGATCTACAGGCAAAGATGTTTCTCATGCTCAAACAAGGAAAGAATTACTTAACTTCATGAAAGAACTTAATTTGGTTGACATTTGGAGAAATATGCATCCTAATCAGTTTTCTTTCTCATGTTATTCTGGTACTTGCCAAACATTTTCAAGAATCGATTACTATTTAGTCTCAGCTGATCTAGTTCCACACATTACTAATAGTTGGCATGACAGCATAGTAATATCTGATCACGCTCCGGTGTCATTCTGTCTTAGGGTTCCTAACCTTTCCTTTTCATCTAAATGGCGTCTACAATCATTTTGGCTTAGTGACCCAGATTTCATACAATTTATTGGAACAAAAATATTTATGTATTTTGAATTGAACACTCACCAAACCTCTGCTACGGTGAGATGGGAGGCCTTTAAGGCATTCTTAAGAGGCCAAATGATCAGTTTTACCAGCTTCAAGCATAAAACTAACAAACAAGAATTGGAACAACTAGATAATCCTTCAACCCAATTAAACACAGAACTTCTTAGGTTAAGAGCTAAATACAACATGCTGTCTACAAATAAAGCAATTAAAAGTTTAATGAGACTGAAACAATCATATTTTGAACAAGGTGAGAAGGCTAGTAAATTGTTGGCTTGGCGTATCAAACAGGAACAAACAGATAAAGCAATAAACTCAATTCAAACAGCTGAAGGAGGGTTTACTTCTGACCCAAAAGAAATAAACAGCACGTTTTCAAAATTGTACTACAATTTGTATAGCTCAGACTACTCAGACCTAGCTCCCCATGCACAAACTGTTTTCTTGGATTCTTTAGAATTTACTCCCCTAGATAGTGAATCCTTAAACTCACTTGATTTTGAGCTCAATGCACAATTATTATCTGAGGCTATATCTGGTTTGAAAGGGGGTAAAAGCCCAGGGCCTGATGGAATCCTAATTGAAATATATAAAATTTTTCAATCCAAACTGATACCTCCTATGCTTGACATGTATCTGGAATCCTTTAGTAAAGGATCTCTTCCTCCCTTACTTAATACAGCAACCATCTCCCTACTCCTGAAGTCAGGTAAACCTGCAACTCAATGTAGCTCATATAGGCCAATATCGCTTATTAATAATGATGTAAAAATTCTGTGTAAAGTGTTAGCAAGGAAGTTGGAGCCACTTTTACCCATGTTGATTCACCCCGATCAAAATGGTTTTGTACAAGGAAGACAGGGTTTTCACAACATCAGAAGAGTGTTTAATGTAATTTTTGAGAAATCTGAAGTTCCAGACACCGCCATCCTGTCGCTGGATGCAGAGAAGGCCTTTGACAGGATAGAATGGCAATATATGTTTGATGTTATGGAACGCTTTGGCATAGGAGGGAAATTTCTTAACTGGGTAAAACTTATTTATTCTAACCCACAAGCTGAAATTTTAACCAATGGTCTAACTTCATCTCCCTTTAAATTGAAACGTGGAACAAGGCAGGGCTGCCCCCTTTCTCCTCTGTTGTTCACATTGGCCATCGAACCTTTAGCAATGGCAATTCGCAAACACGATAAAATAACCGGTATAAGATTAGGGAGCTTAGAACACCGTGTGGCTTTGTATGCAGACGACATAATCCTGTTTTGCTCTAAGCTGGGTAACACTGTGCCCGCAATAAATAATTTAATTAATTCTTTTGGAATTTTTTCAGGATATAAGGTAAATGATGCTAAATCTGAAATACTGTACCTATCAGAAAAGAACGTCTCAATCCCCCAATTTCAACTCCATATGTAGCGTCTAAACAAGGATTTACCTATCTAGGTGTTAAAGTTACCCCCACAATACAGGATATCATTCCAACTAATTATAATCGCCTTACAGAATCAGTTATGCAATTAATAGAAAGATGGTCCAGACTACCCATTTCCTTAATAGGCCGTGTCAATATCATAAAAATGACAATATTGCCAAAGTTTTTATACGTTTTCCAATCAGTTCCACTTTCCCCTCCCCTCTCCTTTTTTAAGGAGATAAATAAAACTTTTTCCAACTTCATCTGGAACGGTAACCGTCCTAGAGTGAGGCTGTCCCTTTTATATCTACCTTATGACAGGGGTGGTTTACAATTACCAAATTTATTATGGTATTTCTGGGCAGCCCAGATCAGAGCAGCTATGTTTTACTTTATATCCAAAGAGCCCCCAGTGTGGGTTACAATGGAGTCCCAGCATATCTCTATTCCTATAAACTTATACTTGTACTCATCAGACAGGAAAAAACTTATTAAACAAACAAAAAATCCTTTTCTGAAAAATACAATGCTGGTCTGGCAAAAGGTACTTGATTATTTGGGAGTAAAGCAACAGCTATCCCAGTTCTCACCCATCTTTGGAAACAGGGACTTTGGTCCAGGTAGAACTGACCCAGGTTTTAAACTCTGGTCTGCTAAGGGGTTAGCTAAGGTATCTGATCTTTTTATAGGGAGAGTATTTATGTCATTCGAAGAACTTAAAAACAAACATGACATTCCTAGTAAACATTTCTATAAATATCTTCAAGTTCGGAATTTCATTTTATCCAAGCAACAAAATAACCTTGATCTGCCCTCTTTGTCTTCATTAGAAGACATTATCATCAGCCACCTATATGGCAGAGGACAGGTGTCTCTAATTTATTCCTTGTTGGTTGACAACTGTAAGGAATCTTCGACTAATATCCTAAAAGCATGGGAAGTGGACTTGGGAGAGAACTTATCGAGTGAGGAATGGTCATTAGCTTGCACTTCGATTCACACACAATCTGCTAACATAAATTCCAAATTATTACAATACAAATGGCTGACTAGGCAATACATCACTCCAGCTAAATTGCATAATTTTAATCCTAACATTCCTGATACTTGCATTAAATGTACTTCCCAAAAAGGTTCTTTATTTCATTGTATGTGGGCGTGTCCTCGAGTGTTAGCATTTTGGAAAGAGGTATTGATTGTGATAGGTCAGATGATTGGTAAAAAGGTTCCTTTGGATCCTAAAATGTGCATCTTGAATATTTATCCTGAGGACTTTGTTATTCCAAACAACTTGAGATCCTTACTTAATGTCTCCTTTTTGGAAGCTAAACGTTGCATTGCACTCTTGGAAGAAAAGGACATTATGTGGAATTTCACAATGGACCACACAAATGACATTCTACTTTGCACTTGAGAAAATCAGTTACTTTACTAAGAATAAGCTTGATAAAGTTTGGGTGGTCTGGTCTGTCTTTTACACTTGGCTGTGCCAAAATGACATCCAACTTGATGGATGGAAAGATGGATGGCTATAAGGCCATATGGTAAGACAAATTGATGTTTACAGTTGGTCAATTGAGGGTCTGCTGCAGCCCCCCCGCACCCCCTCGTTTTTTTTTTTTTTTTAATTATTATTATTATAGTCTACCCTGTGTATATGCTCTTTGGGTTTTTCTCTGGTATAGGTTTATGTTCTCAGTATTTGTAAGTGTATGAATGTATGTACGTATGTTCCTTTTTCTTCTGTGCTTTTGGTTTTTGTAAGTGTACATATGTATGTTTCTTGTTCTTCTGTTAAAATCTATAAATAAATGCTTCAAAAAAAAAAAAAACATTCAGTGTGAGATTCTCTGCCAGGTGGAGGTTGAGCGGCGGTCCAATAGCGAGAGCAGATCCCAGCGTTTTACACTGCCAGCTCAAACACTGAGATTATTAATTCAGATTATTTGCTGAGCTTTCTGACCGTCTTCCTGTTGAGTGTTTGAGAAAAAAACAACCTCCAGATGTCTTTTTTTCCTGCATTGAGCCTCGATGTTGCAAAACTCCGTCACCTGTTTGTTTTTTAAATGCTTCATTAGATTCGTTGTGTTGATGCAGTTTGACCTACTTCGCCCCAGAGGTAATTTCCCCATTTACTCAGAGCGTTAAAGTTTCACACGACATCGTTTAGGACTTGCTGCTGCTGCTGCGCTTCAGCTGTGTGAAGGAAAGAGGAGATAAGCTGAACACGCAGGCTGCAAAGTGAGATAAATGTGGTCAGTTTTGCTGATCGGCGATTATACACACGGAAATCGGCCGATTATGATCGGTGGCCGATCGACTGGCTCACCTCTACCTTACATTCTTATGTGAGCATTTCTCCCTGATCATCCAAACTGAGATCAAAATGGCCGCTGCCCTCTACAAGTAAGATACTGACTGCTCATTGGTACTTAACATAAACTCAGCAGTGTGTTTGCATTGTTCTGAATGTTGTGATGATTATTCTGTGTTTTCTGCTCCTCAGTCCAGCCACCTGATGGACAGTCGAGGCCTGAGCTGCAGCACGCAGAGCCTGAACAGACGGGGATCGCTGGGTGGGACCAGCTAACACAAAATAACACAAACCATTTAAATACAAGAGAAACTGATGGATTGTTTAAAAACTGGACTCCAAAATGCTGCTGTGAATCAGCATCAAGAAGATTCCCCGCCATGAGTCTCCAAACGATGGTCGCTGCAGAGTGTGGGGTCCAAGGTCGACTTATCCTGACCAGCAACAAGGTTCAAGTCTGTCTGCAACATTTTCTTTTCTTTCTCCTGTTTTCTGAATTGTCAGAATCAAGTTTAACAATTTTACATGCTAAATCTTTTAAACAAAACAAAATAATCTATTTATTATTTTTTATAACTAAGGAACAATCTAGAAATCTCAAATAGTTTCATTAGAAACGTCCAACAAAAAGAAAAAAATTTAAAATGACGTGTCTATGAAGTAGGTTTATATTAACTTTAACATATCTAAGAATTATCAAGTTATTTTTTACCTTCGATTTGGGAGCAAAATTGCAACATTTGTTCCATTTCCAGCTGGTGCTTTTCTTTTTCAAACTGCACTGAATCAAACCCTTTGAAAAACCTGTTTCCCTCCTGGCCTGTGGGGGCGCTGCACCAACAACCACTGAAGGAAACGACATAAAAACCTCTGCAGAACACACTGAGCACAACTTCCTTCGTCAGGAAACGTAAACAGATGGAGTAGCGTCAGATTTAGAGGTTGGAGGATTTCTCGTTTTCGGCTAAAGACCTCGAGCCGTTTCTCCTGCTAGCGCTAGGCTAGCATGTTTGTTTTGGCTGTATTTACCCAGAATGCCCTGCGCTGTTGTCCACTGACTAGGCAAACAAACGAGTAAATTACAGCGGATCAAACAGGACTGGTGTGAATGTTTAACATTGTATTTTATTTGTAAAACACTAAAAGGTTGAAACACAGCTGGTTAATAGTTTCTAGCAGGAATGAATATTTGAAAAAGTTCCTTAAATTGTAGCTTTATTGTGTTTTAGTGAAGTATTTAAAGTTTAAAGGTGTTTTTGTTGAAGATGGAAGTATCTGAACTCCATGTTCTGATTGTCACATTTCTTTTTTATGAATGATTGTATATTTGCTGTTTGTTTGGGGAGTTGACGTCATGCTGTTGGTTACCATAGAAACCCTATTTAACAAAATAAAACACATTTAGGGTTAAAACTGAAGAAGTTTACTCTGGTTTAGAGGAATGTTTGTGTTTTATATCTGCAGCTTTGTGAAAAGTTAAATAGGATTAAAGAGAATTTAAACAACAACATGAAGTTTTTGGTGTATTTTCTGTTTACTGATGATGTTCATTTTAATAATCAGCTTCAAAAGCAAATATTTTGTTTTGGGTTGTTACTTTTCTTCTGCAGAGCATCAATGCCCCTCCCCCACCTAATGCTGTAAGTCAGCTGACTGCAATGAAGTCTTTCAGATTGACTGATTGGAAATATTTAAACTCAAACAAGAAAGATGATCTTTTCTTTTTTGTTTAGCGTTAGTGCTAAGCTAATAATTATCTGGACTAATAGATTAGTGGAGTTAATTGCTAATTATTACAGAAAAGAATAAAAATTTATCTCAGAAGTTGTAGTTTAATTTATTTGGGGATTTTGAAGAGTCAGTGGCTTTTTGTTTAGTGACGGATATTTCATCATTCAGTATATTGAGTCGGCCAAAGCAGATGGAAACTGTGATACTATCAAAAGATGATAAACATGCAAAAACATGTTTTATGTGAAATTATGAAGGTAAAAAATGTAATTAGTCCATCAGAGCAATTAGAAATGCCAGAAAACCTGCTGGTTTATTAAAAATGCACCGCAGAAGCCCGACCCGACTATCAAACTCAACTTTGGGCCAACCGGCTCGAATTTTGGCTCAGAGCTGCAAAGGTTGAGATAATAGTTTAGATTTTCATGCATGCATGTTGCTGCAGCAACATAAAGGGGCTGGTAGTGTTTAATATGCTAAATAATAAATGTTTTGAGTTAAATGGACCTAAAATATCTCAGCTCTTTGAAATAAACAACTTTTTCCAGCTGAAGATCTAAAGTTTAGATTCACCCTGAAAAACCTGGTTATGTTGCAATAAAGCTGATAATGTTGCTGACGCTTGAATCCAGATTAGCATCACTCAGCAAGCTCACGGCAGCACACAGAGGCTGAACACCCAGATTAATGTCTAGATTTCTCTCTGTTTCTCCTCTTCATAGCAGCAACACCTGGGCTCAGTTCTGGTCAGCAGTGACTCCTTCCTGCAGGGAAGCTGAGCTGCTGCTGCCAACAACATCAGGTTCCCCTTCAGTGGATCAAACACACCTGAGTTCCTCTTGCTTCTCCTGGCTTTGACCTTCAGCTCTGCTACAAGGACACAAGAAAAGAGTTGAGTTGGGACATGAACTGGCACTTCAGGCTCCTTTCAGTCTGCAGGTTTTTCTAGTTCTACCTGCACTGTAAAAATGGGTCAAAACTCTGCAATAGACTGGTTGAACTGGGACATTACCTCCTTCATAATATTGTCTTGACAACTTGGCAATTTCCTTCAAATCTGCTGCTGTGTGGTGGTGTTGGACTCCATCTCTCCAGGTCTGGGGAGGCTGGAGTGGACAAGACTTGGCTTAACTGAGCTCCAATGCAGTCAAAGCGGGTCAATAATGTCTGAATATCTGTCACAATCGCCCTTTTGTGGCTGAACAGGGGAAACGGTCCGCTCACTCGTACTTGCTTTGTCTTCTAAGGACAGTAAACTGCGTCTCCCCATGGTCTCATCTATAATGGATTTCAGCCTCTTTAGCGACAGCAAGCGCTGATCCTTCCTGCCCAGATTTTTTGGACATGTCACGTAGTTAGTCAGATACTCAACACAACTTTCTGTATTATTTTGCATCAGCTGACTGGAGGCCAGTCCTTCAACGTCTCCTAGAGAAGTTGCAGTGAGGTGAGCTTCGCTACCTGTTAGCTGATGTAACTTCTTGAAGCTGCATAGTAGGTGCTTTCTCTCAGCGGACAACATCTTGCTGACCTCAAATGCATGGGTCCTCAGTCCATCACTCTGTAGGCTGGTACACCTTTCCACCGGTTACTGGCCTCTCTGCTACACACTGGGTCACTCCTGGCTCCAGGAACATGCAACTAGGTGTGGCCTGCTGATCCCGGACGAGCCCCCATGATCTGTTACCGGTCCCCAGCGTCAGGGCTGCTGTAGTGGTGATGTGAGCAATTTGACGAATATTAAACAGGATTTAGTAATGACAACCAAAGGGCTCTCTTTGGGATCCAGATTGAATCTCATTTATTTGTTCAACAAATGCCTTACATTACCTTTCTTTGTTAAAAACTCTGTTTATTTTTCTCACAAGAAATAATTAAGTTCATACATAATCCTTTTTACAATATCATCCTTCACTTGGATGAAGACAAGCAAGGAATAGAGTGTTAAACAGGATAAATCAACTGTTTCAATTATCTGCATATTAACTGGTCTGAACATCAAACTGATTTTAAATTATTAATGATCAAAAATACAATTACCAAACTTACAAAAGTATAACATTTAACTGTGATCCTAAACTCTGATAGCTAAAACTAAACATGCAAAAAATGTGTGTGTGTGTGTGTTTTTTTTAAGTACAACTATGAAGATATAGAATGACATTAGTCCAAAGGAGCAATTAGTTATAGTTTCTATGCCAAAAAAGCATTTGGCTTATTAAAAATGCACCGCAGAAGCCCGACCCGACTATCAAACTCAACTTTGGGCCAACCGGCTCGAATTTTGGCTCCGAGCTGCAAATGTTGAGATAATAGTTTAGATTTTCATGCATGCATGTTGCTGCAGCAACATAAAGGGGCTGGTAGTGTTTAATATGCTAAATAATAAATGTTTTGAGTTAAATGGGTCTAAAATATCTCAGCTCTTTGAAATAAACAACTTTTTCCAGCTGAAGATCTAAAGTTTAGATTCACCCTGAAAAACCTGGTTATGTTGCAATAAAGCTGATAATGTTGCTGACGCTTCAATCCAGATTAGCATCACTCAGCAAGCTCACGGCAGCACACAGAGGCTGAACACCCAGATTAATGTCTAGATTTCTCTCTGTTTCTTCTCTTCATAGCAGCAACACCTGGGCTCAGTTCTGCTCAGCAGTGACTCCTTCCTGCAGGGAAGCTGAGCTGCTGCTCCCAACAACATCAGGTTCCCCTTCAGTGGATCAAATACACCTGAGTTCCTCTTGCTTCTCCTGGCTTTGACCTTCAGCTCTGCTACAAGGACACAAGAAAAGAGTTGAGTTGGGACTTGAACTGGCACTTCAAGCTCCTTTCAGTCTGCAGGTTTTTCTAGTTCTACCTGCACTGTAAACATGGGTCAAAACTCTGCAATAGACTGGTTGAACTGGGACATTACCTCCTTCATAATATTGTCTTGACAACTTGTCAATTTCCTTCAAATCTGCTGCTGTGTGGTGGTGTTGGACTCCATCTCTCCAGGTCTGGGGAGGCTGGAGTGGACAAGACTTGGCTTAACTGAGCTCCAATGCAGTCAAAGCGGGTCAATAATGTCTGAATATCTGTCACAATCGCCCTTTTGTGGCTGAACAGGGGAAACGGTCCGCTCACTCGTACTTGCTTTGTCTTCTAAGGACAGTAAACTGCGTCTCCCCATGGTCTCATCTATGATGCATTTCAGCCTCTTTAGCAACAGCAAGCGCTGATCCTTCCTGCCAGATTTTTTGGACATGTCAGGTAGTTAGTCAGATACTCAACACAACTTTCTGTATTATTTTGCATCAGCTGACTGGAGGCCATTCCTTCAACGTCTCCTAGAGAAGTTGCAGTGAGGTGAGCTTAGCTACCTGTTAGCTGATGTAACTTCTTGAAGCTCCATAATATGTGCTTTCTCTCAGCGGACAACATCTTGCTGACCTCAAATGCATGGGTCCTCAGTCCATCACTCTGTAGGCTGGTACACCTTTCCACCGGTTACTGGCCTCTCTGCTACACACTGGGTCACTCCTGGCTCCAGGAACATGCAACTAGGTGTGGCCTGCTGATCCCGGACGAGCCCCCATGATCTGTTACCGGTCCCCAGCGTCAGGGCTGCTGTAGTGGTGATGTGAGCAATTTGACGAATATTAAACAGGATTTAGTAATGACAACCAGAGGGCTCTCTTTGGGATCCAGATTGAATCTCATTTATTTGTTCAACAAATGCTTTACATTACCTTTCTTTGTTAAAAACTCTGTTTATTTTTCTCACAAGAAATAATTAAGTTCACACATAATCCTTTTACAATATCATCCTTCACTTGGATGAAGACAACCAAGGAATAGAGTGTTAAACAGGATAAATCAACTGTTTCAATTATCTGCATATTAACTGGTCTGAACATCAAACTGATTTTAAATTATTAATGATCAAAAATACAATTACCAAACTTACAAAAGTATAACATTTAACTGTGATCCTAAACTCTGATAGCTAAAACTAAACATGCAAAAAATGTGTGTGTGTGTGTGTGTGTGTGTTGTTGTGTGTGCGTGTGTGTCTGTTGGTAAATGTGGTTTACAAGGACATTTCATTTAATACACACCACACTAGAGGGACATTTTGAATTAGCGGGACATAAGCCGAGTCCTGCTAATTTTGACAAAAATCTAAAAACGTAGAAAGGTTTCTATTGGTCCATTAAGCCCAAAAATGCAACAAAAAAAAACCCCGAGATGTCCGTTTAATTCACATAAACCTGATTTTGTGTATAATTTATGTATCACCACAGTGCCTCGTGTGGCACTTTTGTGTATTGCAAGACCTCATGCAATACACAAAAGTGCATTGCATGAGCTCTTATTGAGATTGGTTGTTTGCCGGAAGGTCCTGCTAATTTGCAATGTCCTTCTAATTTGTGTGTGCTCTTTACACTTGGGATGAGTTGGCAATATGATTACTTTGTGCTATAAGACTGCATATTTCATAAAAGTTAGTTGCATTCCTAAACCCAACCTTTTGACCAACCTTGGAATGTATGTGGCACCTAAAAATATACAGAATTGATATATATTTTGATCAAATATTGTTAATTTGAAATATTATAAATAATAAATGTGTGGAATATGTGCATGGATTAAAAGAAATATAAACCATAAGAGAGCCATTTTTTCACCAAACTATTTTCGCACTCCACTGCTAACATTTGGTTGATTTTGGTCTGCTCTACATCCTCAGAACCAGAATCAAACATTTTAAAGCAGAATTTAGCTTCAAAGCACACCAAATGTTGAATAAACTTCCAGAAAACTGCAAAACAGCTGAAACACTGAATTCCTTTAATTCAAGACTAAAAACACACCTATTTACAGTTGTTTCTGAATCTTAATCAATGGCACATGTATCAATGTATTTAATATATGATTTTAATTTTGATTTTACTTTGAATTTAATTTCTTTGTTTTCTTTTTTAAGGTAAATGTGTTATTTTATGACTTTAGTTCTGTGTTTCTTTGATGTAAAGCACTCAATTGCCTTGCAGCTGAAATGTGCTATACAAATAAACCTGACTTGACGACAGTTTTCAGATCTTGCCAAAGATTCTCCATTGAGTCTATGTCTAGACTTTGACTTGGCCATTCTAACACATAAATATGTTTTAATTTAAAGCATTCCATTGTAGATCTGGCATTATGTTTAAGGTCATTGTCCTGCTGGATGTTAAACCTCTGCCCAGCCTCAAATCATTTGCAGACTCCAGCAGGCTATCTTCAAAGACTGCCCTGTATTTGGCTCAATCCATCTTACAATCAACTCTTAATCTTCCCTGTCCTTGAAGGAAAACAACCCCAGAGCATGATGCTGCCACCACCATGTTAGTCAGTAGGGAAGGTGTGTTCAGGGTGGTGCAATGTCCATTCTCCACCATAAGTTGTGCTTTCCATTTTTGCCAAAAAGTTACATTTGGTCTTGTGTTATCGTTTTTGCTGTATCCCAACATGGCTTCTGGCAAACTGACAATGGGATGTCTTATGGTTTTCTATATACAATGGCTTTTTTAATTGGTACTCTTCCATAAAATCACATTTGTGCGTGCATGACCAATAGTTGTACTGTGTACGATTCCCCCACCTGAGGTGTGGCTATCTCTGCATTTGGTGCACAGCAACCAGGGACCTCTTGGTTGCATCTCTGATCATTGCTTTTATTCTTCAGCCTGTAAGTTTAGGTGGATGGCCTTGTCTTGGTAGGTTCACAGCTGTGCCATTCTTATTCCATCTCCAGATTATTCATGGAACAGTACTCTGTGAGATGTTCAAAGCTTGGAAAACCTATTTATAGCCTAAGCCTGATTCAAGCTTCTCCACAACTTTATCCTTAACCTGTCTGGTGTGTTCCTTGCACTTCATGATGCTCTTGTGCACTAATATTTCCTTACCCAACTTTTGAGACAGTCATAGAGGAGTTGAATTTTAACTGGAATTAGATTACAAACAGGTGGACTATATTTAGTCATTAGCAGTCATCAAGCAACTTCTTAAGGCAATTGGATGCACTCAGCAAAAGGCGACTCAACACTTTTGCCACTTTTTAGCTTTTATTTGTAAAAAATGTTTTGAATCATGTATAGTTTTGTTTCTACTTCACAACTATATACCACTTTGTGTTTGTCTTAACCATACAATTTTGTAAAAAATATGTTTGGGGTTATAATGTCAGTATCAAATTTATTCATATAGCACTTTAAAAACAAGTAATAAAATATGGAAAAGTTCAAGGGCTAAGGTTACTTTTGCAAGCCACTCTACTTACAAATTGTAAGGCAAGTCCAATGAGAGAAACAAGGCCCAGACAATAAACAGTTATGTATCGAGAGTTATCATATGCCCTGCTGAGATAATAGGATGGAAAAAGGAGGAAATTCAGTCCGCTGATATAAGAATACAAAAGCTGATGATGATGTATGGAAAATTGTGCCACTCAAGGTTGTAGCACATTGGAGTAGCTCTGTTCTTTCATTGAGAATTTTACTTTTTACACTTATATTGCTCCCTTTCTGGAGGAAAAATAGCTTTTGTTTGGACAAAAGTTCATTTTTGTTTTGCATACTGTATATTTGGACTGATTTTTGGAAATATTTTCATACTTTGCTATTTAGCTATGGTTATGCATCTTTACTGGATGCATAACCATAGCAACATGGTGTTTTATAACAGAGAGCAAACAATGCTACCAATGGAAAGAAAGGCTTAGACTGAAACAAAGCACAGTGGCACATATGCAAGTCCCTATCAGAGCAATAGCAGCCCAGATCTATAACATCCAGCAAGATCTTGGGTGCATGCTATGCAGAGTCCCCTTGCATCTAACACCAGGACGTAAGATGGTATCATGATAAGAATACATGGAACGCCACAACCAAGTACCCAGAATAGAGTAAAGAAACATCTGAAGGGAATACAACCTTGAACACACCTTGTTAAAACAGGAAATGCCACACAAGGTTGTAGCAAATAAACAAGCAGAGACCCTGTAGTACTTCCAGATACAGAAAGACAAAATGCAAAAAGTCAAGCAACTAGACATGGTGATCACTGAGCAGCAGAGAAAAGCAGTTGTAATGATGTGGCTATCCCAAATGAACAGAAGGAACAGAAAAAACTAAGAGAAATACCAAAGGCTCAAAAAAGCCTCATCCTCCGAGGACCTAAGAAAAAGTTTGCCCACATCAGTGGATGACTTCTTTTGGGTTGTGTAGTCCACAATACTAAATTTTGCCCAACATGGGGTTTGGTGTCCACATATTAGGTCATTATTTTATGACTCAGTGGTGGTGGAATATTATAACAAATTACAGGTAAGACCCAAGATGGTCAGTGTTTATTGTTGTGGTGTAAGTTTACAAAACGTTAGCAACTGTAGAGATTTACCATCTAAACATGGTGATTTAAATGAATTAATGTTTTTATGAGAAAAATAATATCCACATATCATGTAAAAAGATAATTCTTTGTTGTTGGAATCATTAGGTCCCATTCAGCCCAAATATCAAAGATGAATTAATAATGCATGTCATGCAAGAGTTTGGGTCTTAGAGGTTAAAAAGAGTGTGGCTGTGGTCACTGAAACCCTTGGGGTAATGACCCCTAAACTGGAAGAGTAGCTCAAACAAATACCTGAAGATGCATCAGACCTCTTGAGACAGAGAAGCACACCTTTGGGAACTGCTAACATACTATGAAGACCACTCACACTCCAAGGCCTGCGGTAGAGGACTCAAGCTTTTTTAAATTTAATTTCCCTTTTTAGGATCAATAAATTTGAAAGACAGTATAACCACTCATGGAGTAATACAGAATTACAAATCTAAAAATAAAAGGCACAAATTATCCTAGATAATTATTAGTAATAAGATAATGTTTTAATATTTGAAGGTTTTGAATCTGTCAGTAGAAAGCTGAACTTGACTGCACTCAGAAACTCATTCAGTCATATAATTCAGGGTGATCTTTTCTTTTTTGTTTAGCTTTAGTGCTAAACTAATAATTAGCTGGACTAATAGATTAGTGGAGTTAATTGCTAATTATTACAGAAAAGAATAAAAAATTTAACTCAGAAGTTGTAGTTTAATTTACTTGGGGATTTTGAAGAGTCAGTGGCTTTTTGCTTAGTGACGGATATTTCATCATTCAGTATATTGAGTCGGCCAAAGCAGATGGAAACTGTGATACTATCAAAAGATGATAAACATGCAAAAACATGTTTTATGTAAAATTATGAAGGTAAAAAATGTAATTAGTCCATCAGAGCAATTAGAAAAGCCAGAAAACCTGCTGGTTTATTAAAAATGCACCGCAGAAGCCCGACCCGACGATCAAACTCAACTTTGGGCCAACCGGCTCGAATTTTGGCTCAGAGCTGCAAATGTTGAGATAATAGTTTAGATTTTCATGCATGCATGTTGCTGCAGCAACATAAAGGGGCTGGTAGTGTTTAATATGCTAAATAATAAATGTTTTGAGTTAAATGGACCTAAAATATCTCAGCTCTTTGAAATAAACAATTTTTTCCAGCTGAAGATCTAAAGTTTAGATTCACCCTGAAAAACCTGGTTATGTTGCAATAAAGCTGATAATGTTGCTGACGCTTCAATCCAGATTAGCATCACTCAGCAAGCTCACGGCAGCACACAGAGGCTGAACACCCAGATTAATATCTAGATTTCTCTCTCTGCCTCTATGAAGCCTTTCTGCTCTGATGACCAAAGACAGAAAAACAATAATTCAAATATTCCAGATCTATAATTTGAAATGTTCCAGGAATCTTCCTGGAGGAGAAACTGACCACTTCTCCTCCCTCTGCTACTTTCTCCTACTACTCTCCATCCTTGCTCCAGGTTTTCCCTAGAAAACTTGCTGCGTCTGGTTTTCGGGGCTCTAAGACGATCCACCGTGTTTTTGTATTAAAAGAGAGGAAAAGTAAAAATATTACAAGGTAATTAAATGTTACAGGAAACATCGGCAGTGAAATGCTATTTAAACCCACAACTATAGAGTCTTAAAAACATCAAATCAAAAACTACGATTCAAATGAATATCAATTATTTGCTCTTCTGTTTAATCCACAGTCAGCCTGCGGCTCCATAAGGCCCCCAGGGCTTCGGTGGCCCCACAAATACTAATATTTTAACACAAACACATAAAGGTAACATTTGTTTATTAATCAAAGCTGCTAAATTTAATAGTTTCAACATAAATTAAAAGATTTTAAATTTAAGATTTTAAAGTTTACTGTGCAAAAGTTTAAAGAATAATATTCATAGTTAGATTGTTTTGTTCCCATGTCAACAATCTAGAGATGCTGATGTTTCTAGCAGCAAGAGGGGCCCCAAAGTCAAACTCTGCTCCAGGCAGAGGGGACAAAGCATTTGGCCTGGTTTGATGCATCGTGTGACAGGAAAAATAATAATAAATCATTTAAAACCAGCGTGATGCTGGGCTGAACCGCTTACCCAGTAACGCACCAGCCAACTGGGACCAACTGGGACCAACTGGGACCAACTGGGGCCAACTGGGACCAACTGGGGCCAACTGGGACCAACTGGGACCACCTGGGACCACAGACATAAACTTTACAGTGCAGAGAGAGAACTGGTCGCTGGGCGGCGCACCGGGCCGGGGGGCGGGGCTAAAGGCCAGGGGGCGGGGCTAAAGGCCCTTTATACCCAAATAATAAAGCCCATGATAATATAACTTTACAACATAGACAGAGGCAGGCGCCGCATGCGCAGCGTGTCGCAGAACCTCCTGCACCTCTGCATGTTTGTTGCGTATCGAACGCGCCGAATTACGTTCACACAGACTGGAAGATGCTCTTCCAGGCGACTACAATCTAAACCTTAACTATAGTCGCCATCCTGCTGTCTTGGCTCCACGCGCTCAACCCCAACAGTTGAGAGCGACTATAACTCAGCCTTCAGTCCCTGATGTCACCGCTGTTCCACTGATAGAGAGAAAATGGGATGTAATACGGCTTTTTCAAAAAAAGAAAATGAAATGTATATGTTTTATTTATTTATTATTTTCCTGGTAATATAAATAAGCAACACTTAGCCTGGCGGAGGAGCCAGTAAAGCCTGGCGGGCCTCCAGGCTTATCAGACCCTGGGGGAAACCCTGCTTGCATTTTCTGCAGTTATTGCTGACATCAGGTTTATGTTCTCTCTGCTTCTTCTCTTCATAGCAGCAACACCTGGGCTCAGTTCTGTTCAGCAGTGACTCCTTGCTGCAGGGAAGCTGAGCTGCTGCTGCCAACAACATCAGGTTCCCCTTCAGTGGATGAAACACACCTGGATCCACTCCGCCACTTGCAGAAGAAGCACTGAACTAAACACAGGAACAACAGAGACTGGTGAAAGCCTGAATCCCAGTAGGCCCAGTATGAGCCCAGTATGAGCCCATCTTCACGATGAGCTCCTAGGAAGGAGGCGTTTTCTCTGAAAGCAGCCAAAGACGTGAACTGTGACGTTCAGGAAGTAGCAGATAAAACAGCTTAAAGTAGGAAGTCTTCAGAGTCTGGAGCCTCATCCTGATCACATCAAGAGACGAAGCTTCGCTCCACATTCAGAGGAAACATGGACCAAACAGCTCTGATGCTGCTGCTGTGTCTCTGCAGCTCAGGTAGGACTCCACTTTCACACAAAACACTGATATTCACTGGAGTTCAAGTTCAAAACGATCGACTGATAAACATGTTAAATTTTAACAATCAAAAACCTGGAAACTGTTTCTGGTCTCAGATCGTAGAGCTGCTGCTGCAGTTAGTGATGTTTATATTGTCTACTTGCTGCTAAGGAGCCAATAACATCAACAGTTGTTGGTTTCAGTGTTTTGATGAAGTAAAGCACTTTGAACTGCCTTGTTGCTGAAATGAGCTATAAAATTAATCTGATTGATTGATTGATAAGGAGAAGCTGCAGAAACTCTGCAGCGGCGCTGAATCTGCGCAGTAAACAGGTGGAGCCGCATAAATGGCTCCTTCTGCATGAATCCTCTCATCTTCCTCTTGGCTCCACAGGTTCTCTCTGAGGTTCTGGTCAGGCCCGTTTGCTGGCCAACCGAGCCCAGTAGCACCACGGTCACTGGACCAGCTTCTGGTGCCGCTGGTTGTGCTGGTGAAAACGTTTGGGCTCCGTCTGACGTGGGAGCGTCTCAGGCAGGATGTGGATCTGGCCTGCTGCAGATTAGAATCAATCAACCAATCAATCAAGTTTATTTGTAAAGCACATTTCAGCACCAAGGCGGTTCAAAGAGCTTTACGTCATAAAAACACAAAAATAAAAAAGACGCCAGTTTACAGTAAACCAGTAAACTGTACATTTGGTCAAAGTGTCGTCGTTACACATCAAATGTTGATCAGTTTCATTGATTATGTTTCTAAAGCAAATCTGACCTGCTGGGTTTTTAGTCCAGATTTAAAGGAACTCAGTGTTTCGGTTGTTTTGCAGAGTTAATTATTGAAACGGCTTTTCAATCATTTTGCCGATGAATGAAAGGTTGGAGATCGGCCTGTAATTCTGCAGCAATGATTCGTTCAGATGGTTTTTATATCAGCGGTTTGAAAACTGCTGGGGGAAACACCTGATGAGAGCGAAGAGTTTACTATTTGAATCGGATCAGATGAAATGACAGGCAGGACTTCCTGAAGAAAAGTTTCTGCATTTGTTATGTTCAGTATAGCATTGATATTGGATTGAGAGAGGATGTGCAGATTGATCCTCTAATTGTGGTGACTTTCTCTAAAGAAATGTGCAGGCCCAGTTTGGCTGCAGCTCAGGTGGTTTGTGAGTCTGTCAGCTGTAGCAAATGAAGCTCAATCATTGTTCATGTTCTGCTTTATGAGCGTTTCCCTGCAATGTTAGTGCAGACGTTGGAGATTTCACCATAAACGTGACGTTGAGTTTCACTCCGTTGACGTTCGGCCCCAACAGAGTCGTCTTGCAGATCTATAATATACATCTGTGGTTTCAAAGGTAACAGTGAAACAATCAGACGGGGCCACATCAGTTACAGAGACGCTGGAAATATTCACAGCCTGCCTGATGAGCAGGTCCATAATGTGTCCTTGATGACGTGTTGCTGGGTTAACATGTGAACTAAAGCAAAATGATCAACAATATCACAGCTTTTAATCCCCTCTGTCTTCAGGCTCGTCAACATGCTGTTGAAATCTCCCACAATTATTTAACTGTCAGAATCAATGAATATAACAGATAAAACCCATTAAAGTCAATAGAGATGTTTTTCCAGATATGATGGGATTTTGCATAGAGTTAGCATCAGAGCTCATTTATGGACTTTTACACAAAAACAGTTAATTTGACTTTGGTTGGTCTCAGTAAAGACATCAAGTATAAATGGGTAGAAAAGGAGAATAATGAGAAACATTTCAGGTCTTACTACAGAGCGTACATAACATTTCAGTCTGGGCTTTAACTAGGCAACTCCTACATAAAGGTGCTTTGATCAGAACCATCCATGACAGCTCTGCCTCTAAGAGAAGATAAAATAAACACCATCAACAGGATCCTGTCATCACATCCTAAATCAATCTGTCTTTGCTTTTTCTAACCCAACATGTAAATGTTGTTTCTTCCAGCGCTGGCTGATGAACTCAGACTGGTAGCAGGAAGGAGTCGCTGTGTTGGCAGACTGGAGAAGAAGGAACTGGGAGACTGGGAACCAGTGAAGTATTGGGACTATAACTGGAACTTTACAACAGCAGCTGGATTTTGCAGACAGCTCCACTGTGGATCTGTGGTGTCAGCACGAAGAGATGAGAGCTACAATGTAGAGATCGTCTGTTCAGGTGATTTCATATCCTGGCCAGTGTCTTCCTGTTCTGCTTCCAACTCCTCTTTAAAAATATTCTCACTTCCAGCTCAGTCTGGGCTTCTTCCCCTTCACCTGGATTCCCTCTGGTAGATTTTCTACTGGACCAATCAGTGAACAGAAGAAGTTTGAATGATGACCTTGATTTGCTGTTATTGTAGAAACACAGTCTGTCTGTAGTTTAATCAATGGCAGTGGAGGAAGTTCAGTCCATGTTGGTCACACTTTCAAATATTGAATGAACATCAACAGTCGCCTCATTGGGCTCTTCTCTGTTTTGTGGTGGACAAATTATAGTAAGGTAATATCTGCTGGTTGTATTGTCTTCATCCTAAATGCCAGTGAACTCTCACCAAATGAAGCTGTTTGGTTTGCAAGCACAAGGTTGGGAGATGTTTTCCTGCAGCTGCATGAGAACCAGCCTTGGTATAAAACTCCTGTTGTCTCTGCCTGGGAGTTTTCAATGGGAAATGTTTCACTATAGATCGTCTGATCTGCTCTCTGTATTGAGCACAATGTGCCAATAAACCTGATTGAGTGATTTCATATATCACTGCTTGGTAATTGATTTTTTTCCCTCAACATGTTTGCAGCCCAGAAAACTTCCAGTAAACTTAGTGTGGATCTGGTTCATTGCATGTCATGGACAAACTTTAGACACTGGGTGAAATTTAAAACCTCAACACAGTCCAGACTCTCTGGATGAACCAAAGTGTGGAACAGAGCGGCTGGTTTTTACCAGGTTAGTGACTGAATGAAGTTTGATTAGATTAAAGGGGAACCAGTGGAGCAGATTCAGGGCTATAAAAACCTCAATGTCACTGAGAAGAAGCTGATCAAATGTTGCACTTCCTCCACAAATTAAGTTCAGAGAGTAAATATGATAGTTTTCTATGATTCTGTCATTAAATCTGTCATTTTCTTTGTAGAAAACAATGATAAAATATTAATTGATCATTCATAGGTTCTTTGTGCTGTTCTAGTGTAATTTTCTCTGTTTGTCTTCAGTTTTTCCGTTCATCTCCAGGCCTGCAGTAAAGGCAGATGCTAAAAGTGCAAAGAATATTAAACATGAGATATAAAAATAATAAACTCTTCCCAGCCCCCCTCTCCGCCCGTTCTCCACTAGTTGGTTTGTTCCTCCACAGAGTCTGAACTGGATTGTAGCTTTGCTGAACAAACTGGAACCAAATTCAGTGAAAATATTGAAGAAACGTTTTTCTTTCTGCATCCACAGATTCAGTCAGGCTGGTTCCAGGGACCAACCGGTGCTCAGGCAGACTGGAGGTGAAGACCAACCAGTCGTGGTCCTCAGTGTGTGAAAAAGACTTTGACCTGCAGGATGCACAGGTGGTCTGCAGGGAGATTGGCTGTGTGCCTCCTTCAGTCCTCCAGGGGGCGCTCTATGGAGAAGCAGAGGCTCCAGTGGGGAGCAGAGAGTTCCTGTGTGAAGGCAGTGAGTCTGCTCTGCTGAACTGCAGCAGCAGGAAGAGTTCAGGTAGAAACAGCTGCTCACCTGGTCAAGCTGTTGGACTCACCTGTTCAGGTAGAGGAGGATCTGCAGACCTGCTGCTGTTCACTGCTTCACTTCCTTCATTAATCAACTCTCTGTCTCTGCTCACATCAAGACATCAGGTTGGTGGGAGAGGCCAGTCGATGTGCTGGGAGACTGGAGATGTTCCATCAAGAAGAGTGGAGACCAGTGACACTTTGGGATCCTTACTGGAACATGAACTCAGTTGCTGCAGTTTGTTCTGAACTGGACTGTGGTTCTGCTATTTCAGAAAGAAATTTAAATGAAGCCTCAAAGAGACCAGTTTGGGGGATCAGGTCTGACTGTTCTCAGTCAGGATCTGCATTAAAAAACTGTTTACCTTATGATAGAACCAGTTATCAGAGCCGTGAGATCATCTGCTCAGGTAAATCTGAACTCATATTTATCTAAAATGTTTCTTCCATCAGGTTCCAGACGTCTGCAGAGAAACCGTCACCTTTAACTAAGAACCTGAAGCCTTGAGGGAAACTAAAATCATTTAAATATCCAGATAAAGTTCTCAGTTTATTCCAATTGATGAACAAAAACTCATCATTTTAATAACTTTTAATCTCTGCTGCTTTGAAGTCGATGCATCAAAATCCCAGGAGTTCAAGGAAATCAGACATGTTTAAAACCTGAAAATCAACAGGAAATGACTTTTGATCCAAAATGGTGGACTTCCTGTTTTTAGTGGAAATAGCAGGAAAACCTTGTTTGTTATGGTTGTTGGCCTGGCTGAACTAGGGGCGCTGTTCAACCATATTGCCACATTTATTTTTAATTCCACTTAAATATTCACATTTTCACAGAGATTAAAGTTTGTTAGACATTTAGTGAGTTTATGATCATGTTAAGGCCCAAAATGTGATAAATTCAGCAGAAATAATAATGAATGATAAACTTGCAGGTACAGTCGGTTTCACTTCACTTTGTTTTCTTGACCTTTATTTTTTATCAAACTCAGAGATGTTTCCATGAGTATCTAGAAAAATAAAGTTCTGAAATATTTTAAAACTTTTTTCTTTCTGCATCCACAGATTCAGTCAGGCTGGTTCCAGGGACCAACCGGTGCTCAGGCAGACTGGAGGTGAAGACCGACCAGTCGTGGTCCTCAATGTGTGAAAAAGACTTTGACCTGCAGGATGCACAGGTGGTCTGCAGGGAGATTGGCTGTGGGCCTCCTTCAGTCCTCCAGGGGGCGCTCTATGGAGAAGCAGAGGCTCCAGTGGGGAGCAGAGAGTTCCTGTGTGAAGGCAGTGAGTCTGCTCTGCTGAACTGCAGCAGCAGGGAGAGTTCAGGTAGAAACAGCTGCTCACCTGGTCAAGCTGTTGGACTCACCTGTTCAGGTAGAGGAGGATCTGCAGACCTGCTGCTGTTCACTGCTTCACTTCCTTCATTAATGAACTCTCTGTCTCTGCTCAGATCAAGACAACATCAGGTTGGTGGGAGAGGCCAGTCGATGTGCCGGGAAACTGGAGATGTTCCATCATGAAGAGTGGAGACCAGTATATGTTTGGGATATTTACTGGACCATGAACTCAGGGCCTGCAGTTTGTGCTGAACTGGACTGTGGTTCTGCTGTTTCAGCAAGAATTATGGAGGAGGCTTCAGAGAGACCAGTTTGGTTGATCGGGTCTGACTGTTCTCAGTCAGGATCTGCATTAAAAACTGTTTACCTGATGATAAAACCAATGATCAGAGCCATGAGTTCATCTGCTCAGGTAAATCTGAACTCATATTTATATATTTTAAAATGTTTCTTCCATCAGGTTCCAGATGTGTGCAGAGAAACTAAAACTGGTTTAAATATTACTGACTTTACTGAATCATAAAGTTGTTAGTAATCATGTAGAAACATGCTAGTAACCATGGTAACCAGTCTAGGATCAGCCATCTTGTTTTCCACCTCAGATCAGATCCAGTTGTCTCTGTGTTTCCTCTGCGTTGCCAGGTCTGCTGGTTGAGCCGCTCATCTTCCTCCCTTCCTCCACTGACGGGGTCTCCACAGGCAGAAAGCAGGGGTCTGAGCTCCTCATTGGCTCAGAGTTCAGCATCATGTGCTCCATCAGGCCTCAGTATGCAGGCGGCTCCTTCCAGCTCATCTTCAGCACCTCTAACTACACTCAGAACCAGACCCTGCCAGCTGTTAATCACTCCGCCCTCTTCCTGTTCGCTGCTGCTGGCCACGCCCACCAAGGAACCTACCGCTGCCTTTACCACGTCTACGTTTTCTCCCATAACTTCTGGTCTATGAGCCAGCCTCTCAACCTCACTGTCTCAGATAAACTCATGGAGTCCATCAGGAGAAGTTCTGCTTCAGGTGAACCAGCAGCTGTCTGCCTCATTCATGAGGTCAGAGAGGAGGATTGATTATATTAATGTTCATGATCTACAGGCAGCATGAAAACCAGGGTCTATATGATTATTGTACATTTCTAGCTGGACTCATCTGATGAAAGCTGATCCTGAATCTGTTTCATTCATTTTCAGCCCATCTCACTGCTTTGATCATCAGACTGGTTGTCGTCCTGCTGGGAATGCTGGGAATGCTGGGATCCGTCCTGCTCCTCTACTATAAGGTACTGCATGTATCATGCATCATGTGTTCAGTTGGGAAAGTTGTTGCCTTGCAGCTGAACCATCCTCTGTTTCCAGGCCAGGAGAAACCAGAAGTCTGGACCAGAAAACATCATGATGAACGTTCTTGATGAAGGATCCAGAGCTGAAGGCGGCTTAGAGGAGGAGGCTGCAGTCTGAAGGAACCAGGAGAAAATCATCTTGGTTTCACATCCACAGGAAGGAGCAGAGACACGTTTCAGACTCCTGGGAATCTGTCCGTCTATGTATCTATAATAAAATGTCTCTGAGCTCCTGCAGCAGGAAGGAAGTTCAACATTCAGAAATTTGTATCTGGACTAAACCTACAGAAGTAAAACTTATATAAGAAGGGAAAAGAAAACATCCACCAAACAAAATATAATAGAAAACCCACTTGATCAAAATCTGATCATCAACCTTGCAAGGATAGCATATGATAGGATGTTTGGGGTCAAAGGTTAGGCAGCCATTTCCATTCAGGCCCTGAATCCAGCTTGTGTCCTTGTCTTGGTTGGGGTTATGAATCAGTCTTTAGCTGTTTCTCTGAACTCTGTATTATTATAAAGTTGTAGAATATTTTCTTTTTTGCATTCTTATGACATCCTTAAATGTTTAATATGCTTTATGAAAGAAAATGCGTTTGCTTGCAGTCTGTTTTGTAGCTCAGTAGATTGTTAAACTGTGAGGATGGAATGAAACCTTTCCTATCAAACAGTTTGCTGTGTTTTGCTCGAGGCTCTTTCTCCTGACTGTGTTCAGTGAGCAGAGACTCCAAATGCTGTAAAGCCTTCAAATAAATATTGACAAAGAATTGATATATTCTCTCTGGTTTTTGATCGTTTTTCCTCAGTCTGTTAAAGATCATTTCAACCCCAAACAGCATCCAATGAGGTTGAGGGCAACAGGAGATCAGATGCATCGACCAGCCTAAATAGTTAAACTTCAGTCCACTTCCTGGGTCAGGTGTGGGCAACTCCAGGCCTCCAGGGTCTCCTGCAACTTTTAGAGAATCTCTACTTCAACACCTGAGTCAAACAATGAGGTCATTAGCAGGATTCTGGAGAACTTGCCTGCACTTAGGAGGTGATTGGCCCATTGGATCAAAGTGTGTTGGGTGACGTCTAAGAGTTGCAGGACACCGGCCCTCCAGGACCAGGACTGCTCATCATGTCTTGGTTGAATGAGGGCCTGAAGTCTCGTTCCCAGACCTTCTGACTGACAGGATCCATAAGAAGCTCAATAATTTGCATCACTGGGTGAAAAATTGTTTCAAACTTTTACTGGGATCAGCTAAATGTATTATTTTTACAAGCACAGGGTCAGGCTGTGGTTGAACCAAAATTAATGTTAAAAGTTAAAATAAACTCCAGCTGGGGAGCAAAATATAATGATCTCAAATGTAACTACTGGCTGGTTTTAGTGTTTCTGTACCTTTAAGGAAAGAAAGCTCCTGGAGAAACATCTCATGAAATAAAACAGCCTTCCATTGGGCTATAGAGACACAAATGAATAAGCATTTATTTCTATGGCTCTACAAACTGGTCAAGAGTTTGTTACTCCTCTCTTTTATTAACAGATATGTTTGTGCTCCAAACATAGGAGTTATACATCTGGGAGGCCAAGTACATATTCCTGCTCATTTCACATGATGCAAGTCATCCCTGCTTGGAGCATCACCTGCATTTTTGTACAAACAATTGTTGAGAATTAAAAAGAGGAATAACTTGACTTAGGTCTTTAATTCATTCCGCTTTGTCCCGAATTCTTGTGTCTGTATACATAAGCAGGGAGAAAAAGCAATCAAACGACGTCAGACTTCAGATAGCCAGAGTTTTATCCAGAGAAAATCCATGCAAGAAGAATGTTACAATAAGCATCTCACCTAGATCATCAAAAGTCCAAGACATGACAAAACAGAAACAATTAACTGAGTAAAAGGGAAACGAAAACAAACAAAAGATGCATCTTTTGGGAATCTCTCACTCAGCACAAAGAGATTCGAACTTCTGCTGTAAAACAAACCATTTTATACGAATGTGTATTCTCCTCATTTAAATATATGCATTAGGAGGTGTGTTTTTTCCTTGTGTGGGCTGTCTTAAATGTTAATTTTATTACCTCTGAGACCCACTGAAACACCCAGCTCTTCTCGTACCAGGATCCTTTAGGCGTCCTGATTTACGGCGTGGATCTGGAACGTTATCTCTGCCTCAAAATGCTTCAACAAGAAACCAGTTGGTGTTTTTTTAAACAAACTCGCACAAATTGTATTGTTTAATACTAACTATAAGTTGGATCTAAAACTAACTAATTAAAAACATGCTTTTAATGCTTAAAGAAATATATTAATATGTTTGATTATATGTTGTAACAGACTTCTATAGTTTTTAATGTTTGCCTGAACTATTCAACCCTGAGTAAAGAATTTATTGCCCTGATAGCCAATACACTCCCTGTCTGAAATGTTCCTTAAGGAGTATAAGACTGCTTTCTGATTAGAAATTTATGTAAGTTCAGAGAGTGACCAGTTGTCTTAGTTTGGATTTGTATCTAAGTTTATCTTAACATAAAAGTTAACTTGTGTACTATTGTGCTACTTTAAAATTCTATTTCAACACAATGCACACATAAGTAATGACATTTGTATAAAACAGAAAAGTGAACTGCTCTAGAAGACAACTCTTTCACTGCACCAGAGAAATGCAAGGAAGCAGATTGTCACCTAATGGGGGAACAATGCTGCACTTTTATTCCTGTAACAGTTTGAGCAACATTCACCACGAATTGGGTCAATTATTAAAACGACAACAAAAGGATAATTCTAGTTCCACTCTGTGGGACGGTTTTGGTTGTGATGTTGTCCTTGTGGTTAAATCAATGGTGACCAATCTGATTTCAGCCACTATGATAAACCTGCTGGTTTCTCCATTAACCTCATGAAACTGATGATTTTCTCAAGGAAGATGAAGATAGTTTCTAGGAGTAAATCCTCTGAAGTGATGTGAAAACTTAAACTGTGAGGAGCGTTTCTGCTGATGAATTATATCGGCTGTCATTAACTATGGTGTGGTAACTACATCTGAATATTGTTTTAAGTCTCATCACATTAAATCAGTGGCTTCATTGTTTGACATTTGATGATTTTCCTTGATTTGTGTTTCTTCAAATAAAAACTTTTTCCCCATTTATTTGGCAGATTATTGTGCATCATTTTCTTGATCCTATATTTTATTATTATTTTAGGTTAAACTTTTCTAATATGAAACGAGGGGAAATATGCATCAATGCATAACAGTGTTATGATTCTTGTGTAATACAGGCGTATTCTCCAGCGTTTTCTCTGACCTCTACATGACAATCAGCTTATTAAATTGCTTTTCTGCTATGCATCTTTATGTTGACCTTGATTATTTAATTTGCCTTATGAAGGAAAATACATATATTTTCAGTCAGTTTTTTTTGACTAACTAGATTGTCAAACTATGTGAATTGAATGAAACCCTTCCTATAAAACTGGACCCTGTGTTCTGCTCCAGGCTCTTTCTCCTCACTGTTGTTAATTTCCACAATACAAGGAATAAAGATTATTTTACTCTCCCACCATGCAAGAGGAAGGACAGAAAAATATATATTTTTAAAGAAATAAAATGTAGAACTCATTTCCTTAATCTGTTATAAATATTAGAGCTTTTAATAGTTTAATTATTTTATTACATAGTCTTCTAATTGTGCATTTATGAAATAGTATGCTATGTTTCTAATATACTGCTCAAAAAAATAAAGGGAACACTCAAATTCGGCTAAAGACCTCGAGCCGTTTCTCCTGCTAGCGCTAGGCTAGCATGTTTGTTTTGGCTGTATTTACCCAGAATGCCTTGCGCTGCTGTCCACTGACTAGGCAAACAATCTGGAGTAAATTAAAGCGGACCAAACAGGACTGGTGTGAATGTTTGACATTGTATTTTGGCCAGTGATTAACTCTCTATGGCATTGTGTTGCCCTCAGGCAACAAACCACTATTTTGGCCCACACACCGCCCCTTTAATTTTTTTAAGTAAAACATCACATTAACAGTCTGATGATATGACTGTGACCAATGAAATTTGAGCTGGACGTGGCTTTGACCTTTGTCTTGGGGTGAAACAATCCTTTTTTGGACCACAGCTGACTTGGACACACCGCTAGCAGAAGGTAAGATAAATTTCACTTTTTTTACATGTAAAAAAGGTGAACTTTATCTTACTTAAAAGTAAGATAAATTACTTATCTTTACTTATCTTTAATTAATTAAATTTAACTAATTTAATTAATTAAAATTAATTAAATTTTAATTTAATTTAAATTAAAATTATTTAAATTGAAATAATTTTGTATAAATAATATCTGTGATGTGCAGAAATAAGTGAAAAAGCATATTTGATTGAGTAAAGACACTTTTGTCTTCATTTATGTACTAAAATGGCAGTTTTTCATTCGTTGCCTCAGGGCAACATTGTGCAGTTTGACCACTTTTGTGTGAACTATGACATGCTCATGGATGGAGATGTGTAGGGATGTGTAGTTATCAACATAATCAATGTTTTCCTGTACTATCTACTGTTACTCACAGGAAATGGATGCACAATGATTTTATGGGCGTAAGGAACATGATCAAGCGGTTAGGCTCATTCCTTCTGACACTGAGCTTGAGGAGAGTGACAGTTAGGAAGAGTGGACTCCAAAATCAGGTTTGAGGGAGAGTTAGGAGAGTCAGTAGAGTAACATACTGTATGGAATGAGCATGTATGTGCGTTTGTACATCAGTGAGTGAAGAGAGGTATATATGACCTATTCTAATTTTATGCTTACTGGTTTCTTTTGAAAACAGATGACCTGCCTGATGACAATGAGTCTGTGGATGGAGAGGAAAATGAAGATGATGAAGTATCACAGGAAGCTGTTCCACGCTTACCCCGTTGGAGAACAGCCCACAGTGCCAATATCACCGATTACCCAGAATGGCAGGCCAGTCTTCCAAAATCAGATCATATCAATTCCCCCTACAAATACTTCAAGATGTCTTTTTCTGAAGACATTCTGGAAGTAGTTGTAGAGCAGTCAAATTTATATGCAATTCACTGTAACACCAACAAGCCCCTTAACCTTGCTAAAAAAAGAACTGGATCAATTTATGGGTACAGCAGTATACATGTCATTGTTTGGATTACCAGGCACCCGCATGTTTTTAACAAAGCCACACGAGTGTCCCAGGCAGCTGACACCATGGCACTAAACAGTTGGGAGTTCATTAAAAAATCCCTGCACTTCAACAACAATGAAGTGAAACAACGAGAAAATATTGATCCACTCCACAAAATCCGACCAGTGGTCACTCATCTTACCTTAAAGCTGCAGACAATACCAATGAGTGAGAAGTTGGCTGTAGATGAGCAGATGGTCCCTTTAAAGGGAAGAAATACACTCTAGCAATACCTGCCAACTAAGCCAAAGAAATGGGGCTACAAGATATTCGTCTCGGCTGGCTCTGATAGTGACCTGCACAATTTTGAGATTTACACAGGGAGAGTCGTGCAACCACCTGAGCTGCCAGATGTAGGAACAAGTGGCAATGTTGTCCTCCACCTGTCAATACCCTGACACCAGAACTACAAGGTGTTCTTTGACAACTGGTTCACGAGTGTCCCTCTCATTCTCACACTTGCTCAGCAGGGAATCACTGTACTGGTACTGTTCGTAGCAACAGACTACAGGTGTCAACTTGATGTGTGATGTTGAGTTGAAGAGAACTGGGCGTGGATCTTTTGAACAGAAGATGGCCATGGTTGGAGAAACCACCTTGCATGCTGTGAAATGGTATGATAACCGTTCAGTCAGTCTTCTCAGCAATTACACTGGAGCACACCCAGTCACCGACGTTGATAGGTGGGATGGCAAGAAAAAAAAATCATCAAAGTTCCCTGTCCTTCTGTGGTGAGAGAGTACAATAAGAATATGGGTGGAGTGGATCTGCTGGACTCCCTCATTGCACAGTACCGCAACAAAATCAGGTCGAAAAAGTGGAACCATCTCCTGATGTTCCACTTTATTGACATGACCATCGTGACTTCCTGGCTGCTCTACAAGAGAGACTGCAGCAGCACTGGATGAGAAAAGAGAAAAGCTTTATACATTCAAGTCATATATTGCAGAAAGCTTGTGCAAAAGTGGCAAGAATCTGGAGCGTAAGAGATTCTTATGAAGAGAAGAGGAGAAGAGGACCCGCTACACCTATCCCGGTCCCTGATGTGCGTCTGGATGCCACAGCCCACTGGATGGTTATGGATGAAAACAAAGGGAGATGCAAGGTACCAAGATGCAAAGGTACACCTAAAGCCAAGTGCCAAAAATGTGACGCCCACCTTTGTTTCACATCCACCAGCAACTGCTCCATGAGGTTCCATACAGAATAATACAAACTGTAATTAGTAAAAAAGAGAAACACAGAGCAATTCAGTAATCCACAGGAACATGTATTTAGAAACATAAACACACACTGCAGCTAATCTCTGATGCACTAATTGATAAACCATTTGTGGCTGTTTGCTGAAAGGAAACTTGTTGAAATTTTTGTTGTTGAAATAAAACTTATTCTAATGTATTTATTGCTTGTTTCTTCATCATTCCACTTATTAAATAAATACTACACTATAAAGAAAACCTTGGCGTTTTAGTACCCTCATAGCATCTTGTTGCCCTGAGACAACAAACCAAATTCTAATTAATATATTATAAAGACCCCCTCGAGCTCCCAAAACTAGGGTGAAATTTTTTTCCTCATAAAATAAAAATTCATGCCATAGAGGGTTAAAAAAAGAGACAAAAACTTGAAGATTTTGTAGAAAACAAAAAGCAATTTGTTAGTTTAAGAAATTTGTAAAACTGAAATTAATCAGAAATTTTCTAGAAAACAACTTGGAAAGTAAAATATTTCAAATTTTGATGGCAAAATTTCCACATTTTTACAGTTCTGGATTGTTTTGCTATAATTGTATTAATTTTTTTGTCTTTCTATCTACGGCCTTAGTTTGCTGTCACATAAATGGACCTTAGTTTGAAACTACAGAATGGATTCCACTGGCAACAGAAACCTGACAGATTAGGAGGATTTTTAACCAAAGGATCATTTTTTAAATGAGGTTAAACACTAAGATGTTTCTCTTTTGTTGACTCAGTTTCTGCTTTTATAGATTAAATTAAATTTAAAAGCCCTGACTCAGGTCCGGCCCTTTTTACCAAATAGAAAAAGAGATTTACAGATTTTGTCTCTACACAAATTAAACAACTTTACTGCATTTTTATTAACATTTAGATGTTTTATTTCTAAAACACTAAATTTTCTGTTTACTGATGATGTTCATTTTAAAAATCAGCTTCAAAAGCAAATATTCTGTTTTGAGTTGTTACTTTTCTTCTGCAGAGCATCAATGCCCCTCCCCCACCTAATGCTGCAAGTCAGCTGACTGCAATAAAGTTTTTCAGATTGACTGATTGGAAATATTGAAACTCAAACAAGAAAGATGATCTTTTCTTTTTTGTTTAGCTTTAGTGCTAAGCTAATAATTATCTGGACTAATAGATTAGTGGAGCTAATTGCTAATTATTACAGAAAAGAATAAACATTTATCTCAGAAGTTGTACTTTAATTTATTTGGGGATTTTGAAGAGTCAGTGGCTTTTTGCTTAGTGACGGATATTTCATCATTCAGTATACTGAGTCGGCCAAAGCAGATGGAAACTGTGATACTATCAAAAGATGATAAACATGCAAAAACATGTTTTATGTGAAATTATGAAGGTAAAAATTGTAATTAGTCCATCAGAGCAATTAGAAATGCCAAAAAACCTGCTGGTTTATTAAAAATGCACCGCAGAAGCCCGACCCGACTATCAAACTCAACTTTGGGCCAACCGGGCTCGAATTTTGGCTCCGAGCTGCAAATGTTGAGATAATAGTTTAGATTTTCATGCATGCATGTTGCTGCAGCAGCATAAAGGGGCTGGTAGTGTTTAATATTCTAAATAATAAATGTTTTGAGTTAAATGGGTCTAAAATATCTCAGCTCTTTGAAATAAACAACTTTTTCCAGCCGAAGATCTAAAGTTTAGATTCACCCTGAAAAACCTGGTTATGTTGCAATAAAGCTGATAATGTTGCTGATGCTTCAATCCAGATTAGCATCACTCAGCAAGCTCACGGCAGCACACAGAGGCTGAACACCCAGATTAATATCTAGATTTCTCTCTGTTTCTTCTCTTCATAGCAGCAACACCTGGGCTCAGTTCTGCTCAGCAGTGACTCCTTCCTGTTAATAATGACTGTTAAGTAATTATAACCATCATTCTCATCAGCCAATGCTTGCATTTCACAAAGGTCTACTTGAAAGTGTTTTAAAGCCTCATAACAAAAACTCTGTTTCTTTGGAAATTTATGTGCCAGTTTATGCAGAGTATAAGGGTCTTCCTTTTATAAAAGAGCTTGTACATTTTCCACCTTAACCTTCTTCCCAGTATCATCCTGCAGAGCTCGTTTCAGTCTAACTGTTCCTCCTAAACTACTGGGATGTGATGGAGTGTAATATTCCTTCTTCTTTAACCTTTTCTCAGCCATCCTTCTGTCACCTGCTTTGATAAGCGGTTCTTAAATAATGAGAAAACAAGATAATGGAACAAAGGATTTATTTATTATTCCTTTAATAGTTAAAAATCACAAACAATACATTTATTTACTACAATTAAATATTAACAGATAATATATGTATAAAGATAAATTTAATGCTAGTCAATCAGTCATAAAACATAAGTAAAGGACAATGACTAAAATACTTGAACTTGCAAAATAAGACAGAAGATGCAGGTTTCTACGCAATCATCTTCATGTTTGTATCCACTACCTGTATGTGGCGCTGCTTCAGGTGTTTCTGGACAGCCAGTATAAATCATGGAGTCAGGAGTCGTTGTGTGATGCGATGAAAGTTGAGCTGGTAATAAACTTCCTCCAGTATTTCCAGGCACTGATGCTGTCGCTGTTTGGGTGATTTGTTATGCAGCCGTAGCAGGTTTCCTTGACCTACTTGGCACAAATTAAACTGAGTAGATGCAGCAAGGTTGTTTTTACAGTAACAATCAGCGTAGTCGGTATCCATCCATCAATTTCATCTTCTTGTTGCATTGGAGAAGGTGGAAGTTGGGAGTAGCTGGTAGCGGGATCTCCAGAGTCTTCTGCTGCTGCTGGAGGTATACCCTCTTCAGCTATGGTACTCGGTATCAGAACATTTGTAGGAGAGAGTGCAGGAGATGATGCTAATGAGGAGGAGTACAAAAGAGGAGAAGGGGGATGATATGGATCCATGTTGTAGCTTCCAGGAGACGGAGGACAGGAGAGGCTCTCTGTCCAATGACTGGGCTCGTCCCGGTATGGCACCATAGTCCAAAGCTCCTTGCTTCTTCCATTCTAAAGGTTTGTTGTCAGAAGTCCCTGCAACCCTCCTGATATAGACGGGGGTCAAGGGGAGGATAAGTCCAGTAGAGGACTGGCCTTATCAATCAATCAATCAATCAATGAACCAAATTTTATTTGTATAACACATTTCAGCAGCAAGGCATTTCAAGGTGCTTTACATCATAACAAACAAAAACACAAAGTCATTCAACATAGACTAAACAATAATTACATTTCAATTTTAAACAGGTGTGTTTTTAGTTGAGATTTAAAGGAAGTCAGTATTTCTGCTGTTTTGCTGTTTTTTGGAAGTTTGTCCCAAATTTTTGGTGCATAGATGCTGAAAGCTGCTTCTCCTCTCTTGGTTCTGGTTCTGGGGATGCAAAGCAGAACCAGAACCAGAACCTGAGAGTCTGGAAGGTTGATACAACAACAGCAGATCTTTGATGTATTGTGGTGCTAAACCGTTCAGTGATTTATAAACTAACAACAGTATTTTAAAGTCTATTCTTTGAGCTACAGGGAGCCAGTGGGACTTTAAAACTGGTGTTATGTGCTCTATCTTCCTGGTTTTAGTGAGAACGCGAGCAGCAGCTTCTGGATCAGCTGCAGCTGGAGGATTGATGTGTTGGACAGGCCTGTGAAGATGCTGTTACAATAATCAATGCGACTAAAGATAAACGCATGAATGAGTTTCTCTAGATCTGGGTGAGACATTAGTCCTCTAATCCTGGAGATGTTCTTCTATCACCTTCTATCAGGTGATAGAAGGCTGACTTTGTAATCGTCTTTATGTGGCTCGCAAGGTTCAGGTCAGAGTCCATCACTGCTCCCAGGTTTCGGGCCTGATCAACAGTTTTTACTTGTAATAACTGAAGCTGTTTATTGACTTTAGATCGTTCCTCTTCAGGTACAAAAATAATGACTTCAGTTTTGCTTCTGTTCAGCTGGAGAAAGTTTTGGCACATCCACACATTTATCTGTTCTAAACATTTATTCAGTGATTGGATGGGGTCAAAGGTCACCTGGTGACATCATAATGTAGAGCTGTGTGTCATCCGCATAGTTATGGTAGCTAATATTTCCTGTTATGACTTGAGCTAGAGGGAGAATATAAATATTAAAAAAGGGTCCTAGGATTGAACCTTGGGGTACCCCACATGCGACCTTTGTCCTTAGAGGCTGTTTGCCGTTTCTTTGGGGAGTTGAAGTCATGCTGTTGGTTACCATAGAAACCCTATTTAACAAAATAAAACACATTTAGGGTTAAAACTGAAGAAGTTTACTCTGGTTTAGAGGAATGTTTGTGTTTTATATCTGCAGCTTTGTGAAAAGTTAAATAGGATTAAAGAGAATTTAAACAACATGAAGTTTTTGGTGTATTTTCTGTTTACTGATGATGTTAGTTTTAAAAATCAGCTTCAAAAGCAAATATTTTGTTTTGGGTTGTTACTTTTCTTCTGCAGAGCATCAATGCCCCTCCCCCACCTAATGCTGTAAGTCAGCTGACTGCAATAAAGTTTTTCAGATTGACTGATTGGAAATATTTAAACTCAAACAAGAAAGATGATCTTTTCTTTTTTGTTTAGCTTTAGTGCTAATAATTATCTGGACTAATAGATTAGTGGAGTTAATTGCTAATTATTACAGAAAAGAATAAAAATTCATCTCAGAAGTTGTAGTTTAATTTATTTGGGGATTTTGAAGAGTCAGTGGCTTTTTGCTTAGTGACGGATATTTCATCATTCAGTATATTGAGTCGGCCAAAGCAGATGGAAACTGTGATACTATCAAAAGATGATTGTCAAGTTCTTTTCTGATTTGTGCAGCTTCCCCACTTGAGAAGGGATGGATGAATGGATGCAGACTTTTTAAAACAGGATTTTACTCAAAGGACCAAGCAGTTTTCTTCATTTTTATCCTTCATTTATTTAGTGCATGTCAGGATATTCCACATTTGGTCCAGAGCAGGTAAAAACCTTTGGACAAACCCAAAAGAAAAACAAAGAAATAATTACTTAATTGTTTGCAAATTTACACAAATTAATTTCAATCAAACTACAAAGAAAACAAACCATATAAACAATACTAAGCAACCCACTGTGAATCAAACCCCCAAAATAACTAAAGTTAAATGAACAAGTAACTAAACTTAAGTTCCTTAACTTTAAAATACATTTCAAATTCATCTTTTCAATAACATATTTACATTTATTTAAATATACAACCATCACTTTTCAATATTAGTCATAAATATTAAGTTCATGAATATAAATAGCTTTAAGATGTCATTTCTAATATAATGCTAAATTAATAAATAGCTAAGCTTAACATCTAAATTCATTATTCAAAATACAACAATCAGTTCATTCATAAAATCAATCAATCAATACTACTTCAGGCGTGTTGTAGTTGATGGTGTTAATGAGCAGGTAAAGCTGGAAGTCCGACAGGAGATCGTGAGTAGCTTTGCAGTCCGATCTCATCAACAATAAAGCTCGAGTCTTACCGGCTGTCTCTCTGCTCGTCTACAAGTTCATCCAGATCTGCAACTCGACCAGGATCTTTGATTGAAAGAGTCCACAAACTCCCGATTTCTTTGTCTGGCTTTCTTTTCCGCTTTCCGCTTTCTTTTCCGCGTTGTCCGTCCCTCATTTAAGTCCGTGTGGAACACAATGAGCGCATTTTTTTTTCTTTTGTTTTTTTTTTTTCCAATTTGACTTCACAGATGATAAACATGCAAAAACATGTTTTATGTGAAATTATGAAGGTAAAAAATGTAATTAGTCCATCAGAGCAATTAGAAATGCCAAAAAACCTGCTGGTTTATTAAAAATGCACCGCAGAAACCTGACCCGACTATCAAACTCAACTTTGGGCCAACCGGCTCGAATTTTGGCTCAGAGCTGCAAAGGTTGAGATAATAGTTTAGATTTTCATGCATGCATGTTGCTGCAGCAGCATAAAGGGGCTGGTAGTGTTTAATATGCTAAATAATAAATGTTTTGAGTTAAATGGGTCTAAAATATCTCAGCTCTTTGAAATAAACAACTTTTTCCAGCTGAAGATCTAAAGTTTAGATTCACCCTGAAAAACCTGGTTATGTTGCAATAAAGCTGATAATGTTGCTGACGCTTCAATCCAGATTAGCATCACTCAGCAAGCTCACGGCAGCACACAGAGGCTGAACACCCAGATTAATGTCTAGATTTCTCTCTGTTTCTTCTCTTCATAGCAGCAACACCTGGGCTCAGTTCTGGTCAGCAGTGACTCCTTCCTGCAGGGAAGCTGAGCTGCTGCTGCCAACAACATCAGGTTCCCCTTCAGTGGATCAAACACACCTGAGTTCCTCTTGCTTCTCCTGGCTTTGACCTTCAGCCTTCAGCTCTGCTACAAGGACACAAGAAAAGAGTTGAGTTGGGACTTGAACTGGCACTTCAAGCTCCTTTCAGTCTGCAGGTTTTTAGTTCTACCTGCACTGTAAAAATGGGTCAAAACTCTGCAATAGACTGGTTGAACTGGGACATTACCTCCTTCATAATATTGTCTTGACAACTTGGCAATTTCCTTCAAATCTGCTGCTGTGTGGTGGTGTTGGACTCCATCTCTCCAGGTCTGGGGAGGCTGGAGTGGACAAGACTTGGCTTAACTGAGCTCCAATGCAGTCAAAGCGGGTCAATAATGTCTGAATATCTGTCACAATCGCCCTTTTGTGGCTGAACAGGGAAACGGTCCGCTCACTCGTACTTGCTTTGTCTTCTAAGGACAGTAAACTGCGTCTCCCCATGGTCTCATCTATAATGGAATTCAGCCTCTTTAGCAACAGCAAGCGCTGATCCTTCCTGCCCAGATTTTTTGGACATGTCACGTAGTTAGTCAGATACTCAACACAACTTTCTGTATTATTTTGCATCAGCTGACTGGAGGCCAGTCCTTCAACGTCTCCTAGAGAAGTTGCAGTGAGGTGAGCTTAGCTACCTGTTAGCTGATGTAACTTCTTGAAGCTGCATAGTAGGTGCTTTCTCTCAGTGGACAACATCTTGCTGACCTCAAATGCATGGGTCCTCAGTCCATCACTCTGTAGGCTGGTACACCTTTCCACCGGTTACTGGCCTCTCTGCTGCACACTGGGTCACTCCTGGCTCCAGGAACATGCAACTAGGTGTGGCCTGCTGATCCCGGACGAGCCCCCATGATCTGTTACCGGTCCCCAGCGTCAGGGCTGCTGTAGTAGTGATGTGAGCAATTTGACGAATATTAAACAGGATTTAGTAATGACAACCAAAGGGCTCTCTTTGGGATCCAGATTGAATCTCATTTGTTTGTTCAACAAATGCTTTACATTACCTTTCTTTGTTAAAAACTCTGTTTATTTTTCTCACAAGAAATAATTAAGTTAATACATAATCCTTTTTACAATATCATCCTTCACTTGGATGAAGACAAGCAAGGAATAGAGTGTTAAACAGGATAAATCAACTGTTTCAATTATCTGCATATTAACTGGTCTGAACATCAAACTGATTTTAAATTATTAATGATCAAAAATACAATTACCAAACGTACAAAAATATAACATTTAACTGTGATCCTAAACTCTGATAGCTAAAACTAAACATGCAAAAAATGTGTGTGTGTGTCTGTTGGTAAATGTGGTTTACAAGGACATTTTATTAGAATACACACCACACTAGACGGACATTTTGAATTAGCAGGACATGAGCCGAGTCCTGCTAATTTTGATAAAAATCTAAAAACATGGAAAGGTTTCTATTGATTCATTAAGCCCAAAAATGCAAAAAAAAAAAAAAAAAGAAACCGAGATGTCCTTTAATTCACATAAACTTGATTTTGTGTATAATTTATGTATCACCAAAGTGCCTCCTGTGGCACTTTTGTGTATTGCAAGACCTCATGAATATTCACACAAGCTCTTATTGAGATTGGTTGATGCTGGAAGGTCCTGCTAATTCTTGCAATGTCCTTCTAATTCGTGTGTGCTCTTTACACTGGGGATGAGTTGGCAATATGATTACTTTGTGCTATAAGACTGCATATTTTATAAAAGTTAGTTGCATTCCTAAACCCAACCTTTTGACCAACCTTGGAATGTATGTGGCACCTAAAAATATACAGAATTGATATATTTTGATCAAATATTGTTAATTTGAAATATTATAAATAATAAATGTGTGGAATATGTGCATGGATTAAAAGAAATATAAACCATAAGAAAGCCATTTTTTCACCAAACTATTTTCGCACTCCACTGCTAACATTTAGTTGATTTTGGTCTGCTCTACATCCTCAGAACCAGAATCAAACATTTTAAAGCAGAATTTAGCTTCAAAGCACACCAAATGTTGAATAAACTTCCAGAAAACTGCAAAACAGCTGAAACACTGAATTCCTTTAATTCAAGACTAAAAACACACCTATTTACAGTTGTTTCTGAATCTTAATCAATGGCACATGTATCAATGTATTTAATATATGATTTTAATTTTGATTTTACTTTGAATTTAATTTCTTTGTTTTTTTTTTTAAGGTAAATGTGTTATTTTATGACTTTAGTTCTGTGTTTCTTTGATGTAAAGCACTCAATTGCCTTGCAGCTGAAATGTGCTATACAAATAAACCTGACTTGACGACAGTTTTCAGATCTTGCCAAAGATTCTCCATTGAGTCTATGTCTAGACTTTGACTTGGCCATTCTAACACATAAATATGTTTTAATTTAAACCATTCCATTGTAGATCTGGCATTATGTTTAAGGTCATTGTCCTGCTGGATGTTAAACCTCTGCCCCAGCCTCAAATCATTTGCAGACTCCAGCAGGCTATCTTCAAAGACTGCCCTATATTTGGCTCAATCCATCTTACAATCAACTCTTAACAATCTTCCCTGTCCTTGAAGGAAAACAACCCCAGAGCATGATGCTGCCACCACCATGTTAGTCAGTAGGGAAGGTGTGTTCAGGGTGATGTGCAATGTCCATTCTCCACCACAAGTAGTGCTTTCCATTTTTGCCAAAAAGTTACATTTTGGTCTTGTGTTATCGTTTTTGCTGTATCCCAACATGGCTTCTGGCAAACTGACAATGGGATGTCTTATGGTTTTCTATATACAATGGCTTTTTTTTATTGGGACTCTTCCATAAAATCACATTTGTGCAGTGCATGACCAATAGTTGTACTGTGTACAGATTCCCCCACCTGAGGTGTGGCTATCTCTGCATTTGGTCCACAGCAACCAGGGACCTCTTGGTTGCATCTCTGATCATTGCTTTTATTCTTCAGCCTGTAAGTTTAGGTGGATGGCCTTGTCTTGGTAGGTTCACAGCTGTGCCATTCTTATTCCATCTCCAGATTATTCATGGAACAGTACTCTGTGAGATGTTGAAAGCTTGGAAAACCTATTTATAGCCTAAGCCTGATTCAAGCATCTCCACAACTTTATCCTTAACCTGTCTGGTGTGTTCCTTGCACTTCATGATGCACTTGTGCACTAATATTTCCTTACCCAACTTTTGAGACAGTCATAGAGGAGTTGAATTTTAACTGGAATTAGATTACAAACAGGTGGACTATATTTAGTCATTAGCAGTCATCAAGCAACTTCTTAAGGCAATTGGATGCACTCAGCAAAAGGCGACTCAACACTTTTGCCACTTTTTAGCTTTTATTTGTAAAAAAATGTTTTGAATCATGTATAGTTTTTTTTCTGCTTCACAACTATATACCACTTTGTGTTTGTCTTAACCATACAATTCTGTAAAAAATATGTTTGGGGTTATAATATCAGTATCAAATTTATTCATATAGCACTTTAAAAACAAGTAATAAAATATGGAAAAGTTCAAGGGCTAAGGTTACTTTTGCAAGCCACTCTACTTACAAATTGTAAGGCAAGTCCAATGAGAGAAACAAGGCCCAGACAATCAACAGTTATGTATCGAGAGTTATCATATGCCCTGCTGAGATAATAGGATGGAAAAAGGAGGAAATTCAGTCCGCTGATATAAGAATACAAAAGCTGATGATGATGTATGGAAAATTGTGCCACTCAAGGTTGTAGCACATTGGAGTAGCTCTGTTCTTTCATTGAGAATTTTATTTTTACACTTATATTGCTCCCTTTCTGGAGGAAAAATAGTTTTTGTTTGGACAAAAGTTCATTTTTGTTTTGCATACTGTATATTTGGACTTATTTTTGGAAATATTTTCATACTTTTCTATTTAGCTATGGTTATGCATCTTTACTGGATGCATAACCATACCAACATGGTGTTTTATAACAGAGAGCAAACAATGCTACCAATGGAAAGAAAGGCTTAGACTGAAACAAAGCACAGTGGCACATATGCAAGTCCCTATCAGAGCAATAGCGGCCCAGATCTATAACATCCAGCAAGATCTTGGGTGCATGCTATGCAGAGTCCCCTTGCATCTAACACCAGGACGTAAGATGGTAGCATGATAAGAATACATGGAACGCCACAACCAAGTACCCAGAATAGAGTAAAGAAACATCTGAAGGGAATACAACCTTGAACACACCTTGTTTAAAACAGGAAATGCCACACAAGGTGGTAGCAAATAAACAAGCAGAGACCCTGTGGTACTTCCAGATACAGAAAGACAAAATGCAAAAAGTCAAGCAACTAGACATGGTGATCACTGAGCAGCAGAGAAAAGCAGTTGTAATGATGTGGCTATCCCAAATGAACAGAAGGAACAGAAAAAACTAAGAGAAATACCAAAGGCTCAAAAAAGCCTCATCCTCCGAGGACCTAAGAAAAAGTTTGCCCACATCAGTGGATGACTTCTTTTGGGTTGTGTAGTCCACAATACTAAATTTTGCCCAACATGGGGTTTGGTGTCCACATATTAGGTCATTATTTTATGACTCAGTGGTGGTGGAATATTATAACAAATTACAGGTAAGACCCAAGATGGTCAGTGTTTATTGTTGTGGTGTAAGTTTACAAAAAGTTAGCAACTGTAGAGATTTACCATCTAAACATGGTGATTTAAAATGAATTAATGTTTTTATGAGAAAAATAATATCCACATATCATGTAAAAAGATAATTCTTTGTTGTTGGAATCATTAGGTCCCATTCAGCCCAAATATCAAAGATGAATTAATAATGCATGTCATGCAAGAGTTTGGGTCTTAGAGGTTAAAAAGAGTGTGGCTGTGGTCACTGAAACCCTTGGGGTAATGACCCCTAAACTGGAAGAGTAGCTCAAACAAATACCTGAAGATGCATCAGACCTCTTGAGACAGAGAAGCACACCTTTGGGAACTGCTAACATACTATGAAGACCACTCACACTCCAAGGCCTGCGGTAGAGGACTCAAGCTTTTTTAAATTTAATTTCCCTTTTTAGGATCAATAAATTTGAAAGACAGTATAACCACTCATGGAGTAATACAGAATTACAAATCTAAAAATAAAAGGCACAAATTATCCTAGATAATTATTAGTAATAAGATAATGTTTTATTTGAAGGTTTTGAACCTGTCAGTAGAAAGCTGAACTTGACTGCACTCAGAAACTCATTCAGTCATATAATTCAGGGTGATCTTTTCTTTTTTGTTTAGCTTTAGTGCTAAACTAATAACTAGCTGGACTAATAGATTAGTGGAGTTAATTGCTAATTATTACAGAAAAGAATAAAAAATTTAACTCAGAAGTTGTAGTTTAATTTACTTGGGGATTTTGAAGAGTCAGTGGCTTTTTGCTTAGTGACGGATATTTCATCATTCAGTATATTGAGTCGGCCAAAGCAGATGGAAACTGTGATACTATCAAAAGATGATAAACATGCAAAAACATGTTTTATGTAAAATTATGAAGGTAAAAAATGTAATTAGTCCATCAGAGCAATTAGAAAAGCCAGAAAACCTGCTGGTTTATTAAAAATGCACCGCAGAAGCCCGACCCGACGATCAAACTCAACTTTGGGCCAACCGGCTCGAATTTTGGCTCCGAGCTGCAAATGTTGAGATAATAGTTTAGATTTTCATGCATGCATGTTGCTGCAGCAACATAAAGGGGATGGTAGTGTTTAATATGCTAAATAATAAATGTTTTGAGTTAAATGGGTCTAAAATATCTCAGCTCTTTGAAATAAACAACTTTTTCCAGCTTGCACTGAAGTTTAGATTCACCCTGAAAAACCTGGTTATGTTGCAATAAAGCTGATAATGTTGCTGACGCTTCAATCCAGATTAGCATCACTCAGCAAGCTCACGGCAGCACACAGAGGCTGAACACCCAGATTAATGTCTAGATTTCTCTCTCTGCCTCTATGAAGCCTTTCTGCTCTGATGACCAAAGACAGAAAAACAATAATTCAAATATTCCAGATTTATAATCTGAAATGTTCCAGGAATCTTCCTGGAGGAGAAACTGACCACTTCTCCTCCCTCTGCTACTTTCTCCTACTACTCTCCATCCTTGCTCCAGGTTTTCCCTAGAAAACTTGCTGCGTCTGGTTTTCGGGGCACTAAGACGGTCCACCGTGTTTTTGTATTAAAAGAGAGGAAATGTAAAAATATTACAAGGTAATTAAATGTTACAGGAAACATCGGCAGTGAAATGCTATTTAAACCCACAACCATAGAGTCTTAAAAACATCAAATCAAAAACTACGATTCAAATGAATATCAATTATTTGCTCTTCTGTTTAATCCACAGTCAGCCTGCGGCTCCATAAGGCCCCCAGGGCTTCGGTGGCCCCAGAAATACTAATATTTTAACACAAACACATAAAGGTAACATTTGTTTATTAATCAAAGCTGCTAAATTTAATAGTTTCAACATAAATTAAAAGATTTTAACTTTAAGATTTTAAAGTTTACTGTGTAAAAGTTTAAAGAATAATATTCATAGTTAGATTGTTTTGTTCCCATGTCAACAATCTAGAGATGCTGATGTTTCTAGCAGCAAGAGGGGCCCCAAAGTCAAACTCTGCTCCAGGCAGAGGGGACAAAGCATTTGGCCTGGTTTGATGCATCGTGTGACAGGAAAAATAATAATAAATCATTTAAAACCAGCGTGATGCTGGGCTGAACCGCTTACCCAGTAATGCACCGGCCAACTGGGACCAACTGGGACCAACTGGGGCCAACTGGGACCAACTGGGGCCAACTGGGACCAACTGGGGCCAACTGGGACCACCTGGGACCAACAGACATAAACTTTACAGTGCAGAGAGAGAACTGGTCGCTGGGCGGCGCACCGGGCCGGGGGGCGGGGCTAAAGGCCCTTTATACCCAAATAATAAAGCCCATGATAATATAACTTTACAACATAGACAGAGGCAGGCGCCGCATGCGCAGCGTGTCGCAGAACCTCCTGCACCTCTGCATGTTCGTTGCGTATCAAACGCGCCGAATTACGTTCACACAGACTGGAAGATGCTCTTCCAGGCGACTACAATCTAAACCTTAACTATAGTCGCCATCCTGCTGTCTTGGCTCCACGCGCTCAACCCCAACAGTTGAGAGCGACTATAACTCAGCCTTCAGTCCCTGATGTCACCGCTGTTCCACTGATAGAGAGAAAATGGGATGTAATACGGCTTTTTCAAAAAAAGAAAACAAAATATATATGTTTTATTTATTTATTATTTTCCTGGTAATATAAATAAGCAACACTTAGCCTGGCGGAGGAGCCAGTAAAGCCTGGCGGGCCTCCAGGCTTATCAGACTCTGGGGGAAACCCTGCTTGCATTTTCTGCAGTTATTGCTGACATCAGGTTTATGTTCTCTCTCTGTTTCTCCTCTTCATAGCAGCAACACCTGGGCTCAGTTCTGCTCAGCAGTGACTCCTTCCTGCAGGGAAGCTGAGCTGCTGCTGCCAACAACATCAGGTTCCCCTTCAGTGGATGAAACACACCTGGATCCACTCCGGCCACTTGCAGAACAAGCACTGAACTAAACACAGGAACAACAGAGACTGGTGAAAGCCTGAAGCCCAGTATGAGCCCAGTATGAGCCCAGTATGAACCCATCTTCACCATGAGCTCCTAGGAAGGAGGCGTTTTCTCTGAAAGCAGCCAAAGACGTGAACTGTGACGTTCAGGAAGCAGCAGATAAAACAGCTTAAAGTAGGAAGTCTTCAGAGTCTGGAGCCTCATCCTGATCACATCAAGAGACGAAGCTTCGCTCCACATTCAGAGGAAACATGGACCAAACAGCTCTGATGCTGCTGCTGTGTCTCTGCAGCTCAGGTAGGACTCCACTTTCACACAAAACACTGATATTCACTGGAGTTCAAGTTCAAAACGATCGACTGATAAACATGTTAAATTTTACTATCAAAAACCTGGAAACTGTTTCTGGTCTCAGATCGTAGAGCTGCTGCTGCAGTTAGTGATGTTTATATTGTCTACTTGCTGCTAAGGAGCCAATAACATCAACAGTTGTTGGTTTCAGTGTTTTGATGAAGTAAAACACTTTGAACTGCCTTGTTGCTGAAATGAGCTATAAAATTAATCTGATTGATTGATTGATAAGGAGAAGCTGCAGAAACTCTGCAGCGGCGCTGAATCTGCGCAGGAAACAGGTGGAGCCGCATAAAATGGCTCCTTCTGCATGAATCCTCTCATCTTCCTCTTGGCTCCACAGGTTCTCTCTGAGGTTCTGGTCAGGCCCGTTTGCTGGCCAACCGAGCCCAGTAGCACCACGGTCACTGGACCAGCTTCTGGTACCGCTGGTTGTGCTGGTGAAAACGATGTGCAGATTAATCCTCTAATTGTGGTGATTTTCTCTAAAGAAATGTGCAGGCAGTTTGGCTGCAGCTCAGGTGGTTTGTGAGTCTGTCAGCTGTAGCAAATGAAGCTCAATCATTGTTCATGTTCTGCTTTATGAGCGTTTCCCTGCAATGTTAGTGCAGACGTTGGAGATTTCACCATAAACGTGACGTTGAGTTTCACTCCGTTGACGTTCGGCCCCAACAGAGTCGTCTTGCAGATCTATAATATACATCTGTGGTTTCAAAGGTAACAGTGAAACAATCAGACGGGGCCACATCAGTTACAGAGACGCTGGAAATATTCACAGCCTGCCTGATAAGCAGGTCCATAATGTGTCCTTGATGACGTGTTGCTGGGTTAACATGTGAATTAAAGCAAAATGATCAACAATATCACAGCTTTTAATCCCCTCTGTCTTCAGGCTCGTCAACATGCTGTTGAAATCTCCCACAATTATTTAACTGTCAGAATCAATGAATATAACAGATAAAAACCCATTAAAGTCAATAGAGATGTTTTTCCACATATGATGGGATTTTGCATAGAGTTAGCATCAGAGCTCATTTATGGACTTTTACATAAAAACAATAAATTTGACTTTGGTTGGTCTCAATAAAGACATCAAGTATAAATGGGTAGAAAAGGAGAATAATGAGAAACATTTCAGGTCTTACTACAGAGCGTACATAACATTTCAGTCTGGGCTTTAACTAGGCCACTCCTCCAATAAGGTGCTGTGATCAGAACCATCCATGACAGCTCTGCCTCTAAGAGAAGATAAAATAAACACCATCAACAGGATCCTGTCATCACATCCTAAATCAATCTGTCTTTGCTTTTTCTAACCCAACATGTAAATGTTGTTTCTTCCAGCGCTGGCTGATGAACTCAGACTGGTAGCAGGAAGGAGTCGCTGTGTTGGCAGACTGGAGAAGAAGGAACTGAGAGACTGGGAACCAGTGAAGTTTTGGAACAAGAACTGGAACTTTACATCAGCAGCTGGATTTTGCAGACAGCTCCACTGTGGATCTGTGGTGGCGTTCCGAAGAGATGAGAGCTACTATTTAGAGATCGTCTGTTCAGGTGATTTCATATCCTGGCCAGTGTCTTCCTGTTCTGCTTCCAACTCCACTTTAAAAATATTCTCACTTCCAGCTCAGTCTGGGCTTCTTCCCCTTCACCTGGATTCCCTCTGGTAGATTTTCTACTGGACCAATCAGTGAACAGAAGAAGTTTGAATGATGACCTTGATTTGCTGTTATTGTAGAAACACAGTCTGTCTGTAGTTTAATCAATGGCAGTGGAGGAAGTTCAGTCCATGTTGGTCACACTTTCAAATATTGAATGAACATCAACAGTCGCCTCATTGGGCTCTTCTCTGTTTTGTGGTGGACAAATTATTGTAAGGTAATATCTGCTGGTTGTATTGTCTTCATCCTAAATGCCAGTGAACTTTCACCAAATGAAGCTGTTTGGTTTGCAAGCACAAGGTTGGGAGATGTTTTCCTGCAGCTGCATGAGAACCAGCCTTGGTATAAAACTCCTGTTGTCTCTGCCTGGGAGTTTTCAATGGGAAATGTTTCACTATAGATCGTCTGATCTGCTCTCTGTATTGAGCACAATGTGCCAATAAACCTGATTGAGTGATTTCATATATCAGTGCTTGGTAATGGACAAACATTAGACACTGGGTGAAATTTAAAACCTCAACACAGTCCAGACTCTCTGGATGAACCAAAGTGTGGAACAGAGCGGCTGGTTTTTACCAGGTTAGTGACTGAATGAAGTTTGATTAGATTAAAGGGGAACCAGTGGAGCAGATTCAGGGCTATAAAAACCTCAATGTCACTGAGAAGAAGCTGATCAAATGTTGCACTTCCTCCACAAATTAAGTTCAGAGAGTTAAGATGATAGTTTTCTATGATTCTGTCATTAAATCTGTCATTTGCTTTGTAGAAAACAATGATAAAATATTAATAATTGATCATTCATAGGTTCTTTGTGCTGTTCTAGTGTAATTTTCTCTCTGTCTTCAGTTTTTTTCCATTCATCTCCAGGCCTGCAGTAAAGGCAGATGCTAAAAGTGCAAAGAATATTAAACATGAGATATAAAAATAATAAACTCTTCCCAGCCCCCCTCTCCGCCCGTTCTCCACTAGTTGGTTTGTTCCTCCACAGAGTCTGAACTGGATTGTAGCTTTGCTGAACAAACTGGAACCAAATTCAGTGAAAATGTTGAATTAACTTTTTTCTTTCTGCATCCACAGATTCAGTCAGGCTGGTTCCAGGGACCAACCGGTGCTCAGGCAGACTGGAGGTGAAGACCAACCAGTCGTGGTCCTCAGTGTGTGAAAAAGACTTTGACCTGCAGGATGCACAGGTGGTCTGCAGGGAGATTGGCTGTGGGCCTCCTTCAGTCCTCCAGGGGGCGCTCTATGGAGAAGCAGAGGCTCCAGTGGGGAGCAGAGAGTTCCTGTGTGAAGGCAGTGAGTCTGCTCTGCTGAACTGCAGCAGCAGGAAGAGTTCAGGTAGAAACAGCTGCTCACCTGGTCAAGCTGTTGGACTCACCTGTTCAGGTAGAGGAGGATCTGCAGACCTGCTGCTGTTCACTGCTTCACTTCCTTCATTAATGAACTCTCTGTCTCTGCTCACATCAAGACAACATCAGGTTGGTGGGAGAGGCCAGTCGATGTGCCGGGAAACTGGAGATGTTCTATCAAGAAGAGTGGAGACCAGTATATGTTTGGGATCGTTACTGGAACATGAACTTAGTTGCTGCAGTTTGTGCTGAACTGGACTGTGGTTCTGCTGTTTCAGCAAGAAAATCATATGAAGCTTCAGAGAGATCAGTTTGGTGGATCAGGTCTTACTGTTCTCAGTCAGGATCTGCATTAAAAAACTGTTTACCTGATGATGTAACCAGTATTCAGAGCCGTGAGATCATCTGCTCAGGTAAATCTGAACTCATATTTATATAAAATGTTTCTTCCATCAGGTTCCAGACGTCTGCAGAGAAACCGTCACCTTTAACTAAGAACCTGAAGCCTTGAGGGAAACTAAAATCATTTAAATATCCAGATAAAGTTCTCAGTTTATTCCAATAGATGAACAAAAACTCATCATTTTAATAACTTTTAATCTCTGCTGCTTTGAAGTCGATGCATCAAAATCCCAGGAGTTCAAGGAAATCAGACATGTTTAAACCCTGAAAATCAACAGGAAATGACTTTTGATCCAAAATGGTGGACTTCCTGTTTTTAGTGGAAATAGCAGGAAAACCTTTTGTTTGTTATGGTTGTTGGCCTGGCTGAACTAGGGGGCGCTGTTCAGCCATATTGCCACATTTATTTTTAATTCCTATGAAATATTCACATTTTCACAGAGATTAAAGTTTGTTAGACATTTAGTGAGTTTATGATCATGTTAAGGCCCAAAAATGTGATAAATTCAGCAGAAATAATAATGAATGATAAACTTGCAGGTACAGTCGGTTTCACTTCACTTTGTTTTCTTGACCTTTATTTTCATCAAACTCAGAGATGTTTCCATGAGTATCTAGAAAAATAAAGTTCTGAAATATTTTAAACTTTTTTCTTTCTGCATCCACAGATTCAGTCAGGCTGGTTTCAGGGACCAACCGGTGCTCAGGCAGACTGGAGGTGAAGACCAACCAGTCGTGGTCCTCAGTGTGTGAAAAAGACTTTGACCTGCAGGATGCACAGGTGGTCTGCAGGGAGATTGGCTGTGGGCCTCCTTCAGTCCTCCAGGGGGCGCTCTATGGAGAAGCAGAGGCTCCAGTGGGGAGCAGAGAGTTCCTGTGTGAAGGCAGTGAGTCTGCTCTGCTGAACTGCAGCAGCAGGGAGAGTTCAGGTAGAAACAGCTGCTCACCTGGTCAAGCTGTTGGACTCACCTGTTCAGGTAGAGGAGGATCTGCAGACCTGCTGCTGTTCACTGCTTCACTTCCTTCATTAATCAACTCTCTGTCTCTGCTCAGATCAAGACAACATCAGGTTGGTGGGAGAGGCCAGTCGATGTGCCGGGAGACTGGAGATGTTCCATAAAGAAGAGTGGAGACCAGTGGATGTTTGGGATCGTTTCTCGGACATGAACTCAGCTCCTGCAGTTTGTGCTGAACTGGACTGTGGTTCTGCTGTTTCAGCAAGAATTATGGAGGAGGCTTCAGAGAGACCAGTTTGGTTGATCGGGTCTGACTGTTCTCAGTCAGGATCTGCATTAAAAAACTGTTTACCTGATAATAAAACCAATGATCAGAGCCATGAGATCATCTGCTCAGGTAAATCTGAACTCATATTTATATAAAATGTTTCTTCCATCAGGTTCCAGATGTTTAGAAACTAAAACTGGTTTAAATATTACTGACTTTACTGAATCATAAAGTTGTTAGTAATCATGTAGAAACATGCTAGTAACCATGGTAACCAGTCTATGATCAGCCATCTTGTTTTCCACCTCAGATCAGATCCAGTTGTCTCTGTGTTTCCTCTGCGTTGCCAGGTCTGCTGGTTGAGCCGCTCATCTTCCTCCCTTCCTCCACTGACGGGGTCTCCACAGGCAGAAAGCAGGGGTCTGAGCTCCTCATTGGCTCAGAGTTCAGCATCATGTGCTCCATCAGGCCTCAGTATGCAGGCGGCTCCTTCCAGCTCATCTTCAGCACCTCTAACTACACTCAGAACCAGACCCTGCCAGCTGTTAATCACTCCGCCCTCTTCCTGTTCGCTGCTGCTGGCCACGCCCACCAAGGAACCTACCGCTGCCTTTACCACGTCTACGTTTTCTCCCATAACTTCTGGTCTATGAGCCAGCCTCTCAACCTCACTGTCTCAGATAAACTCATGGAGTCCATCAGGAGAAGTTCTGCTTCAGGTGAACCAGCAGCTGTCTGCCTCATTCATGAGGTCAGAGAGGAGGATTGATTATATTAATGTTCATGATCTACAGCTAGCATGAAAACCAGGGTCTATGTGATTATTGTACATTTCTAGCTGGACTCATCTGATGAAAGCTGATCCTGAATCTGTTTCATTCATTTTCAGCCCATCTCACTGCTTTGATCATCAGACTGGTTGTCGTCCTGCTGGGAATGCTGGGAATGCTGGGATCCGTCCTGCTCCTCAACTATAAGGTACTGCATGTATCATGCATGATGTGTTCAGTTGGGAAAGTTGTTGCCTTGCAGCTGAACCATCCTCTGTTTCCAGGCCAGGAGAAACCAGAAGTCTGGACCAGAAAACATCATGATGAACGTTCTTGATGAAGGATCCAGAGCTGAAGGCGGATTAGAGGAGGAGGCTGCAGTCTGAAGGAACCAGGAGAAAATCATCTTGGTTTCACATCCACAGGAAGGAGCAGAGACAAAATATATTTAGAGATATCTCAAATTGCTAAATCATCTAGTCATAAAACAATTTGAGATTTCTGGAATGTGAGGGCGGCAAAACCGAATTTATGTTGAAACGGCTTGCCATAATCAATCAGTCTTTAGCTGTTTCTCTGAACTGTGTATTATTATAAAGTTGTAGAATAGTTTCTTTTTGCATTCTTATGACATCCTTAAATGTTTAATATGCTTTATGAAAGAAAATGCGTTTGCTTGCAGTCTGTTTTGTAGCTCAGTAGATTGTTAAACTGTGAGGATGGAATGAAACCTTTCCTATCAAACAGTTTGCTGTGTTTTGCTCGAGGCTCTTTCTCCTGACTGTGTTCAGTGAGCAGAGACTCTAAATGCTGTAAAGCCTTCAAATAAATATTGACAAAGAATTGATATATTCTCTCTGGTTTTTGATCGTTTTTCCTCAGTCTGTTAAAGATCATTTCAACCACAAACAGGATCCAATGAGGTTGAGGGCAACAGGAGATCAGATGCATCGACCAGCCTAAGTAGTTAAACTTCAGTCCACTTCCTGGGTCAGGTGTGGGCAACTCCAGGCCTGCAGGGTCTCCTGCAACTTTTAGAGAATCTCTACTTCAAATAATGACTCAGATTTTCCATCAGGTTCTACATGAACTTGACTGTTGAGTGAGCAGAGACTCCAGACGGTGTAAAGGTTTGGAATAAATGTGTCCAAAAAATATATAATCTCTGGTGTTTGAAACTGATTTTCCTCACTCTTTGCTAAACATAATTTCCATAACACAAGGAATGTTTTTAAATTGTATTTTATTCTGCCACCATGCAAGAAGAATGATATAGAAAAATTATTTTTAGAGAAATAAAAGTTTTATTTATATAGTCTTCTAAATGTGCATTTATGTAATAGTATTCTATGTTTCTAATATTATGTTAAATGTGTGAAACCATTTCTGTTACAAACATTTTCTCTTTACATGTGGACCCCAGGAATAGTCGCCATTGTTATAGATCCCTTCCGCCTAGACGCAGTGACGTCACGCTCCGACGTTCTCTACCCCGTTCGGCCATCTTTGATAGCAGCGATAGTTATAGCCTCAAGGAGTTAGCTAACAGCTAGCTGCTAGCTCACATCGCTAAGTAAAAGGTTTGATGCTACTATCAAACCAGTGGCTTTTAACACAAAATTCAAGTCCAAAATAAACTTTTCTGCCATTTTAGCAGCATTAATAGCTTACCACTGTTGGGAGTATAAGTTTGGTTATATTAATTTTAGAAACAGTTAAACTTTCTGCATATGAGATATTAGAAGTAGCGTGAATATTTTGAGTAGATTTTAAGTTAGGTAGATTTAGATAAAGATTCAAACTAAAACAACTGCTGACTTTCTGAACTTACATAAAGAGGGCCTTCAGAAAGGGAGAGTGTTGTACCAGCGGATTGAAAGCAGAGGTTGAGGGGGTCTGCCTGTTCACAAGATGAGTCAAATTCTTTGGTGTCTGTTTAGGAGTTAGGAGTCACAAATTTTGGTCTGAAATGTTTAAAGGAGGAGACTGGTACAGGAAGACCCTGTTTGAGAATGACCGTTGTTCTCTCCATACATTTGCTTTTGGGTTTGAACAGGTCTCAAAGAAGGTAATAAAATTAACATTAAACAGTCCAACAAGGGGAGGACACACCTTCAAATACATATATTTAACTAAGGGAATACACCTCCTTATAAAATGTCTGTTTTACAGCAGAGAAAACAAATTGCTTGGTTTGCAGCCGTGAGAGCAATTCCCAAGAATGCATTCTTGTGTCTCTCATTGTGTTTTCCTTTCCAACTCGTTGCAGGTAATTGTGTGTTTTGTTATGTGTTTGGACTTCTTGATAATCTGGGTGTAATGCTGATGTGACATCCTATGTGCATTGAATTCATTGAAGAAAACTCTAGATATGTCTGAAGTTTGATGTTGAATGGTTGTTCTCTGTGCTTTCCACTGTGCATGCCGAGTCCCTGGATCCGGGAGACTAGAGGAAAATTAACGAGCCAAGTAAATCTATTCCTCTAAGTAAAAACACAACTTTACTGCGTAACTCGCTTTAGTAGAAAGAAGGAACAACGAAGGTCTCGGAGAATCCCACTCGCTGAAGTACGGAGCCCCCTAGTGGACATGGAGAGAACAATTCTTTTGCGTCGCCTAGAAATTAGCAAATACTCTCTGGTCTATTCTGTAAACAGTCACAAAAATCTATTTAATATGTCAAATATATACACATTTCAAGAGCGTCGGTTTTTAGCTCTCTGGTGCAAAAAACTGACTGAAAATGTATTTATTCGCTGCATGTTTGTGTCTGTTTGTGAGGTTGAGACGGAGCTGCACATGAAAACGGCCCTTTATTCAGACAACCAACACAAAAAGATACAACAAAACTTTATCTTGTGAAAATAACTCAGAAATGGTCCCAATAATTTGAATGTATTTTTCTTTCTTAGCTTCTTATGTAAAGTTTCTGTTTATATCTTAGAAGAGATAGAAAGATGGATCTGATCATCAGCACATTAATGAAAGGCAAAACGTATTGCGAGGTAAATCAGAAGAACATGTTCAATTATTTGATTTCAAACATGCCTGTCATTACTTGCTGTGTTTTAGTCTTAAATGTCTTATTTTTTGTTTTTATCGCTCTGAGATCATTTGTATGGAAGCCGTTTCTGCCACTCCGTTAAAAATAAACAAATCTCATTATAATAAGATAATTTTTTTTAAGAGAGTGGCTGAAATGGCTCCCATAAACTTGTATTAGGTTTGCAATGTTGACTAAAATTAAAATAACCAAGTCCACTCTGACCAACTGGGTCCAGATCCACCGCAAAATATTTATGTTTTTGTTTAGTTTTATTTAGTTACTTGAATAGTAAAGATAAAAACAGAAACAGCTGGATAGAAACATGTTTTATAGACAGAGTTATTAAAATGTGTGCAGTCAGAATATTAAATCTGCAGTAGTTTGAGTCTGTATGACAGACACTTTATAAACAAACTCACTTTTCACCAGAATCTATGTTTTTACAGAACCTCCAATTTTTTTTATTTTTTTTGTAACAGATGGATATTAAAAAAAATCAATTTACATAATCTACACGCTGATGAACAGTTTTTAAGTGTTTGTGGGAAGGCTGGTGCAGGAATAAAGTTTTCCTCCGTTTGTTTGAAATCTGGCGTTGCCATGGTGATGACATAATCCGCCGGATTATGGGTTTTAGGTCTGATGAGCCATCTGAGAGATTTTCTGCAGCATTTCCTCCGACTGCAGCTGCTCCAGAGTCAGCAGAGACAGACCAAGCTGGTCCTCCTGCAAAGACATTTTGAAACCATTCAGCTGCAATTGGTCAGAAATTTATAAAGCTCACTTAAAACTGATCAAGTGATTTCTGACATACTTTAATGCATTTGAATTAAAAAAAATCTTTTTTCTGCTTATTATCCATTCCAGCATCAAAAAAACGTCAACGCAGCTAGATGGTAAGTTATTTATTGTGCTGCTGCTACATCTCAAATAATTAGAACATGGAAAAAATTTATTATTTTTCTCATTTATGTCAGAGTTACACATTTTAAGCATCTATTTTTTTTTGTCATTTTTGATGATTTTGGCTCACAGAAAATAAAAGTGCAAAATTCAGAGCCTTGAGGAATTTTAAATATTACATAACACCAATAATAAAATATTACTTTAAATGTGAAAAATTCTCAAACTCATAAATTAAAAGATAATTTCTGAGATTAATGTAAAAAAATAAAATAAAATTTTGTTTTAGCAAATTTTCAACTTTTCAAACTCATTAAATTTGAGATTAATCTGAGAAAGTTTGTAGAAAAAAAAGAATATTTGAGTGTTTCCCAGCAAATTTTTTACTTTTCAAAGTAAAATTTTCTAATTTTTCTAAAACAAAATCCTCAGATTAATCTAAAAAATTTCCAGATATTTTCCAGCAAATTTTCAACTTCTCAAACTCAAAAATGTTCTAGTTTTTCTTCTATAATTTCTTTTGGGGGATTAATCTCAAAACTTTAAAGAGAAATACCACTTCTGATAAATATGTTTCATTTCCACTCGTGAAGCTCGACTATTCTCTTCAGGCCACATTCATCCTTTTTCCTACCACACTTTTTCCTTCCATTTAACTTTCTGATAACAAACTTGGATTTTGCACTCTGAATCAGCTTCTTAACTGAATTTTAGTTATATTTTCAAATTTACTCAAATTTATTAAGATTTTTGTGGAAAAAAACACAAAGAAATGAGGAAAAAAAAACATTTCAGATGTCAACTTTTTTTTTGCATTTAAAATTTTCACAATAAATGACAAACAATAAAAAGTACAATCAAAGTCAAGCTTGGATTGTACTTTTTCACAATATTCTCGTGTTATGAAAGCCATATATCCGTGTGGGTGGAGGTTACCTGTCTGAACGGCTGAGCCATCTGACGCAGGAAGTGCTTGGACAGCTGGACGGCTTCGTCCACCGTGAGGTTCAGGCTGCCGTCGTTGATGTGCTCCTGAATCCAACGAGGAAGTTTCCCACGTTTGTCTGATCGAGCGTATCTCTACGAACAAAAAGCTCCAATTACTCCCAAAAACTACTGATACAAGTTATTATTGACGAGTTTCTCCAAAACGGCCACTTTCTTAAAGACTTGAGTTTTCTCTTGAACCAAGATGGCCGACAATCGTTCTACAACATGTGGGGTTCACTATTTCAAAATATGCTGACACAAAATGTGAATATTATTTTGTGTCTGATGTATTAAATACTCTCTGAGTAAACAGAAATGATTAAACTTAGACATTTATCAAAAATAACAAAAGAGGAACCTATTAAGTTGCTGAGTAGAAAAAATAAAAGATGAAAAACAAAATATGTAAAATAATTCCATATGAACGGACAAATGTTCATACGAGTTACTTTTTTTTTGCTTTTGATGGAAAATTAAAATGTTATTGAGTCAAATATCTAAAAATCAGCTGTTGATCATCTCATATCTCCTCTGCTTCTCTGTCCTCCCGTTGAATCAAATCGGTAATCAATACATCAGAAATTGGTGCTGCTGCGTGATGCAGCTCGGCTGAAATAACAGCATTAACTATGATAACTTTAATAAGCTTGTCTTGTGTTTATATTTCTAAACAGAATCACATAAAGAGCATTTTTTAAATTCCTGTATCAACGGTTCAATTGTGAGCAGTGGCGCCCTCTGCTGGACAATGATAAAACTACAACACTAAAAGATAGAAAGGACTCCATAAATTAATCTATTGGAACTCATTTTAATCTAATAAAGCATTAATCATAAGTTGATTAATACTTTGCATACCGCAAACATTTTCTTTGTATGTTTACCGCTCACAGCTCACCTTGTCAGCAAAGACCATGAGGCCGTAGTCCGTCTTGCCTCTGATGGCTCTGCCGACGCACTGAGTGGCGTGTCGCATGGCGTCAAACGTCAGGAAGTCGTTCTCTCTGATCTGAAACTGATCCCGCAGATACTCCAGCCGAGCCTGGCGGACAAAAACACCCAACAGGAAACGTCAGCAGGAGGAAACTGTTGATGCCTGTCAGTCTGGGAAGGAAGATTTCCTTTATGTCAATAAAGACATAAATACAGACACATGTGATGAAATAAACCGGTGTGGAAAATTAATGCATAAAAAATATTCTATTCTGAATCTGAATCTATTCAGTTTATCTGCCAAATTAAAAATTTGCTGATTTGAAGTTTAGCTTCTCATTTCAGACGATTCTCACCTTCAGGATGCGGCTCTGAGTGTAAACATACGGGACTCCAAACATGATGACCGCTCTGCCAAAATGGTGAACTGAATAATACACGAAAACAAAAATGGAAGAACAGTTATTTGTTCGCTCAACCCGTTTCGTCGGACGGATCTGAATTATTTACCGAAGTCTATTCCTTCAGAGACCTTCCCCCGGGCCACAGAGAGGAGGATGGCTCCTCGGCCGTTCTCACACGCCTCACGAGAAACAAAACAGCAAAAATGAATCACATCTTAGCTCTTTTAAACAGTAAAACTGACTGAATGAATTCCCAGAACTCCTCTGACCTCCTGGTACTTTTCCAGAGCCATGCTGGTTTCCGCCGCGTCCTGCGTCTCGATGAAGATCAGCTTGTTTTTCTGGATGTTCTCCAGGATCCCCTGCAAACAGAAACCCGGAGTCGATTCCTTCAGCTACTCGTCTGGCTGCCTGAAAGCAGTGAGGCGTTGCCGACACCGACCTGTTCGTACCAAGACGCCACGATGTTCTCCATGTAGACGTAGCTGGTGAAGAACGCGACGATCCCGTCTGGAACCACCGCCGACATCTCCAGGAGGAGGTTGCCATAATTACGGATCACGGCTGCAAAACGACAGGTCGGCTAGATCAGGGCTGTGCAAAGTGCGGCCCGGGGGCCGTTTGCAGCCCTCGGGACGGTTCTGTGTGGCCTTTGTTCACAATTCAAGAACAGCACAGATTTATTTCTCCAAACTGTTGATGGTAAAACACTTCAAATAAGCTGAAGTGAAATTTCTACTGATTAAATAAAATGAATCTAAAGTGGGAACAAAACATTTGTTCAAAACAAAAAAACATTGAGGCTGGAAAAAAGGTTTTTCAAGTTACCAAAGTGAAGCAGACAATTTTCAAAACAAATCACATATAGAATATTTCCCTGAGTTGAAACAGAAAGAGAAATCTGAAACTCATAAAACAACATTGACTCTGATCTTGTTTTGATTTTTTTTTGAGTTTCAAAACATTTTTTTCAGTTTCAAATATATATTTTTAAAATTTCATAGCCTTTATAGTCAGTTTTAAAATATTTCTGTTCCAAATCTTTTTTTTCCAATTTCAAATCAGTTTTTAGTCTAAAATTCTGCTTTCAGCTTTAAATCTTTTTTCATTTCAGCAAACTTTATAACCCAATTTAACTCCTTATATGTAGAGAATTCAGAATAAACTTAGGCAACACACAGACTATTCAAATTAATTTGACAGCACCCATCTACTAAATCAGGCTAAATAAGAATGTTTTTAAAAATGCAACCAAAAAGAAGAACGCATCATGTTTTCGGACCCTAACCTTAACCCTAATCCTAACCCTAATCCTAATCACTAATCCTAACCCTAATCCATTTAAAATGATTTTCAGAAACTTTCTGTATAGAAATCAAGCAAATACATTTCATTAATTAAGATATTGTCTATTTAGTTTGTTTTTACAACAGAATTGTTTTGGCATTTCTCAAAGCAAAAGAAACGTATCGTTTGTTGCCCGCGGCTATTTCTACTTCACAGTTTTGGCCCCAGTTGTGGGAACAGCGACATGTTAAAGATAAAATAACACAGAATATACAGAAGCTCACCGAAATCCTCTCTCGTCTCGAACTTTGAGCTCAGAGCCACCTGGTCGTTTCCTCGGCCGACAATCTGTGCAAAAACAAAACAGCATCAGGAGATGAAAGACAAAATGGCCACCGAGCGTGAATGAAGTGTTGCGCACCAGAGGACAGAGGCAGGTTCGTGCGAGCGTCATAGTGAAGGACGCCATGGTGACGGGTCGAAAGTCGAGGATGCGAGGGTAGATGTCCAACGGAGAGAGAGTCTGACGGAAGAACGGAGGAAGAAACAGAGTTTAATTACTCAGAAGTCTTTAAATACAGCTTTCATTTAAAAAAAACACAACAACCGCATGTTTATATTTTAAATTGTTATTGTGAAAAACATTCATACAGGAAAATTGAAGCACTTTCATATATTTTCAAGGTAAACTGAGATAAAAACAATACAAATACAAACTATAAAAGGACAGTTTCAATTCAATAATATGTGATATAATTTAATAGTTATTAATAATAATGTCTTGTGATGGTATTCTGTTTAAACTAAAATATAACAAAGTTTTATGATTTGAAATGTCACACCTTCCAAGATCAAAGCATTAAACAAACAAAAAAAATCCCCCAATTTCAATTGTTCAACATGTAAAACATCAGATAATCAATAATTCACTGAATCATTAGTGACATATTGATCCATTACATTGAAACAATCCAAACAAATCATGTTCAGGTAAATGAGCTTCCTGCTCAAATTAAATGTCAACACATAAAACACAAAGAAAATGCAAAAAAACAACAAGAACAAAACAATCTGACCAAGTTTTCTGGCATTTAGCAAAACAAAATAATTTAGATAAATCTAACAAACCAAAATAGGAAAACTTTAATCTGGTTTAACTTCAGATAGTAAAAAGCTAAATGTGTCTGTCTTTTCATTAGGTGTATGAAAATATCCGGTTTCTGCTGTAAATAACATTTTACCAAGTTGGGTTTTTGATCAAGGACTAGATTGAACCAACGTCAGGGACTTATACAGAAATCAAGCACTTTCCAAACCTTGAAATCACCTGACTGAAAGGTAAGACCCGTAGGAACCTGGAATGGAATAAACAAGTTTGGGGAGGAAAAAGAGAGACGCACCCCTGAGGTGATGACGACGGACTGGAACCTCTGAAAAACAGGTTTGATGGCGATAGACGGGTCCATGCAGCTGGAAAACAGGGAGAAAAGCAGGGAGACAATTAATTAACTTATGACAATCGATTAAGGGTTTATTAAATTAAAATCATCAGCACCCAGAGATGTTTCCTGTTAATCATGACCCACCTAAAATGCAGCACAGGGTTGGCGATGGTTGGAGTTCTGTCCTCAAAAGGTTCGATGATGATGGTAAAACCTTTACAAGGAAAAAATCTCTTAAAACTAAACGTTGGTGCAGCAGGTCTTACTAAAACAAGTTTGCTGAAGGAATTTAGAGGTTTGCTCAGGACCCTAATCCTAACCCTGACCCTGACCCTAACCCTGATCCTGATCCTGACCCTGACCCTAACCCTGACCCTGACCCTGACCCACCTTGGCTGTAGGTGCTGACCAGAGTCGCAAAGTTAGAGATGAGCGTAACGGCCGAAAAGTCTGCGATGTCTGCGATCTCCAGAGTTCGCAGCAGCGACTGCAGCCTCTCCGCACAGAACCTGCAATCACACATGAAACGGCGTTAAATATATAAATATATGTCAGTTATACAAAATTATTCAGTCTCAGAAAAGCTGGCTGGTAAATATTAGAGCCAACAAGAGGTCAATGTTTTGTACTGAAGTAAATGAATCACTACTTTGATTTAGTTACAAATTATTTACAAAAATATATTCAAGTAAAAGGGTTTGACTGTCCAATTAATTTGTAAAATGATGTAATCATTTGGACAAAATATAAAATTATTAGCAGGTTCAGCTACTCAGAGGACTAAAATATTTTAAATTGATTAAAAATAAATATGAAATATCACCTTTCCAAAATTTCCATTTTCTAGAAAAATTTTTTTTTCCAAAAATAAAAAATTTTAGACTTTTGGATCTCAGAAATTTCAGAGTTTATTTTATATCAGTGCAATTGAAGGCCTTCTACTAAACTCTAGAGGAGAGACCAGATGAAGCAGTTTAACATTTCTGCAGATCGCTCTGAGTTAGTAAGTCGTTTTTTTCAGGGTTTATTATTAACACTAGAGAAGCCAGGCTGACCTGAGAGGTTTTCTGTCAATGCAGACTTTGTCGAAGATGTCTTTTAAGAACTGTGGGGCCAGCAGGTAGTGGTAGCTGTACACAACGATGTTGGCATGAAGAATCTGAAAACACACACAACCAGTGCAGTTGAAGCCTCTCATGCTAAGCGTCCGATCAGAAGCGTTTCTGGCACCACCTAGTGGTCAGAAGATGAACTACTTTTTCATAATGCTCCATCATCAGCAAAAAGTGATTTACCAAAACTAACTGATATTTCTTTAAAAATATCATTCATCATCACCGAGAATAATGTTGGACTTATCACACTTCCTTGAGGAGTTCCGTTTTCTATTTGTCATGATTGTGAAACATGAGAACCTATTTTAACTTGAACATTTCTATCAAACAAAAAATTTAATATCCAATTAAACATATTCCCGACTCAAGACTTATCTAAACCCTACACATTTGTACTGTGAAACACACCCACTTCCCAAATTGAAATCAATTAACTAATTAAGTGAATTACTAACCAAAAAACTTAAGAAACAAAATAAACATTCTAATTATAAATCAACTAGAAAACAAAATAAACTAAATAATCTAGATTCTAAACTTTAACTAAAAAATAATGGAGAAATAGCTCCTACAATGCATTTATGAAATAGTATGCTATGTTTCTAATATCATGTTAAATGTGTGAAACCATTCTTATTACATACATTTTCTCTTTATCATGTGGCTTTAAGCAAACGTTCGGTGTGAGATTCTCTGCCAGGTGGAGGTTGAACGGCGGTCCAATAGCGAGAGCAGATCCCAGCGTCTTGCACTGCCAGCTAAAACACTGAGATTATTAATTCAGATTATTTGCTGAGCTTTCTGACCGTCTTCCTGTTGAGTGTTTGAGAAAAACAACCTCCGGATGTCTTTGTTTCCTGCATTGAGCCTCGATGTTGCGAAACTCCGTCACGTGTTTGTTTTTTAAATGCTACATTAGATTCGTTGTGTTGATGCAGTTTGACCTGCTTCACCCCAGAGATAATTTTCCCCATTTACTCAGAGCGTTAAAGTTTGACACGACATCGTTTAGGACTTGCTGCTGCTGCGCTTCGGCTGTGTGAAGGAAAGAGGAGATAAGCTGAACACGCAGGCTGCAAAGTGAGATAAATGTGGTCAGTTTTGCTGATCGGCCATCAGCGATTATACACACGGAAATCGGCCGATTTTGGAGCCTATGTGAAATTTCAAGTTGGGAGACTCGACCCAGCTGACACTCATCTCTCATTACCCCGTCCTACCGCAGCCAATCGGGTTGGCGAACTACGTCGCTGCAAGCCAGTCGTCATCCAGGAATGCATTCAAAAGCCAAGCCACCAGAGGGGTTGTCCTTCTAGTCGGTGCGCTTGACTCCCTCCTACGCTCACATCTCTCCCAAACTCCGCTCAAAAATCCTCCAGGGCCAGTACGTGAACCTTGTCTCTCTCATCCTTCCGTCTGCCGAAGTGGACCAGTGCATCACCTCATCGGCCGGACTCACCGCTATCTTCAAGCAATCCACGCCTTTCAAAAGACCTCTCCATCGGAGAGTTTCTGGTGGCCTTCGGCGTCTACCGTGACGTCATGTGCTCCGTCTACCCGGACCGTCACGTTGAGCTCTACTCGTACCTCTCGCTCATCGCCGATTTAAATCTTAAGTACGGGCGGTCCCTGTTTTATCATTACCACAAGGCATTCGCTGCCAAGGCCGCTACAATCCTGTCACAAACAGCATCCGCTTGGGCTGGTCCGTCCTGGACACGGAACTGTTTGCCATGCTCACTCAGGGCTCCACTTGCCTCACCTGTTCCGCAGTCGGCCACCAGAGCGCTCTCTGCCCATCTCTGCCGTCCTCTGCCGTCCTCGACCTGTCCGCCCCCATGGCGGTTTGACCCCCAGCATCAACAGTCTTATTCCCAAGGAACCCTCTTCCCTCTGCTACGCCTCAGTCGACCATGCCATCTCCCTCATCAAGACAGCCGGACGGGGTGCCTTCCTCGCTAAGGCCGACATCGCGGACGCTTTTAAAGTAATCCCCGTGCACCCCTCCGATTGGCACCTTCTTGGCGCTAAATGGAATGGCTTCCTTTATTTCGCCGTCAGGCTCTCCTTCAGCTGTAGGAGTAGCCCCAGTCTGTTCGACACTCTGTCCGAAGCACTGTGCTGGGTTCTCCTCAATGTCTCCCGACTGCCCGCGGTCCTTCACCTCCTCAATTATTTTCTCCTCGTCGACGCCCCCTCTCCCTCACCCAGTCCGTCTCTGTCGGTGCTTCGCCAGCTTTTCGCTCGCGTAGGCGGGCAAAACCATCGGTCCTGTGACCGAGCTCCAATTCTTCGGGATTTCTCTCGACTCCGTCTCCATGATCGCTTCGTTGCCGCAGGATAAACTGTCTCGTATCCACGACGTGTCTCATTCTTTCGCCTCGGCGTCAGCGGTCTCGAAACGCCAGGTCCTCTCGCTGCTGGGCCACCTTAATTTTGCCATGAGAATAATCCCCCAGGGTCGTTCCTTTATTTCGCGCCTCCTCGATTTAGCCAACTCGGTCCCCTCTCTATCAGACCGCGTCAACCTAGACGACGGCTGCCGCTCGGACCTCTCGTTCTGGTCGAAGCTTCTTTCGGGTTGGACGGCATCTCGTTTTTCTATAACGACGCCTTCTCTCCGCCGACTCGCTGCAGTTTTTTACGGACGCTGCCCCGTAAAATATTTTGGGGGATATTTTAAAGGTATTTTAAAGGTAAATGGTTCGCCGGGAAGTGGCCCTCCTCTTTTCTCCAATCCGAGTCATCAGCTTTTTACGAAATAGTCCCCATCGCCGTTGCTTGCTGCATATGGGCCACCATGGTCTCGCCATGGTCCAAGCGGTTAGTAAGGGCCGCTCTCTTCCAGTTCAATCATGCCCTTCATCCGTCGCATCACGTGGCAGGCCGTAACCCACAACTTTATCATCGCGGCTCAGCACGTGTCCGGCTATTCCAACGCCATTGCTGACGCTCTATCTATCTCGTTCTAAATTTCAGGTCTTCCGCCATCTGTGCCCTTCTACCAACGCTCGCCCCGAACCGATCCCGGCCCTCGCAGATCTCCGACTCAATTAAGAGTCTCTATTCATTCCCTCCTGCGCTCGGCTGAATATTACATTAAGTCGGGCTTTGCTCCTTCCACGCTCTCCTCCTACACTTTTTCCTGTTCAAGTTTAACAATTTTACATGCTAAATTTTTGAAACAAAACAAAATAATCTATTTATTATTTTTATAACTAAGGAACAATCTAGAAATCTCAAATAGTTTCATTAGAAAAGTCCAACAAAAAGAAAACAATTTTAAAATGATGTGTCAATACGTTTTCATGAACTTTAACATATTTAAATTGAGTAAATTAAAGTGGACCAAACAGGACTGGTGTGAATGTTTGACATTGTATTTTGGCCAGTGATTAAAAAAAAAATAATAATTCTGCCAAAAACTGGAAAATTTTCTAGAAAACAAAAATCAATTTGTTAGTTTAAAAAATTTGTAAAGGAAAAACTGAAATTAATCAGAAATTTTCTAGAAAACAACTTGAAAAGTAAAATATTTAAAATTTTGATGGCAAAATTTCCACATTTTTTACAGTTCTGGATTGTTTTGCTATAATTGTATTAATTTTTTTGTCTTTCTATCTACGGCCTTAGTTTGCTGTCACATAAATGGACCTTAGTTTGAAACTACAGAATGGATTCAACTGGCAACAGAAACCTGACAGATTAGGAGGATTTTAACCAAAGGATCATTTTTTAAATGAGGTTAAACACTAAGATGTTTCTCTTTTGTTGACTCAGTTTCTGCTTTTATAGATTAAATTAAATTTAAAAGCCCTGACTCAGGTCCGGCCCTTTTTACCAAATAGAAAAGTGATTTACAGATTTGTCTCTACACAAATTAAACAACTTTACTGCATTTTTATTAACATTTAGATGTTTTATTCCTAAAACACTAAATTTTCTGTTTACTGATGATGTTAGTTTTAAAAATCAGCTTCAAAAGCAAATATTTTGTTTTGGGTTGTTACTTTTCTTCTGCAGAGCATCAATGCCCCTCCCCCACCTAATGCTGCAAGTCAGCTGACTGCAATGAAGTTTTTCAGATTGACTGATTGGAAATATTTAAACTCAAACAAGAAAGATGATCTTTTCTTTTTTGTTTAGCTTTAGTGCTAAGCTAATAATTATCTGGACTAATAGATTAGTGGAGTTAATTATTACAGAAAAGAATAAAAATTTATCTCAGAAGTTGTAGTTTAATTTATTTGGGGATTTTGAAGAGTCAGTGGCTTTTTGTTTAGTGACGGATATTTCATCATTCAGTATATTGAGTCAGCCAAGCAGATGGAAACTGTGATACTATCAAAAGATGATAAACATGCAAAAACATGTTTTATGTAAAATTATGAAGGTAAAAAATATAATTAGTCCATCAGAGCAATTAGAAATGCCAGAAAACCTGCTGGTTTCTTAAAATGCACCACAGAAGCCCGACCCGACTATCAAACTCAACTTTGGGCCAACCGGCTCGAATTTTGGCTCAGAGCTGCAAATGTTGAGATAATAGTTTAGATTTTCATGCATGCATGTTGCTGCAGCAGCATAAAGGGGCTGGTATGTTTAATATTCTAAATAATAAATGTTTTGAGCTAAATGGACCTAAAATATCTCAGCTCTTTGAAATAAACAACTTTTTCCAGCTGAAGATCTAAAGTTTAGATTCACCCTGAAAAACCTGGTTATGTTGCAATAAAGCTGATAATGTTGCTGACGCTTCAATCCAGATTAGCATCACTCAGCAAGCTCACGGCAGCACACAGAGGCTGAACACCCAGATTAATATCTAGATTTCTCTCTCTGCCTCTATGAAGCCTTTCTGCTCTGATGACCAAAGACAGAAAAACAATAATTCAAATATCCAGATTTATAATCTGAAATGTTCCAGGAATCTTCCTGGAGGAGAAACTGACCACTTCTCCTCCCTCTGCTACTTTCTCCTACTACTCTCCATCCTTGCTCCAGGTTTTCCCTAGAAAACTTGCTGCGTCTGGTTCATAGCAGCAACACCTGGGCTCAGTTCTGCTCAGCAGTGACTCCTTGCTGCAGGGAAGCTGAGCTGCTGCTGCCAACAACATCAGGTTCCCCTTCAGTGGATGAAACACACCTGGATCCACTCCGGCCACTTGCAGAACAAGCACTGAACTAAACAGGAACAACAGAGACTGGTGAAAGCCTGAATCCCAGTAGGCCCAGTATGAGCCCAGTATGAACCCATCTTCACCATGAGCTCCTAGGAAGGAGGCGTTTTCTCTGAAAGCAGCCAAAGACGTGAACTGTGACGTTCAGGAAGTAGCAGATAAAACAGCTTAAAGTAGGAAGTCTGCAGAGTCTGGAGCCTCATCCTGATCACATCAAGAGACGAAGCTTCGCTCCACATTCAGAGGAAACATGGACCAAACAGCTCTGATGCTGCTGCTGTGTCTCTGCAGCTCAGGTAGGACTCCACTTTCACACAAAACACTGATATTCACTGGAGTTCAAGTTCAAACGATCGACTGATAAACATGTTAAATTTTACTATCAAAAACCTGGAAACTGTTTCTGGTCTCAGATCGTAGAGCTGCTGCTGCAGTTAGTGATGTTTATATTGTCTACTTGCTGCTAAGGAGCCAATAACATCACAGTTGTTGGTTTCAGTGTTTTGATGAAGTAAAGCACTTTGAACTGCCTTGTTGCTGAAATGAGCTATAAAATTAATCTGATTGATTGATTGATAAGGAGAAGCTGCAGAAACTCTGCAGCGGCGCTGAATCTGCGCAGTAAACAGGTGGAGCCGCATAAAATGGCTCCTTCTGCATGAATCCTCTCATCTTCCTCTTGGCTCCACAGGTTCTCTCTGAGGTTCTGGTCAGGCCCGTTTGCTGGCCAACCGAGCCCAGTAGCACCACGGTCACTGGACCAGCTTCTGGTGCCGCTGGTTGTGCTGGTGAAAACGTTTGGGCTCCGTCTGACGTGGGAGCGTCTCAGGCAGGATGTGGATCTGGCCTGCTGCAGATTAGAATCAATCAACCAATCAATCAAGTTTATTTGTAAAGCACATTTCAGCACCAAGGCGGTTCAAAGAGCTTTACGTCATAAAAACACAAAAATAAAAAAAGACGCCAGTTTACAGTAAACCAGTAAACTGTACATTTGGTCAAAGTGTCGTCGTTACACATCAAATGTTGATCAGTTTCATTGATTATGTTTTCTAAAGCAAATCTGACCTGCTGGGTTTTTAGTCCAGATTTAAAGGAACTCAGTGTTTCGGTTGTTTTGCAGAGTTAATTATTGAAACGGCTTTTCAATCATTTTGCCGATGAATGAAAGGTTGGAGATCGGCTGTAATTCTGCAGCAATGATTCGTTCAGATGGTTTTTATATCAGCGGTTTGAAAACTGCTGGGGGAAACACCTGATGAGAGCGAAGAGTTTTACTATTTGAATCGGATCAGATGAAATGACAGGCAGGACTTCCTGAAGAAAAGTTGTGGGTGTGACATCAAGACAGCAGGAAGAGGAGCTTCATTCATTTATTATGTCTTCTGAGTTTTTAGAGTTCAGTATTTAAAATTGAGTCGTTTTTTTCTGCATTTGTTATGTTCAGTATAGCATTGATATTGGATTTAGAGAGGATGTGCAGATTAATCCTCTAATTGTGGTGATTTTCTCTAAAGAAATGTGCAGGCCCAGTTTGGCTGCAGCTCAGGTGGTTTGTGAGTCTGTCAGCTGTAGCAAATGAAGCTCAATCATTGTTCATGTTCTGCTTTATGAGCGTTTCCCTGCAATGTTAGTGCAGACGTTGGAGATTTCACCATAAACGTGACGTTGAGTTTCACTCCGTTGACGTTCGGCCCCAACAGAGTCGTCTTGCAGATCTATAATATACATCTGTGGTTTCAAAGGTAACAGTGAAACAATCAGACGGGGCCACATCAGTTACAGAGACGCTGGAATATTCACAGCCTGCCTGATAAGCAGGTCCATAATGTGTCCTTGATGACGTGTTGCTGGGTTAACATGTGAATTAAAGCAAAATGATCAACAATATCACAGCTTTTAATCCCCTCTGTCTTCAGGCTCGTCAACATGGTGTTGAAATCTCCCACAATTATTTAACTGTCAGAATCAATGAATATAACAGATAAAAACCCATTAAAGTCAATAGAGATGTTTTCCACATATGATGGGATTTTGCATAGAGTTAGCATCAGAGCTCATTTATGGACTTTTACACAAAAACAATAAATTTGACTTTGGTTGGTCTCAGTAAAGACATCAAGTATAAATGGGTAGAAAAGGAGAATAATGAGAAACATTTCAGGTCTTACTACAGAGCATACATAACACTTCAGTCTGGGCTTTAACTAGGCCACTCCTACATAAAGGTGCTTTGATCAGAACCATCCATGACAGCTCTGCCTCTAAGAGAAGATAAAATAAACACCATCAACAGGATCCTGTCATCACATCCTAAATCAATCTGTCTTTGCTTTTTAACCCAACATGTAAATGTTGTTTCTTCCAGCGCTGGCTGATGAACTCAGACTGGTAGCAGGAAGGAGTCGCTGTGTTGGCAGACTGGAGAAGAAGGAACGGGGAGACTGGGAACCAGTGAAGTATTGGGACTATAACGGGAACTTTACATCAGCAGCTGGATTTTGCAGACAGCTCCACTGTGGATCTGTGGTGGCGTTCCAAGGAGATGAGAGCGGCAATGTAGAGATCGTCTGTTCAGGTGATTTCATATCCTGGCCAGTGTCTTCCTGTTCTGCTTCCAACTCCACTTTAAAAATATTCTCACTTCCAGCTCAGTCTGGGCTTCTTCCCCTTCACCTGGATTCCTCTGGTAGATTTTCTACTGGACCAATCAGTGAACAGAAGAAGTTTGAATGATGACCTTGATTTGCTGTTATTGTAGAAACACAGTCTGTCTGTAGTTTAATCAATGGCAGTGGAGGAAGTTCAGTCCATGTTGGTCACACTTTCAAATATTGAATGAACATCAACAGTCGCCTCATTGGGCTCTTCTCTGTTTTGTGGTGGACAAATTATAGTAAGGTAATATCTGCTGGTTGTATTGTCTTCATCCTAAATGCCAGTGAACTCTCACCAAATGAAGCTGTTTGGTTTGCAAGCACAAGGTTGGGAGATGTTTTCCTGCAGCTGCATGAGAACCAGCCTTGGTATAAAACTCCTGTTGTCTCTGCCTGGGAGTTTTCAATGGGAAATGTTTCACTATAGATCGTCTGATCTGCTCTCTGTATTGAGCACAATGTGCCAATAAACCTGATTGAGTGATTTCATATATCACTGCTTGGTAATTGATTTTTTCCCTCAACATGTTTGCAGCCCAGAAAACTTCCAGTAAACTTAGTGTGGATCTGGTGCATTGCATGTCATGGACAAACATTAGACACTGGGTGAAATTTAAAACCTCAGCACAGTCCAGACTCTCTGGATGAACCAAAGTGTGGAACAGAGCGGCTGGTTTTTACCAGGTTAGTGACTGAATGAAGTTTGATTAGATTAAAGGGGAACCAGTGGAGCAGATTCAGGGCTATAAAAACCTCAATGTCACTGAGAAGAAGCTGATCAAATGTTGCACTTCCTCCACAAATTAAGTTCAGAGAGTTAAGATGATAGTTTTCTATGATTCTGTCATTAAATCTGTCATTTGCTTTGTAGAAAACAATGATAAAATATTAATAATTGATCATTCATAGGTTCTTTGTGCTGTTCTAGTGTAATTTTCTCTGTTTGTCTTCAGTTTTTTCCGTTCATCTCCAGGCCTGCAGTAAAGCAGATGCTAAAAGTGCAAAGAATATTAAACATGAGATATAAAAATAATAAACTCTTCCCCCCCCCCCCTCTCCGCCCGTTCTCCACTAGTTGGTTTGTTCCTCCACAAAGTCTGAACTGGATTGTAGCTTTGCTGAACAAACTGGAACCAAATTCAGTGAAAATGTTGAATTAACTTTTTTCTTTCTGCATCCACAGATTCAGTCAGGCTGGTTCCAGGGACCAACCGGTGCTCAGGCAGACTGGAGGTGAAGACCAACCAGTCGTGGTCCTCAGTGTGTGAAAAAGACTTTGACCTGCAGGATGCACAGGTGGTCTGCAGGGAGATTGGCTGTGGGCCTCCTTCAGTCCTCCAGGGGGCGCTCTATGGAGAAGCAGAGGCTCCAGTGGGGAGCAGAGAGTTCCTGTGTGAAGGCAGTGAGTCTGCTCTGCTGAACTGCAGCAGCAGGAAGAGTTCAGGTAGAAACAGCTGCTCACCTGGTCAAGCTGTTGGACTCACCTGTTCAGGTAGAGGAGGATCTGCAAACCTGCTGCTGTTCACTGCTTCACTTCCTTCATTAATGAACTCTCTGTCTCTGCTCACATCAAGACATCAGGTTGGTGGGAGAGGCCAGTCGATGTGCCGGGAGACTGGAGATGTTCCATCATGAAGAGTGGAGACCAGTGGCTGTTTGGACTAATTACTGGGACATAAACTCAGCTCCTGCAGTTTGTGCTGCACTGGACTGTGGTTCTGCTGTTTCAGCAAGAAATTCATTTGGAGGTACAGTGAGACCAGTTTGGAGGATCTGGTCTGACTGTTCTCAGTCAGGATCTGCATTAAAAATCTGTTTACCTGCTGATGAAACCAGTAATCAGAGCAATGAGATCATCTGCTCAGGTAAATCTGAACTCATATTTATATATTTTAAAATGTTTCTTCCATCAGGTTCCAGACGTCTGCAGAGAAACCGTCACCTTTAACTAAGAACCTGAAGCCTTGAGGGAAACTAAAATAATTTAAATATCCAGATAAAGTTCTCAGTTTATTCCAATAGATGAACAAAAACTCATAATTTTGATAACTTTTAATCTCTGCTGCTTTGAAGTCGATGCATCAAAATCCCAGGAGTTCAAGGAAATCAAACATGTTTAAAACCTGAAAATCAACAGGAAATGACTTTTGATCCAAAATGGTGGACTTCCTGTTTTTAGTGGAAATAGCAGGAAAACCTTTTGTTTGTTATGGTTGTTGGCCTGGCTGAACTAGGGGGCGCTGTTCAGCCATATTGCCATATTTATTTTTAATTCCACTTAAATATTCACATTTTCACAGAGATTAAAGTTTGTTAGACATTTAGTGAGTTTATGATCATGTTAAGGCCCAAAATGTGATAAATTCAGCAGAAATAATAATGAATGATAAACTTGCAGGTACAGTCGGTTTCACTTCACTTTGTTTTCTTGACCTTTATTTTCATCAAACTCAGAGATGTTTCCATGAGTATCTAGAAAAATAAAGTTCTGAAATATTTTAAACCTTTTTTTCTTTCTGCATCCACAGATTCAGTCAGGCTGGTTTCAGGGACCAACCGGTGCTCAGGCAGACTGGAGGTGAAGACCAACCAGTCGTGGTCCTCAGTGTGTGAAAAAGACTTTGACCTGCAGGATGCACAGGTGGTCTGCAGGGAGATTGGCTGTGGGCCTCCTTCAGTCCTCCAGGGGGCGCTCTATGGAGAAGCAGAGGCTCCAGTGGGGAGCAGAGAGTTCCTGTGTGAAGGCAGTGAGTCTGCTCTGCTGAACTGCAGCAGCAGGGAGAGTTCAGGTAGAAACAGCTGCTCACCTGGTCAAGCTGTTGGACTCACCTGTTCAGGTAGAGGAGGATCTGCAGACCTGCTGCTGTTCACTGCTTCACTTCCTTCATTAATCAACTCTCTGTCTCTGCTCACATCAAGACATCAGGTTGGTGGGAGAGGCCAGTCGATGTGCCGGGAGACTGGAGATGTTATATCAAGAACAGTGGAGACCAGTGGATGTTTGGGATCGTTTCTCGGACATGAACTCAGCTCCTGCAGTTTGTGCTGAACTGGACTGTGGTTCTGCTGTTTCAGCAAGAAATTTAAATGAAGCTTCAGAGAGACCAGTTTGGTGGATCTGGTTTAACTGTTTGCAGTCAGGATCTGCATTAAAGATCTGTTTACCTGGTTATAGAACCAGTGATCAGAGCCATGAGATCATCTGCTCAGGTAAATCTGAACTCATATTTATATATTTTAAAATGTTTTTTCCATCAGGTTCCAGATGTCTAGAAACTAAAACTGGTTTAAATATTACTGACTTTACTGAATCATAAAGTTGTTAGTAATCATGTAGAAACATGCTAGTGACCATGGTAACCAGTCTATGATCAGCCATCTTGTTTTCCACCTCAGATCAGATCCAGTTGTCTCTGTGTTTCCTCTGCGTTGCCAGGTCTGCTGGTTGAGCCGCTCATCTTCCTCTCTTCCTCCACTGACGGGGTCTCCACAGGCAGAAAGCAGGGGTCTGAGCTCCTCATTGGCTCAGAGTTCAGCATCATGTGCTCCATCAGGCCTCAGTATGCAGGCGGCTCCTTCCAGCTCATCTTCAGCACCTCTAACTACACTCAGAACCAGACCCTGCCAGCTGTTAATCACTCCGCCCTCTTCCTGTTCGCTGCTGCTGGCCACGCCCACCAAGGAACCTACCGCTGCCTTTACCACGTCTACGTTTTCTCCCATAACTTCTGGTCTATGAGCCAGCCTCTCAACCTCACTGTCTCAGGTAAACTCATGGAGTCCATCAGGAGAAGTTCTGCTTCAGGTGAACCAGCAGCTGTCTGCCTCATTCATGAGGTCAGAGAGGAGGATTGATTATATTAATGTTCATGATCTACAGGCAGCATGAAAACCAGGGTCTATGTGATTATTGTTCATTTCTAGCTGGACTCATCTGATGAAAGCTGATCCTGAATCTGTTTCATTCATTTTCAGCCCATCTCACTGCTTTGATCATCAGACTGGTTGTCGTCCTGCTGGGAATGCTGGGAATGCTGGGATCCGTCCTGCTCCTCAACTATAAGGTACTGCATGTATCATGCATGATGTGTTCAGTTGGGAAAGTTGTTGCCTTGCAGCTGAACCATCCTCTGTTTCCAGGCCAGGAGAAACCAGAAGTCTGGACCAGAAAACATCATGATGAACGTTCTTGATGAAGGATCCAGAGCTGAAGGCGGCTTAGAGGAGGAGGCTGCAGTCTGAAGGAACCAGGAGAAAATCATCTTGGTTTCACATCCACAGGAAGGAGCAGAGACACGTTTCAGACTCCTGGGAATCTGTCCGTCTATTTATCTATGATAAAATGTCTCTGAGCTCCTGCAGCAGGAAGGAAGTTCAACATTCAGAAATTTGTATCTGGACTAAACCTACAGAAGTAAAACCTATATAAGAAGGGAAAAGAAAACATCCACCAAACAAAATATAATAGAAAACCCACTTGATCAAAATCTGATCATCAACCTTGCAAGGATAGCATATGCTAGGATATTTGGGGTCAAAGGTTAGGCAGCCATTTCCATTCAGGCCCTGAATCCAGCTTGTGTCCTTGTCTTGGTTGGGGTTATGAATCAGACTTTAGCTGTTTCTCTGAACTCTGTATTATTATAAAGTTACTGAATATTTTCTTTTTTGCATTCTTATGACATCCTTAAATGTTTCATATGCTTTATGAAAGAAAATGTGTTTGCTTGCAGTCTGTTTTGTAGCTCAGTAGATTGTTAAACTGTGAGGATGGAATGAAACCTTTCCTATCAAACAGTTTGCTGTGTTTTGCTCGAGGCTCTTTCTCCTGACTGTGTTCAGTGAGCAGAGACTCCAAATGCTGTAAAGCCTTCAAATAAATATTGACAAAGAATTGATATATTCTCTCTGGTTTTTGATCGTTTTTCCTCAGTCTGTTAAAGATCATTTCAACCACATACAGGATCCAATGAGGTTGAGGGCAACAGGAGATCAGATGCATCGACCAGCCTAAGTAGTTAAACTTCAGTCCACTTCCTGGGTCAGGTGTGGGCAACTCCAGGCCTCCAGGGTCTCCTGCAACTTTTAGAGTATCTCTACTTCAAATAATGACTCAGATGTTCCATCAGGTTCTACATGAACGTGACTGTTGAGTGAGCAGAGACTCCAGACGGTGTAAAGGTTTGGAATAAATGTGTCCAAAAAATATATAATCTCTGGTGTTTGAAACTGATTTTCCTCACTCTTTGCTAAACATAATTTCCATAACACAAGGAATGTTTTTAAATTGTATTTTATTCTGCCACCATGCAAGAGGAATGATATAGAAAATTTATTTTTAGAGAAATAAAAGTTTTATTTATATAGTCTTCTAAATGTGCATTTATGTAATAGTATTCTATGTTTCTAATATTATGTTAAATGTGTGAAACCATTTCTGTTACAAACATTTTCTGTTTACATGTGGACCCCATGAATAGTCGCCATTGTTATAGATCCCTTCCGCCTAGAGCAGTGACGTCACGCTGCGACGTTCTCCACCCCGTTCGGCCATCTTTGATAGCAGCAATAGTTATAGCCTCAAGGAGTTAGCTAACAGCTAGCTGCTAGCTCACATCGCTAAGTAAAAGGTTTGATGCTACTATCAAACCAGTGGCTTTTAACACAAAATTCAAGTCCAAAATAAACTTTTCTGCCATTTTAGCAGCATTAAAAGCTTACCACTGTTGGGAGTATAAGTTTGGTTATATTAATTTTAGAAACAGTTAATCTTTCTGCATATGAGATATTAGAAGTAGCGTGAATATTTTGAGTAGATTTTAAGTTAGGTAGATTTAGATAAAGATTCAAACTAAAACAACTGCTGACTTTCTGAACTTACATAAAGAGGGCCTTCAGAAAGGGAGAGTGTTGTACCAGCGGATTGAAAGCAGAGGTTGAGGGGGTCTGCCTGTTCACAAGATGAGTCAAATTCTTTGGTGTCTGTTTAGGAGTTAGGAGTCACAAATTTTGGTCTGAAATGTTTAAAGGAGGAGACTGGTACAGGAAGACCCTGTTTGAGAATGACCGTTGTTCTCTCCATACATTTGCTTTTGGGTTTGAACAGGTCTCAATAAAATTAACATTAAAACGCCCAACAAGGGGAAGACACACCTTCAAATGCATATATTTAATTAAGGGAATACACCTCCTTATAAAATGTCTGTTTTACAGCAGAGAAAACAAATTGCTTGGTTTGCAGCCGTGAGAGCAATTCCCAAGAATGCATTCTTGTGTCTCTCATTGTGTTTTCCTTTCCAACTCGTTGCAGGTAATTGTGTGTTTTGTTATGTGTTTGGACTTCTTGATAATCTGGGTGTAATGCTGATGTGACATCCTATGTGCATTGAATTCATTGAAGAAAACTCTAGATATGTCTGAAGTTTGATGTTGAATGGTTGTTCTCTGTGCTTTCCACTGTGCATGCCGAGTCCCTGGATCCGGGAGACTAGAGGAAAATTAACGAGCCAAGTAAATCTATTCCTCTAAGTAAAAACACAACTTTACTGCGTAACTCGCTTTAGTAGAAAGAAGGAACAACGAAGGTCTCGGAGAATCCCACTCGCTGAAATACGGAGCCCCCTAGTGGACATGGAGAGAACAATTCTTTTGCGTCGCCTAGAAATTAGCAAATACTCTCTGGTCTATTCTGTAAACAGTCACAAAAATCTATTTAATATGTCAAATATATACACATTTCAAGAGCGTCGGTTTTTAGCTCTCTGGTGCAAAAAACTGACTGAAAATGTATTTATTCGCTGCATGTTTGTGTCTGTTTGTGAGGTTGAGACGGAGCTGCACATGAAAACGGCCCTTTATTCAGACAACCAACACAAAAAGATACAACAAAACTTTATCTTGTGAAAATAACTCAGAAATGGTCCCAATAATTTGAATGTATTTTTCTTTCTTAGCTTCTTATGTAAAGTTTCTGTTTATATCTTAGAAGAGATAGAAAGATGGATCTGATCATCAGCACATTAATGAAAGGCAAAACGTATTGCAAGGTAAATCAGAAGAACATGTTCAATTATTTGATTTCAAACATGCCTGTCATTACTTGCTGTGTTTTAGTCTTAAATGTCTTATTTTTTTTTTTATCGCTCTGAGATCATTTGTATGGAAGCCGTTTCTGCCACTCCGTTAAAAATAAACAAATCTCATTATAATAAGATAATTTTTTTTAAGAGAGTGGCTGAAATGGCTCCCATAAACTTGTATTAGGTTTGCAATGTTGACTAAAATTAAAATAACCAAGTCCACTCTGACCAACTGGGTCCAGATCCACCGCAAAATATTTATGTTTTTGTTTAGTTTTATTTAGTTACTTGAATAGTAAAGATAAAAACAGAAACAGCTGGATAGAAACATGTTTTATAGACAGAGTTATTAAAATGTGTGCAGTCAGAATATTAAATCTGCAGTAGTTTGAGTCTGTATGACAGACACTTTATAAACAAACTCACTTTTCACCAGAATCTATGTTTTTACAGAACCTCCAATTTTTTTTATTTTTTTTGTAACAGATGGATATTAAAAAAAAGAATCAATTTACATAATCTACACGCTGATGAACAGTTTTTAAGTGTTTGTGGGAAGGCTGGTGCAGGAATAAAGTTTTCCTCCGTTTGTTTGAAATCTGGCGTTGCCATGGTGATGACATAATCCGCCGGATTATGGGTTTTAGGTCTGATGAGCCATCTGAGAGATTTTCTGCAGCATTTCCTCCGACTGCAGCTGCTCCAGAGTCAGCAGAGACAGACCCAGCTGGTCCTCCTGCAAAGACGTTTTGAAACCATTCAGCTGCAATTGGTCAGAAATTTATAAAGCTCACTTAAAACTAATCAAGTGATTTCTGACATACTTTAATGCATTTGAATTAAAAAAAATCTTTTTTCTGCTTATTATTCATTCCAGCATCAAAAAAACGTCAACGCAGCTAGATGGTAAGTTATTTATTGTGCTGCTGCTACATCTCAAATAATTAGAACATGGAAAAAATTTATTTTTCTCATTTATTTCAGGGTTAAACATTTAAGCATCTATTTTTTTTGTCATTTTTGATGATTTTTTCTCATAGAAAAATAAAAGTGCAAAATTCAGAGCCTGGGGGAATTTTAAATATTACATAACACCAATAATAAAATATTACTTTAAATGTGAAAAATTCTCAAACTCATAAATGTTCGCAGTTTTTTAAAAGATAATTTCTGAGATTAATGGTAAAAAAAATTAGATTTTGTTTTAGCAAATTTTCAACTTTTCAAACTCATTAATTTTGAGATTAATCTGAGAAAGTTTGTAGAAAAAAAAGAACATTTCTGAGTGTTTCCCAGCAAATTTTCTACTTTTCAAACTGAAATTTTCTTGTTTTTCTAAAACAAAATCCTCAGATTAATCTAAAAAATTTCCAGATATTTTCCAGCAAATTTTCAACTTCTCAAACTCAAAAATGTTCTAGTTTTTCTTCTATAATTTCTTTTGGGGGATTAATCTCAAAACTTTAAAGAGAAATACCACTTCTGATAAATATGTTTCATTTCCACTCGTGAAGCTCGACTATTCTCTTCAGGCCACATTCATCCTTTTTCCTACCACACTTTTTCCTTCCATTTAACTTTCTGATAACAAACTTGGATTCTGCACTCTGAATCAGCTTCTTAACTGCATTTTAGTTATATTTTCAAATTTACTCATATTTATTAAGATTTTTGTGGAAAAAAACAAAGAAATGAGGAAAAAAAAACATTTCAGATGTCAACTTTTTTTTTGCATTTAAAATTTTCACATTAAATGACAAACAATAAAAAGTACAATCAAAGTCAAGCTTGGATTGTACTTTTTCACAATATTCTCGTGTTAGGAAAGCCATATATCCGTGTGGGTGGAGGTTACCTGTCTGAACGGCTGAGCCATCTGACGCAGGAAGTGCTTGGACAGCTGGACGGCTTCGTCCACCGTGAGGTTCAGGCTGCCGTCGTTGATGTGCTCCTGAATCCAACGAGGAAGTTTCCCACGTTTGTCTGATCGAGCGTATCTCTACGAACAAAAAGCTCCAATTACTCCCAAAAACTACTGATACAAGTTATTATTGACGAGTTTCTCCAAAACGGCCACTTTCTTAAAGACTTGAGTTTTCTCTTGAACCAAGATGGCCGACAATCGTTCTACAACATGTGGGGTTCACTATTTCAAAATATGCTGACACAAAATGTGAATATTATTTTGTGTCTGATGTATTAAATACTCTCTGAGTAAACAGAAATGATTAAACTTAGACATTTATCAAAAATAACAAAAGAGGAACCTATCAAGTTGCTGAGTAGAAAAAATAAAAGATAAAAAACATAAAATATGTAAAATAATTCCATATGAACGGACAAATGTTCATACGAGTTACTTTTTTTTTGCTTTTGATGGAAAATTAAAATGTTATTGACTCAAAGATCTAAAAATCAGCTGTTGATCATCTCATATCTCCTCTGCTTCTCTGTCCTCCCGTTGAATCAAATCGGTAATCAATACATCAGAAATTGGTGCTGCTGCGTGATGCAGCTCGGCTGAAATAACAGCATTAACTATGATAACTTTAATAAGCTTGTCTTGTGTTTATATTTCTAAACAGAATCACATAAAGAGCATTTTTAAATTCCTGTATCAACGGTTCAATTGTGAGCAGTGGCGCCCTCTGCTGGACAATGATAAAACTACAACACTAAAAGATAGAAAGGACTCCATAAATTAATCTATTGGAACTCATTTTAATCTAATAAAGCATTAATCATAAGTTGATTAATACTTTGCATACCGCAAACATTTTCTTTGTATGTTTACCGCTCACAGCTCACCTTGTCAGCAAAGACCATGAGGCCGTAGTCCGTCTTGCCTCTGATGGCTCTGCCGACGCACTGAGCGGCGTGTCGCATGGCGTCAAACGTCAGGAAGTCGTTCTCTCTGATCTGAAACTGATCCCGCAGATACTCCAGCCGAGCCTGGCGGACAAAAACACCCAACAGGAAACGTCAGCAGGAGGAAACTGTTGATGCCTGTCAGTCTGGGAAGGAAGATTTCATTTATGTCAATAAAGACATAAATACAGACACATGTGATGAAATAAACTGGTTTGGAAAATTAATGCATAAATAATATTCTATTCTGAATCTGAATCTATTCTGATTATCTGCCAAATTAAAAATTTGCTGATTTGAAGTTTAGCTTCTCATTTCAGACGATTCTCACCTTCAGGATGCGGCTCTGAGTGTAAACATACGGGACTCCAAACATGATGACCGCTCTGCCAAAATGGTGAACTGAATAAACACGAAAAACAAAAATGGAAGCACAGTTATTTGTTCGCTCAACCCGTTTCGTCGGACGGATCTGAATTATTTACCGAAGTCTATTCCTTCAGAGACCTTCCCCCGGGCCACAGAGAGGAGGATGGCTCCTCGGCCGTTCTCACACGCCTCACGAGAAACAAAACAGCAAAAATGAATCACATCTTAGCTCTTTTAAACAGTAAAACTGACTGAATGAATTCCCAGAACTCCTCTGACCTCCTGGTACTTTTCCAGAGCCATGCTGGTTTCCGCCGCGTCCTGCGTCTCGATGAAGATCAGCTTGTTTTTCTGGATGTTCTCCAGGATCCCCTGCAAACGGAAACCCGGAGTCGATTCCTTCAGCTACTCGTCTGGCTGCCTGAAAGCAGCGAGGCGTTGCCGACACCGACCTGTTCGTACCAAGACGCCACGATGTTCTCCATGTAGACGTAGCTGGTGAAGAACGCGACGATCCCGTCTGGAACCACCGCCGACATCTCCAGGAGGAGGTTGCCATAATTACGGATCACGGCTGCAAAACAACAGGTCGGCTAGATCAGGGCTGTTCAAAGTGCGGCCCGGGGGCCGTTTGCAGCCCTCGGGACGGTTCTGTGTGGCCTTTGTTCACAATTCAAGAACAGCACAGATTTATTTCTCCAAACTGTTGATGGTAAAACACTTAAAATAAGCTGAAGTGAAATTTCTACTGATCAAATAAAATGAATCTAAAGTGGGAACAAAACGTTTGTTCAAAATGAAAAAACATTGAGGCTGGAAAAAAGGTTTTTCAAGTTACCAAAGTGAAGCAGACAATTTTCAAAACAAATCACATATAGAATATTTCCCTGAGTTGAAACAGAAAGAGAAATCTGAAACTCATAAAACAACATTGACTCTGATCTTGTTTTGATTTTTTTTTTGAGTTTCAAAACATTTTTTTCAGTTTCAAATATATATTTTTAAAATTTCATAGCCTTTATAGTCAGTTTTAAAATATTTCTGTTCCAAATCTTTTTTTTTCCAATTTCAAATCAGTTTTTAGTCTAAAATTCTGCTTTCAGCTTTAAATCTTTTTTCATTTCAGCAAACTTTATAACCCAATTTAACTCCTTATATGTAGAGAATTCAGAATAAACTTAGGCAACACACAGACTATTCAAATTAATTTGACAGCACCCATCTACTAAATAAGGCTAAATAAGAATGTTTTTAAAAATGCAACCAAAAAGAAGAACGCATCATGTTTTCGGACCCTAACCTTAACCCTAATCCTAATCATTAATCCATTTTTAATGATTTTCAGAAACTTTCTGTATAGAAATCAAGCAAATACATTTTATTAATTAAGATATTGTCTATTTAGTTTGTTTTTACAACAGAATTGTTTTGGCATTTCTCAAAGCAAAAGAAACGTATCGTTTGTTGCCCGCGGCTATTTCTATTTCACAGTTTTGGCCCCAGTTGTGGGAACAGCGACATGCTAAAGATAAAATAACACAGAATATACAGAAGCTCACCGAAATCCTCTCTCGTCTCGAACTTTGAGCTCAGAGCCACCTGGTCGTTTCCTCGGCCGACAATCTGTGCAAAAACAAAACAGCATCAGGAGATGAAAGACAAAATGGCCACCGAGCGTGAATGAAGTGTTGCGCACCAGAGGACAGAGGCAGGTTCGTGCGAGCGTCATAGTGAAGGACGCCATGGTGACGGGTCGAAAGTCGAGGATGCGAGGGTAGATGTCCAACGGAGAGAGAGTCTGACGGAAGAACGGAGGAAGAAACAGAGTTTAATTACTCAGAAGTCTTTAAATACAGCTTTCATTTAAAAAAAACACAACAACCGCATGTTTATATTTTAAATTGTTATTGTGAAAAACATTCATACAGGAAAATTGAAGCACTTTCATATATTTTCAAGGTAAACTGAGATAAAAACAATACAAATGAACTATAAAAGGACAGTTTCAATTCAATAATATGTGATATAATTTAATAGTTATTAATAATAATGTCTTGTGATGGTATTCTGTTTAAACTAAAATATAACAAAGTTTTATGATTTGAAATGTCACACCTTCCAAGATCAAAGCATTAAACAAACCAAAAAAATCCCCCAATTTCAATTGTTCAACATGTAAAACATCAGATAATCAATAATTTACTGAATCATTAGTGACATATTGATCCATTACATTGAAACAATCCAAACAAATCATGTTCAGGTAAATGAGCTTCCTGCTCAAATTAAATGTCAACACATAAAACACAAAGAAAATGCAAAAAAACAACAAGAACAAAATAATCTGACCAAGTTTTCTGGCATTTAGCAAAACAAAATAATTTAGATAAATCTAACAAACCAAAAATAGGAAAACTTTAATCTGGTTTAACTTCAGATAGTAAAAAGCTAAATGTGTCTGTCTTTTCATTAGGTGTATGAAAATATCCGGTTTCTGCTGTAAATAACATTTTACCAAGTTGGGTTTTTGATCAAGGACTAGATTGAACCAACGTCAGGGACTTATACAGAAATCAAGCACTTTCCAAACCTTGAAATCACCTGACTGAAAGGTAAGACCCGTAGGAACCTGGAATGGAATAAACAAGTTTGGGGAGGAAAAAGAGAGACGCACCCCTGAGGTGATGACGACGGACTGGAACCTCTGAAAAACAGGTTTGATGGCGATAGACGGGTCCATGCAGCGGAAAACAGGGAGAAAAGCAGGAGACAATTAATTAACTTATGACAATCGATTAAGGGTTTATTAAATTAAAATCATCAGCACCCAGAGATGTTTCCGTTAATCATGACCCACCTAAAATGCAGCACAGGGTTGGCGATGGTTGGAGTTCTGTCCTCAAAAGGTTCGATGATGATGGTAAAACCTTTACAAGGAAAAAATCTCTTAAAACTAAACGTTTGTGCAGCAGGTCTTACTAAAACAAGTTTGCTGAAGGAATTTAGAGGTTTGCTCAGGACCCTAATCCTAACCCTGACCCTGACCCTAACCCTGATCCTGACCCTGATCCTGACCCTGACCCTAACCCTGACCCTGACCCACCTTGGCTGTAGGTGCTGACCAGAGTCGCAAAGTTAGAGATGAGCGTAACGGCCGAAAAGTCTGCGATGTCTGCGATCTCCAGAGTTCGCAGCAGCGACTGCAGCCTCTCCGCACAGAACCTGCAATCACACATGAAACGGCGTTAAATATATAAATATATGTCAGTTATACAAAATTATTCAGTCTCAGAAAAGCTGGCTGGTAAATATTAGAGCCAACAAGAGGTCAATGTTTTGTACTGAAGTAAATGAATCACTACTTTGATTTAGTTACAAATTATTTACAAAAATATATTCAAGTAAAAGGGTTTGACTGTCCAATTAATTTGTAAAATGATGTAATCATTTGGACAAAATATAAAATTATTAGTAGGTTCGGCTATAAAATATTTTAAAAATAAATATTATGAAATATCACCTTTCCAAATTTCCATATTCTAGAAAAACATTTTTTTCCAAAAATAAAAAATTTTAGACTTTTGGATCTCAGAAATTTCAGAGTTTATCTAGAAAATTACTGAGATAAATCTAAAAATGTTTTTTTAGACAATTTTGACATAAACTTGCACAATTCCTCTTTTTTTCTAGAAACTTTTAATAATCTCAAAAAATAAAAATATGTTGAGTTTTTTTTCTAGCAAATTTTCACCATTTCAAACTCAAATTTTTGCTTTTTTCTGGCAATTTTTTTACTTTTCAAATTCTGAAAATTCCTGAGAGAAATCTCAACATTTCTGAGAATTTTGAGAGAAATTTCCTTTTACTTAAATCTATGACAGCCCTAATTCATTGTTGTAATCGCTGACATTTATTGATCCTCTTGAAGAAAAAATAGAAAAACCCGAACGCAAATAATAAAAACATGATTAAATTTATCAAGATGAAAAATCACCAGTATCATATTATGTTGATCATTTCTTTAAGTGAAATATTACAAGAGATGTTTATTTCTGTCTTGCTGTTTTTGTAGTGTTAATGTGTTTTATATATATATTTTATAAAGTGTCAATGATGAGCATAGTCTGGAGGTTAAAGGTAAATGTCATCAATTGGTATCAAAATATCCCAATATTGGTGAATATCGGCCATAATTTTATATCAGTGCAATTGAAGGCCTTCTACTAAACTCTAGAGGAGAGACCAGATGAAGCAGTTTAACATTTCTGCAGATCGCTCTGAGTTAGTAAGTTGTTTTTTTCAGGGTTTATTATTAACACTAGAGAAGCCAGGCTGACCTGAGAGGTTTTCTGTCAATGCAGACTTTGTCGAAGATGTCTTTTAAGAACTGCGGGGCGCTCTCCTGCACGACGTGCTGCACCCGCAGGCGGGCCTTCAGGTACTCCAGAAAACGCCGCAGGAAGCCGACAAAGTGTTCGGCCGTACGGATCGAACCGGGAACGGCCTCTGAAGGAGAGGGAGGGAGGAAAGCAAGCAGTTGGCTTTAAAACAGCAGAAAACTGGAAACGTGAAGGTAATAGGAGTTCCTCTGAGTTTGTTGTAAAGACTTTCAGGAAGATAAAAACCAGAATTTGAAAATAAACTGGTCTAATGAATAGTTTTAATTAATTTTTTTAATGCATTGCCATGTTATTGTTTCTGTATGCAAACAGATTTATCTGTTCCTAAGTTTATTATTTAACTATGTATTTGTGGATTTTCACTGTGTTTGAAAGTTAGATTTACAACAGACCCTATTAAAAATGTCCACTGTAAATTTATAACAACCTTCATATTTACAAAACACATAAAAATACAGATGAGAACACAAGCATAAAACATATGTAAAGTTTGAAAACATATGATAAAAAGCTTGTATGAGAATAAAGTTATACGGTATGACTATTGTTTTATTATTACAACTTATTGCAACTATTCCAGTATTATTACAGCTTTATGTTTGTATTATAGTGTTTATTCTCATAATATCTGACTTTATTTTCACAATTTTGCAACTTTATTCTTATAATATTCTGACTGCGTTAGTCCCACTTTATTCTGGTAATATTACGACTTTATTCTCTCATTACTATCGGTAACAGAAATGTTCAGCTTGACAGGCGTCCTTCTTTCCCAGGTGAGGAGGAAGTAAAAGGAGGATTTAGACATTTTTGGTTTTAGTATGAAAAGTTTTTAAAATGTCTTTACGTTAAAACAAGCAGTTAAAAGAGCAGCGAGAGAAAAGATAAAAAACGGCGCTTTGACGGACCGTGCAGGACCTCGTCAGGTAGCACTGGGTTTGCCAGGTAGATGTCCGTTTCCCTGGCGACGTTGGCTTCCTTCAGCCCCTCCACCAATCGTCGGTACTCGTCCCTCAGCCTGGCAGCATCCGTCTCCTTTATCCTGCGAAGAAAAATCAACTTTTTCACTTCAGGAACTATTGGACAGCTGGAGAAGCTAATTAGCATCTCTAGGCTAAAATAGTACCTGAACTACGACCCAGAACCCCACAGGAGACATTTTTATTCAGATTTTTAAAGACAGAACAAAGATTTTTACATATTGTCAACCATAAACATATCATTTACAACAAGCTGCATTCAGCTTCTATGTACCACAAATCTGGAACAAACTTCCAGGAAATTTCCTTTAAATCTTGACCATTATGGCTGGAATATTGATCAATACATTAGATGATTATTGATGACTTTGGTGTTTGTTACTGGTTTCTTAAATGTGTAAAAAGTTATCAATTTTCTTCTTGTGTTTTTGATTTAAATAACTTATCTGCCTTGTTGCTGAAATGTGCTAAACAAAAGCTGACTGACTGAACAATTAATACAAAGTCAAATATTTTCAAGAGCAAAGAGTAAATACAAAAAATATCCAATAGATCAATAAAGTCAAATTAAATGTAATAAATAAATACAAAATGAAGTAAAAGTAATATAAATACGTCTATATACATATTAAATGAATAAAAATAAAAGTACACAGTTACATACACACTAAATTGAAGATTTAATTTAAAAGATACTAATGTAATAAATAAATTGATTGAAATATAGTGAAAATTAAACTAACTTGAAACAAAAAGTGGCTTTATGGAAAATTTGAGGAATCACTCTTGTCAAAAAGTGGAAATTATTTAAATTTTTTCAATTTATCCCTTTTATTTTGTTTAAAGATGCACCAATCCATCACCCAGAGACCAGAATCTGCCATATTTCTCTCCGTCGGCAGGTCGGTTTTTTTTCCAAACTTCGAAAACATGAAACTACTTACTTGTGTATTGTGTTTTGTAGCGTGTCTACGTTGTTCTGGCAGCGGTCCAGCGTTCGCCGAGTTATGTTCACACTCATGGAGTCGATGCACACGTTGTCTGGGGAACAAGGAGAAATTCAGACGACTTCGTCGTGAAACATTTCAATCGTTTAACGTCATCATCCCCCCACCGATGTTATGGGCCTCATCGAACACCACCACTGACTTCTTGGCCAGCTCCTTGGACACCAGGTCGGCTATCTTTGGGTCCAGCAGGTAGTGGTAGCTGTACACAACGATGTTGGCATGAAGAATCTGAAAACACACACAACCAGTGCAGTTGAAGCCTCTCATGCTAAGCGTCTGATCAGAAGCGTTTCTGGCACCACCTAGTGGTCAGAAGATTAACTACATCTGGAAGCTGAGACGCAAAGTGAAGTAAACTGGACGATAAAATGAGATTATTTATCAGCGCACTTGATGTTTTTTACAACTGATATTTCAGAATAGATGACATCTGACCAAAATCCAAAAGGTTACATGTAATTTTGGGTTTGAAGTTTTTTTTTGCAACACCCAGGAACTTTAATTAGTGGCATACATCATTTAGGTACAATTGTAGTAACTATTGTTAGTTGGATGTATTTTTTACACAACAAAGAATAAATATATTACTTTAAATTCTTAATTAAAAAACAAATGAATATTTAGACGTATAAAAGAAATGTCATGCATTGGACGTTTAAAGTTTTATCACAGAAGAAAAAAAAGAAATAATGTACATATTAAGATTTAAGAACTTGTGCTAGGAGAGGCTAATTTGGGTTTAATGCTCAAACTGACAGCAAATACAAAACTTATCCGTTTCTATACTTTTATAAAAAATTAGCAATTGGGGGGTTAAAACGTCATTGCAGTTGTAACTCTTGAATTGTTAATACTAACAGGGGAAGTTTGAAGATAAAAGTCAATTTCAATTCGACTTCTGTGCAAAATTTGTAGCAAGACTTAAAAACATTAAACAAATGGAGAATCTAAAGACAGTTAATAGATTTTGTTGTCATGTTTGAGCCATTCCAGAGTGGTTGTTAGCGTACCGCGTAGCGAGCCAGGTAGTACGGACACCAGCCTTTCCTCCTGCCAAAGTCCTTCAAGTCGTCCAGGTTGTAGATGCCGGCAGGAAGAGGAACCTGCCGTCCAACCGCGTCAAATTCCTGCAACAACCAGGCATTAGGTCAGAGAAACGCAGTGAGGAGGTTACAGCTCTGAGGAATCATGGGGAAAACATTTATCCACACTGCAAAACACAAAACGAGTCCAGTTTCTTGTGCAAATATCTCAACACCATTGAATTAATTATGCTGTTAAGCGTGAATTCATTTTGTTGCTGAAATGAAGCTTCTCAGCAAGAAATAGGAGCTTGTTTTGAGCCAATAATTCCTTAATTTATAACAAGCACAAAATGGAAAACTGTCTTGTTATAAATTAAACAATCTGCCTCTTTCATCAATATGAGGGAACTATTGGTATAAAACAGCAATATTTTGCTGAAATGTTGTTAGTTGTGTCTTATTTTAAGTGTATTTATTTGCCTTAGAAATTAGAAGAAATACTTGGTGAAATTTGGTATTTTTGCAGTGTAGGATTTATTTTTAGTTTTTGGTGGATATTTTTTATATATTTTTATTTAATCTACAATGACTGTTTTCTTTCTGTTCATTAATTGCATCCAAACTGAGAAATCCAACCATTTTCCGTCTATAAATGCATCAGAGATGGACTTAATAAAATTCAGTTAACATCAGATGAAAATCAGGGACATTATGTTTGGTGATAAGCTTCCAATTCATTAATTTGGTTCAAAATCATTAAATGTTTTAAAGATTCTGCAGCTCATTTTTATTTTCTGTGTTTAATTCTTTAGACTAAAAAAAGGAATTGGTCAACAACCAATAAAACCTGATGTTACAGTGAAAAATGTAAGTTGTTTTGTTATTTTTTTCTGGGATGATGTGAAAATTAGAGTTGAAACCATCTGCTGCTCTGAGTTCAGGCGTTTTCTTACCTCATAGAAACGACAGACAGGCAGGTTGGGATTGCTGTGGCGTTGAGCGCGGATGTAGGACGCCGTCAGACTGTGGCACTTCCCATCCACCTCCTTCCCAAAACGCAGAGAGCTGACCTACACGAAGAAAAAAAACTCTTTCATTATCATTAAAGCTCAAACAATTCATCAGCTGAATCAGTTAATTGAAATAATTGTCAACTGATGTAGTAAAAGATTAGTCAACTAGAGTATGCAGACTCTTAAAACAGGCCTTTTGCTGACAGATTGACACTCAGAGTCGTAATTTTATTGTAGAAATATCGAAATATTTTGCATTTAATATTAAAAATCACCATGTCTGTAAATGTGTTCCACCCAGATCTCATCATGTGACAGTTTTAACTACATCTGGTTCAAATTATGTTAAAAAAAACATGTAAATCACATTTTAAGTACCTTTTTCATCCAATTATTATTAATCATTTAATGAAAAAAATAACGACCAGATCAGATCTACACTGTGTTGATGTTCAGTGCAGCAGAAAACTTTCCACATGTTGATTCAGAGGGATTTTTTTTTCTTAGCTGGAGATTTATCTTTTGCTACAAATGATCTAACATTTACTAAAGGAATTGTATGTTATTGCATTTTAGGCAATAAAATGTTAATTTTCATATTTACATTTTTAATTTCATTGTTAGTTTATTAACATCTTTTATTTCGAGTACCATATAAGAAAAGCTTAAGTGGGTAAATGAAGATTTGTGCCAATTAATTCAATCCGCTAGAATAATCATTAGTTAAATAATAGTTATTTTTATAATTATTATTTCTGAGAGGTGTTGGAACAACAGCCCAGCAGTTCGTACCTCTGGGTGGATGCAGAGGTTCTTCCTGGAGGACAAAGACAGAGCCAGGAAGTTGTTCACTTCTCCAGTTTCTTTGGCATAAAACTCCATCAGCTTCCTGAGTTCCTCCACAACCTCAACACACACAAGCAGAAAGTTTCAGACCATCTTCCTATAAATCTAACACTTCTCTGTAGAAGCATTTATTACCAAGAAAAATATGCGTATTGTAAATTAATCTGATCCTGACTTACTTTCTCAATTTCAGGAACTGTTCTGGAGCAGTAAATCAACTTGGTCACATCCAGCGGAAACGCCTGAGAAACACGACGGGACGTGACGAAGCGATCAGAACCGAGTCGTGACGTTCAGAAGCTCCGAACATCGAAGATGAAACTCACCCTCTGGTAGGCGACGATGAGCGACAGCAGAGAGATGGTCTTCCCTGTTCCTGACGGCATCTCCAGGACTCCATGACCCTGAACACACAGGATCAGTTCATACACTGCAAAAACACCAAATCCTACCAAGTAATCCTAATTTATAGTTCAAATATCTTACTACACTTGAAATAAGACAAAACCAACTTGCAAGTAAATTTTCAGCTAGAAATAACTTATTTTTAGTCAATAATTCCTTAATATGAATTAAAAAGTTCTAGTTCTTCTGGCTGATTATTACACTTTTACCAATATATTTTTCTCCATGTTATAAGTGAAATAATTTACCAGTGGAACTGAAAATTTTTAGCAGTATTAAGGAATTACTGACTTTAAACAAGTGTACTACCACATTTCCACTGATTAACAATTTTTTGTTTTCTGCAAAAATATAAAGTTTTGCCAAGTATTTTGTCTAATTCTACTGCAAATATATTGAAATAAGACTAAATTAACTCACAGTACCTATTAAAGGAAATATGGGAAACTGTTATAAATCATTAATTCTAATTTTAACATGATTTTAGTGAAATACTCTGCAAATCAACTTTGGTGAAAGTAAATACAGAAATATATCACTAATGAGGTTTACGATACTACTTTTATATAGAATCTCATTTCCAAACTAATTAAGATTTACAAAACAACTGAGTCAGTTTAAAAGGGAAACAAACTGCGTACAATAAGAAAAACCGAACAAGATGGATATTTCTTTCTCTTTTTGAAGAATACTTGATGTCAATCATTAATATTTAACTGGAAAAAAAAATATTTTGACTGGGAAAAAAAACCTACTTTTGCATCCAAAGTCCTCTTAAGCTCCAGCATGTAAGAGTACTGCTCCGGATAGATGTAGTCATAAGGAAAATAGACCAGCAGACCCTCGATGTTCAGCCTGAAATGTGAAAACCAGAGTTTAAGTTGATTCAATTCAGCTAAAACTTCATACATCCAAGCTAAAACTAGCACCCCGCCAGCTCGTGTTCTCCTATTTCAATGATTATTCCACAAAAAAAAACACTCACTTCATTTTAGCGGACTGTTTAACAACGACTCTTCGTTTTTCCTACTTTTCCTGCGTTTAAATGTTCATTTTAAGATGAAAATAAAGAAAAAGAGATGATAACGGGGAGGTTAGCAAAGACAAACTACTGCTGCTGCTGCTGCTTCTTCTATGATTATTTACGTTGTGCGCGCTCTACTGCCCCCAGCAGGACAGACAAGAAACTGCACAATAAATCCAAAAACTTCATTTTTTCAGGATATTTATGTCCATTAGTTTAAATGGTCATCCAAGAAATTACTCAAGCAGCAGTATAAAAGTATTTTGTTAATGAGCAACTGATGATGTCATCAGATAGAGAAAAAACTGCTATTTTATGTGAAACTCTCGTACTTTACAGACTATCATAACAAAATTAACACAAATAAATAACATAATTACAAATTACACATGAATAAAGATTTAAAAAAAAAACTCTTTTAAAGATTTTCGGCATAAAATGTATGAAACCAATATTTAGAGAAGGCAATGTGTAATCTTGATCTCCAAATGGCAGAAACATCTGTGCAAAGAATAACAAAGCTCGTGTCTGAACAAGAGTTCTCACTTCGACATAAACTTTGTTTGTGTCTGATACTTTTTTGATTAAAACTGTCTTGTTCTTCCTTCAGTGACGTTAGTCACATTGGGTAGAGTTTAATGTCCTCTTCAGACATCAGCCTAAATACCAAAACACGTGTGCATTTGTAAAAAAAACGTTGCAAAATATAACATTTTATTTAAAAAAAAAATCTAAACATATATCGGCTGTTGATGCTTTACAGCCTACCCAGGCCTTCCACCGTGAAAATGAAATATGATCTATGATTACTACAGTTACCGTTCAGTGTAGAAAAGAATGATAAAATTACTAAAGTCAGGAACGGTTACTAAATAGTAAGTGTAGTAACTTTATTTAACCGCTAGGGAGCAATAAAAACAACATTTTACAAACTGCAGCTGGTTCCGTGGAGATTTTCACATATTTATAGGTACATCTAAAATATGCATTAAAATAATAAAACAAATAAATTAACAATATTTAATATGAGTAATAAAATAATATTTTTTAAAAATATAAAAAGTCTGAATGTACGTCTAAAAATTATGTATTAAAAAGAATAAAATAAAAATCATTTAACAGTATTAATCATTTTAATGAAATATAAAAACTTTCAATACACATCTGAAAACAATGTATTAAAATAAATTAAAAATAAATAATATTTTATATTTTAATAACAAAAAGTAATATGATGTCAAAAATTGTGCTAAAGATAAATTATTGTTCATATTTAATATTACTTTAATGTAATATATTAATGTCAAGATAATATTTTAATATATTTTACAACAATACACCTAAAAAAGTAATGTATAAGTAAAAAAATGTCTGTTCTCAGTCACTAATCTCAGAAAGTGAAGCTGATTTATTATATTGATTTGTCACATATAGAGTGAAATATTCAATTTATTGTAATTTAGATTACTACAACTTGCAGATCATAAAAACATCTATTTTATTATTTCTCTGATGTAATATCAAAATTTTCTGAGATTATTTTCCAAGTTTTTCATTATCTGTGAGTCTTTATTGTCAAAATAAAAGCCTGAAATATTCAACTGAAATTCCCTTTTTTTAGTCCAATCATTACATAAAAACATTTATTATCCAGATATGTGTGTGAACATCTGTCCAGAAAAGCAGACTTTATTTATAAGAAATATCTTTATTTTAGATTTACAGAGATATTTACAGAATAAAATAACATTTCAATGGTAGGCTACTGTTCATGCTGACAGATTTTAAACAGGAGATCTGCAAATAAAAAACTGAACATTTTTCTGACACTTAAAGCTTCCAAACCATCCAAAAATAAAAACGGAAACATCCTGAGTCTCTTTCTGATAAAACAAAACAACAGTTTATCAACAGTAGCTGGTGACTGAAATCTAAAAACAAAAAAAAAAGTAAAAAATCCAAGGAAACGTAATCGGACAGAAGATCCAGCGAAGTTTCTAATAATAAATGTGCAGCTGTTTGGTTTCCCAGGTCCATCTGGGAATATTTATCACGTGGTCAACCATAAGGGAACAGGAAGTGCTCTGCGCTTCGATGGTGGCAGGTTTCTGTCAGGATTCAGGTTCTGGAGAAGCATCTAAAGCAGCAACAGTTCTGCATTTCATCAGTGGCGCCCCCTAAAGGCCAGACCAGGCAAGGAAAAGTTATCACAATATTTTGTGGTACTATTGTGAAAATGATTTTAAAAAAATAGTGACAAAAAAAACTCTACTATTTATTACTTGTTTTTTTTAGGGAACTATATGGCTATAAATGCATGGATCAGCATTCATGGCACCACAAACACAGATACTGCTTTCAGAAATTGGCTCCCAGCTTCCACATGCAACTTTCTGAAACAAGTGATTTAGCCTATATCACACTTTAGTATAATATCATATTATATTATAATATCTTTTTTGTATGTTTTTTTTTATATGTATGTATTTATGGGGTTTTATGTGTATGTCTTGATGAAAGGAGATGACTGGGGGTCAAACATGTTGCCCCCTCTAGCCCCCCTCTTAGGGACGCCACTGCACTCAGCTAAAGTCTCGGCATGTCTCTCAGAGTCCTGTCCTCACAGCTCGCAGCGGTCGTCCTCGGCCTTATAGCGGTCCATGATGCTCAACACGTCCTCCAGGATGGACGGGCCCAGGTCCAGGTCCAGGTCCAGCCTGGCCAGGGAGTCGGCCGGCTGCAGGCCCAGCACCGGGCAGGGCGAGTCGCTGCGCTCGCTGCTCAGATCCTCGTTGCTCAACCCGGCGTCCGAGTCCAGGCTGAGGCCGCGGCGGACATCCGGGGGTCCACACGTCTCCGACACGGAGTCCTCCGACGACGCCTCCGAGAAGGACCCGGATGACGGGACGAGCCTGCGCACAGCAGACGCCACGCAGACTTCCGGCTGAGCGTCACCCGGCTCACCTGGCTGCTGGTCCAGGTGAAGCCGCGGCGGCTTGGGCGGGGCCTGCTCGTGGGCGACGCACACCGGCATGGACACGGTGCTCTTCAGCAGCCCGTTGGAGGCCTGCTGGTAGCGGCAACCGTTATAGGCGAAGCTGCGGGGCTCCTGCGTGGCGGCCCGGTCCACGCTGTGCGAGCGCGCGTGGCCGTGGCCCGGAAGCATGTCCATCTTCCCCTGGAGGAAGCCCACGTCTCCAAACATGTCCCCCTCGCCTTCCGGTCCCACGTGCGCACTGTGGCGCACGTCCCCCAGCGGGGGGCTGATCATGTCCCCAGACAGGACGTCACGCAGCCGCAGCTTCTTCCCTTTCTTTGGGGTTGTAGTTTTTAGGTAGATTGGTGTCTTTGCTGGCATTCTTGCTTTTTAAAACGTGTCTGGCTAAAAGCAGAAGACTGAAGCAAATGTTTGACTCGAATCAGCTTCCTCTCCTGCACAGAAGAGCCATATCCGGGTAAAAAACGCGATGCTGTCTGCAGAAACTTCAGGAATGTGGCAACAAAACCCCGGAGATCTGGGAGAGAAAACAGAAAGAAAAATGAATCAAAAAGAGGTGAAGAGGAAAAACAACAAGGAGAATTTATCGGCTTCCCTCCAGAGAAAGACATTTGAAAACTGCAAAAAACTAAAAGTATTTTAGACCAGTTTGCAGTGCACACATTAGTACAAGAAAACAAAACTAACTTACAAGTAACTTGTTTTAGTAAATAAATCCTTAATACTGATGAAAATGTTTTTGTGTCACATTTAGAATCACCCACCACACACACTTTCTTCAAATCGAACAAATTTGGTGTCAAATGTTTGTGCTGCTATAAAATAATAATAATAATAATAATAATAATAATAATAAAGTTTCCAGAGGTCATCATCAATATCTGCGCAAACAAAAACATTTGCTGCACAAACACAGTCGAGTTGATTTGGTTGACCTTTCATGACCTCTGGAAACATTTATTGACTTCGTTAAACTGATAAACAGCAGCATTAAAATAAAATGTCCAGAGAAAAAGCATTTGGGATCAACTTTGTTAAATGTGGAAAAGGTGAGAGCAACGTTACTCAGGTTCAGATTAGATTAAATAATTTTTTCACCAATATTAAGGAATTATTGACTTTAAAAGCTGAACAGCAGTTGTCAGCTTTAGCTGACAACTGCTGTTCAAAAACAACTGCTGTTCACCAAGTATTCAAAATACTTGGTTCAATACTTGGTTCAAAATTCAGTGGATTTTGTGTTTTTGCAGTGCAGAGTGAAACAGCAGGTTCAAAGTTTCTGCTTTCTTTCTCTTATCGCCTCCAGAGACGGCGGAGCATGTGACGGGTTCACGGCCGGGTCGTCTCCACGGAATGTTCAAGGAACAACAGAACTGACCTTTTTCTGACCCCTGATATCTTATCGATTCATAACTATTTAAATTCATTTTACAGGAAAAGCCAAAAACTTCTCAGTGAATTTCGCAGAAATGTTGCAGAAACAAAAAAACGAGTTTGGATTTTTTACATTTTGTATGTTTCTGTGCAGGAATGAAGCACCAACTTGAGATGATATTCTGGTATCCATCACATGACAGCAGAGATACGGAAAATACTTGAAAAAGGTTCATTTTAATTGATTTTCTCTGCAAAAACGCAAACTATTACCAAGCATTCCGGTCTAGTTTCTAGTGCAAATATTTTATTACACTTGAAATAAAACAAAACTAATTTACAAGTAACTTTTTATGCTAACAGAGATTTATTTAAGTGAATAATTCATTAATATTGATATTGATTGAAAGTATTACTGGCGGATTATTTCACTTGCAAAATGGGAAAAATATCAGGGATGTCCAAAGTGTGGCACAGGGGCCATTTGCAGCCCTCTGAATGATTTTGTTTGGCCCCTCTGCCCACTGAGGGCCTAGTGGAGAACAAAACGCCAAGAGAGAAAAGAGAAAATCAATAAATAATGCAAATGGAAATTATTAATTCATCAGGAAATTAATCGATTTGTTGCTGATTTGAAGTCTTGGTGAGATGAGAAATTCCTTTTAGTTAATGATTCTAGCAAACTATTGGACCAAAACATCGACAATAACTAGAAAAATCTGTTAATTATTTCTTTAGAAGAAGCAGAGCTCCCAAAAATGTACTGAAGAGTAAAAATGTATTTAGTAAAAAGTATTCTGCATGTTTCCTTCAACAAACAGCTGATGAGACTTTAACAGAAACTGCAGGTCTGTGTCTCAATCTGGTCAATTAAAACATGTTTGTTTTTCATTCAGAAAGCAGAGAATCCAGAAATTTTACTCCAGTGAGAGAAAAGATACTTCATAACAAAATGACTCAAAGTGCAGCGTAGTAAAAATACTTGCACAAGAACATTTTTCTGTAAAGTCACTCAGTAAATGTAATGGAGTTGCTGCAACCAGTTACTACTGGTTGCTGACATCCGTCTGGTTGCTGCTGGCCAGCGACGGAATGAGAAAGTTGCATCAAGCATTGAGCAACTTTTCAGCTTTGTGGAAAACAAGACAGGATTTGTTTGAGCGACTGTTCAACGTTGCAAACGAGTCTGTCGCAAATTCCATAGAAGAAAAACCGCAACCTGGACCGGTTCATGCCCGTAAAACTGGATTAATCTAATTACTGCAGCAAAGCGATTTCCACAGACGCCTGCCTCTGCAGCGAGCAGCAACGCAGCGTCTGAAACGGCCGTCCGGTCCGATTGAAGCGGAGAACAACAACAATCAGAGGTCAGCCTTCCTGTCAACACAAAGAGCAATAAACTCCTCGAGTCCGAACCAAATTCTGGAACAAATGAATCATGTGGATTCCTAACGACGTTGATGCCGAGCTCATAAACACACCCAGACCTAAATCTGGAACAAGTTTGACCACAACAAGAGAGAAACGAACCAGTCAGAACCGGCCCAGACAAACCGGTGAAGCAACACTTTCTCCGTAAACTTGGACGTTTTGCTGCAAAGCTGCAAAGATTTCAGCTTTCCAGCCAAACAGTGACACAGAAAAGGCAGTTTCATCATGTTTAAAAGGGATGAATAATAAAGCATCACTCAAGAGAAGAATCTTAAATGTGATTTAATTTAAAGAAATGTAATCAACTGGGTGCTACACTGCAAAAACACAAAAATCTTACCAAGTATTTTTGGTCTCGTTTGTAAACATCTTAGAAATAAGACTAAACTAACATACAAGTAACTTTTCAGTAAGATATAGAAACTTGTTTTAAGTCAATAATTTTGTAGATTATTTCATTTATAACACTAAATTTTTCCCATAAGTAAAATAATCTGCCAGTGTTGCTATTGGTTTATTATCAACATTAAACAAGCTAACATATCTTACTGAAAAGTTACGTGATACTTTTGTTTGATTTCCAGATATTTGCACTTCAAACTAAACCAGAATTACTTGGTGACATTTTCTGTTTTTGCAGTGTAGGCAGGAATAAACTGGATTCAAACTCACAATAATCGATGACACGTTTTCAGATACGATCATTTATCCCATCCAGTGTCTGTTTGATTCCTAAAACCCAACATCCTTTGCAACTGGCAGCGACTTTATAGCCAAACTAAACCTTATTTGTTAATTTTCTGTCCACCATAAAACCCTATAAAACCATTTTATTGGTTTTTCAGTCTGTCCTCTCTGCCTAAGCCACTATTACTCCTGTTATTTCATTAAGACAGATGTCAGTATGTCCTAAAACACACTTGTACTAAACATAAAATACATAAAAACTTAACTTAGATTACATACCTGCATCTTAACATTGAGCTTTAACAAAAAGGTCAAACATATGATTTCTGATACAGTTTTCAAAAATCACAACGTCATCAGCAAACCTAGTGTTTTTGATGATAGCTCTGTTGCATCAAAAAATACAACAAAGCTGGAAGTGAAGAGTTTTCAAATGAGCCGTGTGTATTTTTTTTTAAAGACACACAACTATATATTTTTGGTATCAATAAATACGTGATTGTAGGGCTGAAACCGTATCGTGATATAAGCGTTTAATGTCGGTCGATATTGATAATCGTCGATTCGTTTTTCTGTTTTAAGTATGTTAAATTCTGGTTTTCACTTTACACCGTAATCTTTTATTTTTAGGCAGTTATGAAACGTGGCGCAGAAACATTCAGCTGCTGCTGCACAAGTTACTCAAAAAGGCAGGTTGTTGCAAGGAGCCGAAGAGCGAGCGAGTTGGTTGATTCCACCAAACTAACTCGGCTAGCTGAGAGGCTAAAGTCTTTCCTCTGCATCTCCCAGAATGCTGTGCGGTTCCGGATCTCAGTTCATTGAATATACATTGAATATTGAATGTGTTATGAATTATTTATTGATTTTGATTCATGCGTGCATCTTTTCTCTCTGAAACTGTTAGATTTTATAATACACACACAGACTCTAGAGCTGTGCATGTTGGATATACTGTATTTTTAATTATAAAATGAGCGTCTATGTGTGTCTCTTATTTATTCTTGTGTGTTTATTATTTATTTATTTGTAAATTTTAATGTGTGCTATCCTGGGACAAACAAATGTTCCCTCCTCGGGATCAATAAAGTCTTATTTTATCTTAATGTATATTGTTATTGATTTGTTGTCCAGCCCTACAGGATTTTATCATGATTTTATTATGACTAATAACAAAAACATAAATAACTTTGAGAAGTTATTTCTCAAAGTTACAGTCCTTTTCTGTTTAGTTTAGAGCTAAATTACGACACCAGCTTAACTCCTCATGAAGGAAGGTTCGCCGCCGTCTCGGCACTTCGTGCATCACCTTTCCTGGAAGCAGCAATCTGGGACAAGCGCTGATGATGCAATCAGCCACAGAGGAGGAGGAGGAGGAGGAGGAGGAAGAGGAGGAGGAGGAAGAGGAGGAGGAGGAAGAGAAGGAGGAGGAGGAGGAGGAAGAGGAGGAGGAGGAAGGAGAGGAGACTGATCCAACATCTGTTTCTGCTCTCAGGCTCCATTTGTTTCCTGACTCTGCTTAAAAGCCACCGTTGAGCTCCTCCTCCTCATCATCATCATCATCATGTGGGACAAACAGTATTGTTGTTGTTCCTCTGCATGTCGCTGCAAAGCTGCACAGCAGGCCACAGTTGGGCAAAACCTGTCTGCTAATCCGTTTGTTTTGTTTTCTACAGTAAAGGAAAGCTGATTTATTTGTGGTTTGGTTAATGTGGTTGTTTTTGCCAATAGCAGGTTGTTTGATGCGTTTAATGTTTCAAAAAAACTTCCAAACTTGCGACTGAGAACTTGCATTGACAGAGAAAAATGAAAAGGCGCAGAGGAAAGCCTGCATAATGTGAAAGTCAGGTTCTAATTTCTGAGATTGGGAAACTGCTCATGCACACTAAATAAACAGTCGGCTAAATAAACAGTCTTTAGTGGCTGTTCGACCCTCACTTCCTGCAAAAACACAAAGATGTAAGAGTTTTTGTCTCGTTTCTAACATCTCTTTACACTTCAAAAAAAAAAGAAAAAAAAAAGGCAACGCTAACTTTCAGGAATCTTCAGCAATAAATTGATCATTTTAAATCAATACTTAATATCACAGAAAAAAAATCTAGTTCAGCTGGCAGATTATTTCACTTTGAACAACAATAATATAAACATTTGTTTAGATTATTGAACCTGATTTTTCAACAAGAAAAAGGCATTATTGTTTTAAGTCAATAATGCCTCTGAAATGATTTTTAAAAATTACTAGTTTCAAGATTATTTCAAGATAATATAACAAGATATTTTTCCCATGTTGTAGAAGTTTTTCATCCACATTAAGGAACAATGTTCTTAAAAGAAGCTCCTACTTTACTGAAAACGTACTTGTTTTTGCTTAATTTAATTGCGCTAAAATATTTACATAGAAAATAGACCAAAAATACTTGGTAAGATTTTGTGTTTTTGCAGTGTATGTCTTTCTATATAGTTTTAGCAAGAAATCCATGTTTTAACCGTTAAATCTGTTCATACCAAGGCTTTTCATTGTGTGGTCTAATTAATAACGAGATATCACATGTTGGCTTCAGAGCCACATAAAGATGGCTGCAAAGTCAGCCTTCTATCATATGAAGAACATTTCTGGGATTAAAGGAATAATATCTCAACACAATCTAGAGAAACTTGCAGTGATAATAATCACATGACCAAACAGATACCAATACAAACAAAAATCATTATTTTCTCTGAACACTTCAGTAGGGCAGTATAGTCAACAAATTTCCACATAAACACTTATTTTGCATCACATGAGTCTTGTGACCTACAACAGGATGTTACTACTGGTAGAAACCATGATGAGAAGATGACAGGAAGTAGCTGAAGGATGATGGCACAGCATTTTTCTTTTATCACAAACTTATTCAGTGATCTTAACTTTGTTTTCTATTTAATGGAAATACAGCAATTGCAAAATTGCAGCGTTTCCTTTAACTTGAATTTGCTTAAAGGAAAAAAACGGCCATTTTGACAAAACTCTTTTCTCAATAAAAAGTTTTGGCACTAGGATTCCGTGGTTTTTTTCAGCGACATCAAAATTGGTTTATTTCTCAAAACTGCAATAGCAACACTTCTTTTGCTTCAGAGGAGTGACATAACAACAACCAGATGTTACTACTGACAGAAACAATGAGGAAAACGACAACAAGAAGTAGTTGAAGGATGATGCCTCGGCATGTTTTTGCTTGCAATAATGATTTACTGCAAACCAACTTATTCACGTGTGATTTTATTAGCATTTCTTATTTAATGAAAACACAGCAATTGCGAAATTACGTGTCTTAGACAGTTGTGGAATATTGTAAGATTTTGCACACATTTATAAACGCAGCTGTTGTCCAACTCAGCCATCCTCCAAAAAGTGACATCTTCCTTCTCCCGTAAAGTGATGACTACATGTGCTGCTTACACGTTGAATCAGCTCAGGTTGTGATTCACGTCTGCTTCACATGTTGCAAAATACTTCAGAGGAGCAGCTTTTCAGTTTTCCATTGCCTCGCTTTGTTGCCTTTCCCCTAATTGGAACAGTTTAACTGGTCCCAGCAGCTGGTGGAGTGTGTCCAGTTTTAAAAAAAAGGCTGTGATCAGAGGAACAAAGTGAAGGTTTAATTAACTTCCTCAGCTCTCATACCCTGCGTGTTATGTAACTGCAGCCAGTGCTGAGATCATGCAGGTTCTCCTGAAGTTTCCCCACCTGACTGATTTCATTCCCCCACAGGGAAAAATCCACCAGTTTCATTCTTCACATGATTTCCTCCTTTAATAATTCACTTCTAGTTCATTTCATCAACTTTGACGCATTTAAAGCTGTTCTATAAATTAGATTGTAGTAACCAGTTATAGTCCTTTCAATAGCTAGAAGGAGAAATGTTGTAAAAATATGAATAAAATGACATTTTTCTTGCAAAAACGCAGTGAAAAGCGTAAAGCTGAGACTTTTCCTGCCTGGTGTCACACAAAGGGAGTGTGACACGCAGCCTGCCAGAAGCTTTTATGTCAACAAATGAAATGTAACACAGGTCACTTTTTGCTCTTTTTGTTCTCCATATAATAGAGACACAAACCCCCCGCTGGGCAGCGGCGACCAGCCACACATTTCAGCGCATTAAAAGACCAACAAAAACACAGAAAACAGTCATTTAAAGCCGGTATTTACCTCAAGAATAAAATCGGTCTTTTCTCCTGGGAAATCACGGCGGGTTTGTGTTTTTAAGTCCAACAATCCACGGACACGAAGGAGAGTTTCCTGAAGGGATAAACCTCTTACTGACGGGTCGTTACTGTCTGAGAAAGTTAAAGTGGATCAGCTGCCCAGCTGAGGAGAGAGAGAGGCGGTAAATCAGGTCAGCCGGAGGGAAAGAGGGGGACTTCCGGTTTGGGATTTCAAAATAAGGTCAGAATCTAAAAGACGATTTATTTATTTATTTATTTTTGGTTATAGATTTTATAGGTAATAATTTTTTCAATGTCAAAAAATGTAACCTGGTCAAAAAAAATTGAAGTTTGTAAACTATTTTAAATCTATCTATCTATCTATCTATCTATCTATCTATCTATCTATCTATCTATCTATCTATCTATCTATCTATCTATCTATCTATCTATCTATCTATCTATCTATCTATCTATCTATCTATCTATTTTTTCTGACACTGAAGTTTAACCATCCGTCATCCATCCATACCTAATATATGTATTATAGAACAGCAACAAACATGGGGTGGCTGTTATGTTTTTATTTTGAAGGGCCACCGTCGCTGTTTCCGGTTTTGGCCTCTTCAACATTCACCTACTTGATTATTCAGACTTCAAAATCCTCAGATAACCAATCAAATCCCAAAGTTATCGATAGAAACTAATCAAAACTGATCAGGAGCAATGACTTTTCTACATCAGATGTTTCACTTCAACAAAGGTCAAAGGTTGTGAAATGAAAGTTAGTCAAACTGCCAGATGGAAGGAGCTGAATGTGTTTCAGTGACGATTAGAAGGTCAATTCTGCTGCTTTGTTTTTATTATTTCAAGCAGAAGTAAAAGTGAACCAGGTCCACTTCCACTGGGGTAATTATGGAGGCTTTTTACTGCCTGCGTGGAGGTGAGGAGAGCCATGAGCTTTAATTTGATTAGCAGCAGGAGCAAATACACAGAGCCACTGTTCAGGATCCAAACCAGAACCGGAACCGAGCCAGGATGGACTGGGAGAAAAAAAACACTCCAGAAATAACCTGAGAGCCAGAAGAGCTTTGAAAGCTGAACTCATTCAGTTGTTTTCTTACAGATTTCCCTGAATGTGAGTCAAACACAACATTTTCCCCACAGAGCCAGGCAGTCTGCCCATTACTGGCAGTTTTTCTGCTCTTAAATGTGCCTTAAAATCTTTATTTGCTGGCGAAGCTTAACCTCCAGGATTGTTGCTGCTGCTGCTGCTGCGTAATTACAGTGAGGTAATGAGGATTTAACAAATGGAGAATGCAGATGCATGCTGTTTGCAGGTCACACTGCAGACGCATCGTGTTTACAGCCCCTGAAGGAACCTTCAAGCCAAATTAAACTTGGTTCCCTCCGGCAAAGAAAGATGCGTTGGTTGGTGGAATAACCGATTAACTTCTTACAAGGTTGCAAAAAATGGTCTTGCACTGCAAAACCGCAAGACCAAGTAATTTTGCTGTAGTTCAGAGTGTCAATATTGCATTAGCTGAAATAAGACAAAACATTTCAATCCGAGAATCAAAACACTTTCGGTAGAAAAATACATTTTACAGACATAGATTTTGTTCCTTAAAATGGAAAAAAAGTTTTATTCTCAGACTTTCTCTTTTGTTTGAGACTAACTTGTTATTAAAATGAATAATTACTTCAAGTTTTTGGGTCTTTCATGCTACAAATTACTCCAGTGCACTGCAAAAACACAAAATCTTACTTTTGGTCGAGTTTTTTGTGGAAATGTCTTAGTACACTTGAAAAAAGACAAAACTAACTTACAAGTAACTTTTTATTAATTTATAGGACATTGTTTTAAGTCAATAATTCCATAAAATTGATGAAAAAGTTTTATTTCCTTTATCAGATTATTTCATTTGTAACGCAGGAAAAATGTCTTATTATAAGTGGAATAATCTGCCACAGGAATTTAATCAATATTAATGAATTATTGACTGAAACAAGCTCATGCATCTTGCTTGTGAGTTAGCTTTGTTTTATTTCCACTGGAACTAGACAGAAATGCTGTTTAGTGTTTTGCAGTGTGGCAGTTTAGCGTTGTTGCGCTGCGTCCCGCTCCTGCAGCATTTGGGGTTTCTGAAATGACTTCAAACAAAGCTGGATTATCTCCATTGCTCTCACTCTCTGCACAGGCTGGAATGTGAGATAAGAGGAAAGTTACACAACTTCTCTGACAGATGTGGTTATATCACACAGCAGGAATTACACACAGAAATGACCTCAGTTAATCAAATCAAGATGAGGTGGGTCCATGAGAAGAGCACAAAGAAAGTCCTGCAGAAGGCCTCCAGCTCCCCCCGCTGTGGAGGGACCCCATGCCAAGACCCCTGGAGGGGAAACAGAGTGAAGCACTGCAAAAACACAAACTCTGACCAAGTATTTGTGTCTGGTTTCAAATGCAAATATCCGAAGCTAACTTAGAAACAGCTTTTCAGTAAAGAGGAGATGGTTTCAAGCCAATAATTCCTTCATGTTGCTGAAAAGTTAATGCAGATTATTCCACTTATAGCCGTCACCTTCGCAACAAACTTCTAATTTTGTTCCAGTTATTCGTGTGAAAACTGCGGATCAAGGAGAAGAAAGGGGATTTAACTTTTCCTGCTGCTCGGAAAACATGTCAGCACATGAGTCAGTCCCTCTGCTGACGTTTCCACGTCGTTGTGAAACACATTTGACCAGGTGGAGCAAATTTGTCACCGTGAAATTGTTCATTTCACAATTAAAGATTACGAGGAGATTATGGTGGGAAAAAAAATCCCACGCTTGAATCCGATTCAGTCTGCATCCCTGTGAGTTCACATATCCGCCGCTGACTCATGCAGGGAAACAGTCAAAAGGCTGATGTCACCTAAATAGCTCATTTTGCTGGAGTTGTGTATCATAGTTTGGTCCTGATCTGCGGCTTCAAATCAAGAATGACACACTTACTGTATTTGTTATTTCTGGGAATACGTATCATCGCGTTCCACCTCTATAACATTTAAAAACCAAGCTTCCTGTAGCTGCATTTCCACTGAGCAGAAAACCAAAAGAATTCACTGAAATCTGCAGAGTGTAACTCTTATAAACATATTGTTACATGTTTGTTGAAGCTTTCACCATGTTGAGGAAGAAGCTGATGATCCAGGTTGGAACGAAGAATGAATGATGAATTTAATGAGGAAGTCAGAAATACAAAGTCCAGGCAGCACAGAATGAGCTAAAAGCTCATCAACTGGTAGCAACTGGTGGCTCAACAGACGACAGCAAACAAGACATAAGATCTGACAAGACGAGGCTGCTGGACACGACAGATTAGACAAGGACCCGACAAGGAACAAGGTGGGACTAAATCCACAGGGAAACGAGACACAGCTGGGAACAATCAAGGCTAGACAGGAAAACATGGAGGCTAAATTTACTGATAATGACAGAAACCTAAATTAACACAGAGCAAAATCCCAAATCCTCACAATGAGGCAGATAATCTATGAAAAAATCAAGCTGCTCTGTCTTCTCCCAATGCTACTGTAAACAACCAATCAGAGCCGGCAGTAGGCGGGTCTTAGCACTCCTCCACTTAGCACAGCTTGTCATAAATGCTAAGGTTAGCTAGCATGGCCAATGATGACGGTAGATAAACAGTCTTCCTGCAGCAGTAAGTTGTTTCTTCACCATAAACACATTGATTGACAGCGCTAAGTCCCGCCTCCTGGCTCTGATTGGATGTTTTTGGTGCTTTTCTTTAGATGGGAAGAGCAGATTTTTCACAGATTACCTGCCTCACATTAAGCTGTCCCAACATGGCGACAGTTTTAATAAATATATAAAAAACATATTTTTGATAACAGTTACATAATGCAGCTTTAATGGAAACATCAGTTTTGAAAAACTGTGACAAAAATCAAAAGTTTTGAGATGAATTGCCGAAATCTTGTAGAAAATCTTAGAAATGTTCAGGAAGTTTCAAGTTGTGAAGCTCAGAAATGTCCAATTTTTGTTCTAGAAAATTTCTGGAGCAAATATTTGTCAACATTTTTGTTTTTTCCAGCAAATTTTAAACTTCTCAAACTCAGGAATGTCTCATTTTTTCCTACAAAATTTCTCACTGAAATTTACTCCACGCTGCCGTCGTCATCCAGACAGACCGATATTATTCCTTTTGACGGTCCCCACATTTTTACTTTTTATTTAAATTGTCATTTAAAAAAAGATCCTTGAAACTCTGTTGGCCTCTGGAGGCTGAATCACATCCTCACTCTGATTCCGACACGTTTTCTTTCCATTTCCGAGTCGAGAAAGCCATGAGTGACTCACAGGGGAGACACAGTGACCTCACAGGCAGGAATTCTGGGAATCTCTTCGTAAATGAGGCTCCATGTGTTTCCACTCAGTTTTCAGGGATCGGAGCAAAACCGCTGAGCTTCGATGGAGGAGGAACAGAAAACACTCTGAAAGGCGAGGAAGGAAAACGCCAATTCCTCTCAATAAGAATATCGAAATATTCTGGGTTTCGATGAGAGTTTGACTGTATCGTGCAAAAAAGAAGAGGAAAAAGAAAAAGTAAATAATTGTAATCAGGTAAAATGTTGGAATCTGTAACTGTGGCAAGAAGATTTTTAGTTTTTCTGACTGGGAGGAGCTGATCAGCGTCTGAACAGCTCAGACGACTCCTGATGAAGAGGCTTCATGGACGCAGAGCAGCAAGAAAACCACAAAAACACAAAATATCACGTATTTTATTACACACAAAACAAGTCAAAACTTAATTAGCACATTTTTAGCAGCGTACAGAAGTTTGTTTTAGGTGAACAATTTCATGATATTGATGAAAATATATTAGATTATTTCACTGACATGGGAAAAAATAATCTGCCAGTGGAACGAGAAATTTTCTTAAAATCACTATTTAAGAATATTTAAAACAAGCTGCGATATTTTGCTGAAAAGTTACTTTGTCTTATTTCCAGTAAAGCGAAGGAGACGGATTATCAGAGCTTTCTGACAACTGACGACTTCTTGAAACAACCTACGTATTCTCCTTTTGCTCTGAGCAGTTTTTTGGTGGCGTGTCTCGTTTTGACGTATCCATGAAGAATGATGAGGGAATGAAGCAAACTTGAAAATGAGAAATTTGCTTCTTCAGAACGAACTCCGGCTGTCCCTTTCTCCTCTCTCTGGGCTGATCTTCTCACCAGTCTCCCTCCTTTTCCCACTGTCCTCTCCTCCCCTCCGCGTCCCTTGTGAGGCTCGGAGGTCGGCGCAGAGGTCAAAGCCGTCGCCCGCCTGGAACCAGCGGACACAAATAGACAGCGGCAGAGAAAGAGAGGAAGGGACGGGGCCGGATGGCGGCTTTTCTACGCAGCGCTGACTGTGAATGAAGCAAGGACACAGAATACGTGTCATAATTTATATTTGTTGAACCCTGAGACGGAGGACATTGTGCATAGTCATCTCAAAACAACATATTTAAAGAGAAACTGGTGTTTTGAGGGTGGGATTGCTGTCAGTGGATGGAAATATGTAGCTAAGTCCTAGAAGTAGCATATGTTGCATTTTTATTTTCATTTCTACAGTCTAGTCTGTTGTGTCCAAAGTTCATTAATTGCAGTTGTGATTATTTAGCCTCAAAACTGGTTGGTAGTGAATTTCACTCAAAGAGTCAAGAATATTGCAGCAACATAAATGAATTCACTTTCCAATAATCCATGATTGACTTTTGTTCTTTCACCTGAAAAAACACAAAATCTGTTTCTGCTTTGGACACAAATCACCGTTTTGGATTCAGAGACGATTCTGTCGTTGCTCCATCTCTGTGGGATAATAAAGACGACTTCCACATCTCTTTATATCCTTTCTGTTCCAGTGTGGAAAAAGTGCTAAATCTTCCCCTTCGGAACCGGGACCGGTATCAGTGTTCTCATCTGACTCACTGCAGGAAAGAAAATAGGTGTATATTTAAAAATGTCAGCCGCTTCCTTTCTCACACTGCTTGAGAGTTGAAGCCAATTATGTTCACGGTAATTTAGGGATTAGGGGACATGAGGAGCGCAGTTCAGTTTATTGTGCAAACATGTTTACATGTAAGTTACTGACGGACAGAAAAGACCTGGGAACGTTGGCAGATCAGATGCAAGACAAACAAACATTCATCTCATGCCCTGTTGGTTCTGGAAAGCTTCCAGATGGATTTAGGTACATGTGTGTGTGTGTGTGTGTGTGTGTGTGTGTGTGTGTGTGTGTGTGTGTGTGTGTGTGTGTGTTACACCCAATAGGACAGACGTTGTCAGGTTTGACTACCAGCAGAAAACATCAGGACGATTTTTCTGCTTGTGTCTGTTTCCATTCTGAATCCCGGAGATTTGGGTCCAAAATCCAGTGGCGTTGTTTACCGCAGCGCTGCAGAGAGTGTTTGTGTGTCTTTCTGTTGAAGTGAACATAAGTTTGGGAGGAGGCCAACCCCGTCCCGGTTTAAATTTAACCGAGGGCTGGCTCGGGCCTCTCAGCGGCGGGAAGTTAGCTTGTTGATGCTGGAGTCTCTGGGAATGAAGGCGGGCGCCATTCGTCATTTTAAACAAACGCTCAGTTTGGAGGGAAGCAGTTTGATGTTTATTAAACTGTTTTGCTGATTAACCTGTTAAATGGACGCTGATATTTAGGACTCATAGTGAATAAATATAAATGTTGCTGGGAAGCACTTACAAGTCAGTATGATGTAAAATCACTTTTTTTTAGCATTTCATCTTGTTCTAATGTTTTTCTCAAATCAAATTCAAACCTGGAGTTTCGCCTTGATTCTTTCATCCATGTTTGAGAGGTCCTTCAGTCTCCATGGCAACCATTCAGCTGTGCAAAATGCCCTGGTGGACTTAGCCCCGCCTTCAAGACAAAGCTCCTCCTTGGAGCTGCAGCTTCCGCCAACCCCACTCAGTTCCTTCAGACTAGCCAGCATCTATTAGCAAACACCTGGTGGTGGTGTAATGCTAAGCTCATTAAAGGAGCAACTTCTCAGTGAAACGCTCAGAAGTAGCTCCCATAGCGCTAATCCAACACTATTGTGTTGATATAGCTCCTTAGCATTAGCTTTTGCTAACCGTTTTGTTGGTACAGCCCTTTAGCACTAACGTTTGCAAAATACTTATAGACTGCCTGCTTCGTAATTTTTATTTTTAAAGGAAATCTATTACAGAAAATTCACTTTTTACACATTGTTGCATTTCTTACAACCCAAACTCTTAAGAAAACCACCCAGTTGATTTTGTTGCTTTCACTACATTTTTTTGTGTGTGTGTCTGGAAAATGAGCGATTTCAAAAACCTAAATTTCGAGTCACAGCAGACAGGCACTGCACCTTTACCTAGCAACCCCAGACGTAACGTATCAAAATGAATTGTTTTGTAAATCCATAGACCATTCCTGACCCGTTATAATAATAGGTCATCAAGGTTCACAGTTCAAGGTCAAACAAATGTAAATTTCAAATTCTGCAAGAAACATCAACCTGCCTCAGAGGTTGTTTGGTGGAATATCAAAACTCAAATATACAAAACAGATTCACACAAGCTTCATATTCCTATAAAATGCTGCAATGCTCGTCTCCAGAACCAGATAAACAGGATAATCGTTTCACAGCGGAAAGAGAGCGACTGTCTTTCCCCCGACAGGAAAAGTACCGCCTTCGTTGGTTGACAAATGATCCATCAAGGACGAGGAATCGGACCAATATGGAGGTGGGAGTGAGAGAGAAAACTGGAGGAGACATGGAAAGAATGTGTTTTTGGACTATAAGGTAGCGATCGAGTAAAGCGAAAAAAAAAACCTCACAGTTTCCAATCTGATGTTAAAATCTGTTGTGGAAACGTGACAAATTGCTTCTTTAAAAACTTACAAACTGTTGACGCTTGCATTTTCCAAGCCATTTCCGTTTGATGCTTTGCTTTTTGAGAACTTTCAGACTGTTTTCTGTTGTTAGGCAGATTCTAATTAAGCAATGATTTGATGCTAATTGTCGGGTAAATTAAGGTTTCAAATGAGTTTGGGTAGCGTTCTTTTACCTCCAAATAAAACTAAACACTGCATTTCAAATTTACTCTGGTTTTCTTTTTCCGATTTGAGCATTGGAATAATTATAATGATAAGATCATATCCTCACATGTGATTGGCCAGAAGACTGCCACTTCACCAATCAAAACACAGGGTGGAGCCACTGAGAGTGAGAGCTGAGCAGCTTTTCTGATTCTCTACCAAAAATTGACCCTTAAAGCTCATTGAAGGTGAATTTTGCTAGAAAGTTTCAGCTTTTGAAAAGTTAAAAATTTCCTTAAAAACTTGAACGTTTTAAGAGAAGTTTTGAAATTTCACAGGAAAATTAAGGACATTTCTAATTCTGAACATTTGAATATTTTCTAGAAAAGAACTTTTCGGATAATACCCAGAAATAAAAAATAAATAAATAAATAAAAACCTTTCTAAGTTTCTAATATAAAACATTTTCACATTTATCATAGAAATTTTTGACCATTTAAACTCGAAAATTTCTAAATGTTGAGAAAAAATTATTGCAAATTTTTGTCTTTTCAAACTTTTCCATTTTTTTTGCTTCCATTATTTTTGGCAGCAATGGCCCTAAATTGTGTCTGTAAATATAAGTGACTCATTTCAGGTTACAGTAATGAAAATTTTGTATTTATTTGGGTCGTCTTTGTGTTGGGGTTTCAGGTGATTTATGTTGGTTGTGACTTGTTTTTTCAGCTCCGTTCCTGATTGGCTGGTGAGCTCTGACTGGTCATGTCTGAGAATCACCTGCCAGTGAATGTAAGGTTGAGTCAAACCAAGATGCAATGCTGGAATGTCCCAGATCCTTGGAGTATTTCAGACTCTAATCTCTAAAATGTCATATTTTCCTCAGGTCATTTACCTAGAGACTTTGTGCCGATCTTTGCACCTAATGAGGAAAGATCTGGAGTCAGCAAAGCTTCAGTTATTACAGCAAGAAAATCAGGCTGAAATCTGGGTGAAGTGACTGACTCAGACCTGAACATTCGGAGCCACATAAAGACAGTTATAAAGTCGGGCTTCTGTCACCTGAAGAACATTCCCAGGGTTGACGGATTAACGTTCCAGCAAGATCTAGAGAAACTCATCCACGTGTTTATCTTTAGTTGCATTGATAACTGCAACAGTGTCTTCACAGGCCCGCCTAAAAGAATCTTTCAGATCCACAATGCTGCCACTCGGGTTCTGACTAAAACCAGGAAGATGGAGCAGCCCGCTTCTAAAGTCCTTACACTGGAGAATGGACTTCAAAAGGGGCGTATTATGTATCCTTATGGATTTCAACTCCTCACAATGACTACGCAGCTGATTTTTAACAATCATTTAATGATTTTTGGTGTCTGGAAAATGAGCCATTTCCAAAACTTCCAGAATGTGATGTCACCAATCAGGAGCCTTTTCCACTGGGGTTCCTAGGTAACCCCCAAGTTGAGCTCCTGCATGTTTGGTCTTACTGCTTCCTGCTGTTTGCCCTGAACAATGACTGCTGGAAAAGACAAGTGTTTTGTTGTTGACTCACCATCCAGAAACTATTTACTCGCTGAATTTTTGTTGGTTGTGCTGGAGGCTCCACTTCTGCTTTTCAAAGTCGTACGGTTGTGTTATTGCTCGTCTGTTTTTCATTCTCAGGAGCGAGAGTAAATGTTGAGGTAGGGGGGCGTGGCCTGCAGCAGCTTATTTTAATCCAAAGTGACAGAAGGTTCCCCCAAAATGTAATGAACATGTTTCATAGCCTGTTATAACATGATTATAACCTGTACAGTGCTTCTGTGAGAGTATAAGTCACTGGATGGTAAGTTAATTTAAGAGCAAGAATCAAATAAATCTGAGATTTTAAAACGGTGAAACTATCAGAAACAGTTGGTGTAAGAGGGAACAGCATTGATTTAATCATTGAAACTCCAGGCTTTGTTATAAACTCATGAATCTCATGACGTCAGCCATATATTCATGTAGCACCGAGACACAGATACAGAACCCTCTGTTGCAGATCGCATACGCCGCAAGCATGTGGCGACCACAGAAAGGGCTCTGTCACATGTGGAGCAGATACATACCAGCACACTGATGTCAGTTTGTTCATCTATTCATCAGAAACGCTGCAGCTGAAGGCCCCAGCGGAGCACAGGCCAGCCTTTTCTTCAGAATCATTTGTTTCCTGGATCTTCTGGCGTCAGTAGGAGGTGACGAGTCGACCCGGCCACCAACGAAGCACAAAACGAGCCTGGTGCAAACCTGCTCTGCTGTTCTTATTATAATGATTCAATGTTGACAAAAATATAAAAGTAACTTAACAGGAATTCTCAATTTTCTATTTATCTCTGATTTTCTGTCCATTTTATGTGTCTGATTGTATGTAAAAATATGAGGAAATTGCCTAAAGGTCTTATTTAAAGGGGCAGTGTCATGTAAAATCTTTTTTAGCTTTAATCATGTTGTGCTGTTCCCTCATGGAGAGTTTCCTGATTCTTTAATCTTTATAACAAACATGCAGCTGTTAAAAATGGCTGGGTGGACCAAGCTCCGCCTTTGAGACAAAGTTCCTCCTTCTCTCAGCTCCTTCAGACTAGCCAGTAGCAATTAGCGAACACCTGGTGGAACATTTGCTAAGCTCATTTTAGGAGCTACTTCTCAGTGAAACGCTGGTAAAAAGTATGCTAATGACGGAAAAACAACTTACTGTTATCACTGTCGTTTAGAGTATAGCAGAGAGCAGCGCCACACTAGGGTGATTAACAGCGATAAGATCCGCCTCCTGGCTCTGATTGGTTGTTTCTAACTGGCACTACATCTTCAATTTGAGTTCAACCAAACTTGGGATGTAAAAATATGTAAAATAAATAAATTATCCTGCAGCTTTGCAAAATTGTGTTTTTTGACTTTAGCAGAATATCCACAAAAGTTTTCACACATTTTGTAATGAAAACTAGTTCAAAAGGTTGGCTGTCCTCTGCACATTTTTTCCTTCCACTAAACTTGGGTGTTTTCACTATTTCAACAGTTAGCTCAGTTAGCAATTAGCTTCTCTTGCTCACCTTCCCAGAACATTTCTGTATTAAAATTTCCTCTTTTGGTCTTTTAATAAAGACAATAATCAGCTCCATGTTTGTGAGCGAACCTCACCAGTGTCTTCATTCATTTCAGTCCTGAGAGTGGGAACATTTTCTCACATTTATGAATCTGAAATCCCCACGATGACGAGGCCAGCAGGGAGAAACACAACACACACAGAGAGCCTGGAGGTCGAGCCGAGGCATCAGCTTCTCTGTTCACACACCGGGCAGAAAGCTGCAGCGCGGCGCTGCTGCAGTCCCTGCTGCAGTCCCTGCTGCATCATCCCCTAAGAGGATCACTGCTATATATACACCCAGCACAGGTGAATCCACACCTTTAAGGCAGATTACAGAGGAGAACGTCTCAGGGAAACCACCATCTGTAACTGTGGGATACAAATGACCAGATGTATTTGTCTTATTTGCAAAAATGTCAATTTTTAAACCCTTAAAGTAGAAACCAGTTAAAACGTAAAGCTTAATTTTTATTTAGTCCATTAATTTTTTTTAATCAAGAAAGCAGGTTGTTTTAGCTCAATAATTCCTTAATATTGATGAACAAGTTTGGCAGATGATTTCCAAGACTTTTCCCCATATTACACGTGAAACAATCAACCAGATCCACTGGCAGATTATTTCACTATAACTACATAATATGTTACAAGTGAAATAATCTTAATTTCAGCTCCAATATCTTGCTGAAAACCTACTTATAAGTTGGTTTTGTCTTATTTCAAACGTGTTGAGACATTTGCAATGGAAACTAGGCTGGAGGAGTAGCTGGTAAGATTTAGTGTTTTTGCAGTGGAGGATGCCAAACATCAGATTTGTGGCCGGGCGTGTTGCTGTGTGTTGCTGTGCATGTTGCATGTTGCTGTGTGTTGCTGTGCATGTTGCATGTTGCTGTGTGTGTTGCTGTGTGTGTTGCATGTTGCTGTGTGTGTTGCGTGTTGCTGTGTGTGTTGCTGTGTGTGTTGTGTGTGTGCTGTGCGTGCTGCATGTTGCTGTGCGTGTTGCATGTTGCTCTGCATGTTGCTGTGTGTGCTGCATGTTGCTGTGTGTGTTGCTGTGTGTGTTGCATGTTGCTGTGTGTGTTGCTGTGTGTGTTGCTGTGTGTGTTGCTGTGTGTGTTGCATGTTGCTGTGTGTGTTGCATGTTGCTGTGTGTGTTGCTGTGTGTGTTGCATGTTGCTGTGTGTGTTGCTGTGTGTGTTGCTGTGCGTGCTGCATGTTGCTCTGCATGTTGCTGTGTGTGTTGCTGTGTGTGTTGCATGTTGCTGTGTGTGTTGCATGTTGCTGTGTGTGTTGCATGTTGCTCTGCATGTTGCTGTGTGTGCTGCATGTTGCTGTGCGTGTTGCATGTTGCTGTGCGTGTTGCTGTGTGTGTTGCATGTTGCTGTGTGTGTTGCATGTTGCTCTGCATGTTGCTGTGTGTGCTGCATGTGTGTTGCTGTGTGTGTTGCTGTGTGTGTTGCTGTGTGTGTTGCTGTGTGTGTTGCATGTTGCTGTGTGTGTTGCTGTGTGTGTTGCATGTTGCTCTGCATGTTGCTGTGCGTGTTGCATGTTGCTGTGCGTGTTGCTGTGTGTGTTGCATGTTGCTGTGTGTGTTGCATGTTGCTCTGCATGTTGCTGTGTGTGTTGCATGTTGCTGTGCGTGTTGCATGTTGCTCTGCATGTTGCTGTGTGTGCTGCATGTTGCTGTGCGTGTTGCTGTGCGTGTTGCTGTGTGTGTTGCCCTTGCATGTTGCTGTGCGTGTTGCTGTGTGTGTTGCCCTTGCATGTTGCTGTGTGTGTTGCTGTGCGTGCTGCATGTTGCTCTGCATGTTGCTGTGCGTGTTGCTGTGTGTGTTGCATGTTGCTGTGTGTGTTGCATGTTGCTCTGCATGTTGCTGTGTGTGTTGCATGTTGCTCTGCATGTTGCTGTGTGTGTTGCATGTTGCTGTGCGTGTTGCCCTTGCATGTTGCTGTGCGTGCTACGAAGCCTTTGAGGTTGGGATGAATGCTCTGCCTTCCTGGAGCCGGCGCTGCAGGATGGGAGGGGAGCAGGAAGCCGGTCGTCAGAGGGATCACGCCAAACCGGAGAAACGGGCTCCTGATCCGAATCCACAGGACAAAAAACAAAACTTACTGAAAAAAAAACTAAAGGCTGAGGTTTTCAAGGTGAGGTCCGGGGGCCATGTGTGGTCCCTGAACTGATTTCTTGTGGCCGCCCAGATTACAATTCTGTCTAATTGATAAAAAATAATAATAATCTGCATAATTTCAGTTCTTAATAAATTTTTTTTCAGAGGTAGCAAAAAGTTTGGACACCAAACCATGGAAGAAGATAAAGAAGAGAATAAAGAGTTTGTTTTTCTTCCAATGACATCATTAGAGAAAACAGTTTTATTGTGATTTTAGGCATTCTTACATAAACACGCAAGATGAATCAGCTGAGGTAATAAAAATACAGAAAATAGAGTTTTTTTATCTTTCTGATCATGTCTGGACTTTATTTAAACACTTACATCCTCACCTAAATGTGTACAGTTAGAAAACTCCCTCCAATGATGTTAAAGATTCTGCTCAAATTTACAAAGAGAAGAAAAAAAACTACAACATAAAAATGTACAAAAAAACCCCCAAACAATAAATTCACTTTCCTGGCGAGATTCTAACAGGTAACAAAACGACTGCCTGCATCCGCTGATGTGTTGATTCAGAACCAGAATGGGTATAAAAAACAAAACAAAGAAATAAATTAAAATAAGTAACATTTGTACAGAAAAACGCATCGTTAGCAATTCTGGAAGCTGTTTTCGCTCTGAATCTGCACACAAAAGATCCATAATGTGAATCAAAACCAGCCGAGTGCGACAATCGAGACGATGAAGATTTATTTCTGTTCCTGGACAACAAAGTGACTGAAAAGGAATAAATTGGAGTAAAAGGAGGAAAAAAGAGGATGGTAATGTAACTGGATCACTGACCAAGCAGACTGAAGTTTGCTTTGACAAAATGTGTGAACTAAAATAAAACACGTTGAAGCAAAAGTTTTGCACAGTAAAAATAAATCAATCTAAGCCTCAGACAACAAGAGCTGACAGTGTCAAGAAGTATAAAAATAAATACTAAAAAATAAATCAGGCAGGTTATAGATTTATATTTAGATACTTTCATATCTTCCTCCAGAAAACATTAAAAAAAAAAAGAGTTTAAATACTCAGACTGAGGCGCGTTGACAGGATGTGATTGTTCCCAGAAGTTGGTGCTGAAGCGGCGCAGAAAAAGCTCAAATGTTCAGTAGAAACATTGATATCCGGCTTCGGAGGGTTTTACTCATCCATACGTTTAAAATAGAAACTTTTCTCTCAGTGCAGCGGCCCGAAACCCGGACGTTTGGGTCTTTCAGGCGGTTTCCACGGCCTCCTCGGTGCTTCACCGTCCAGTGACCGTAAAACCTGCGAGGCGCCTGATTGGCTCCCCGTTTCCATGGTCACTGGCAGAAAGGCGACGCCGTGGGGTCGAAGCCTTTGAACACGTCTTTCAGCGAAGCGTTGTCCTGCTCGGCGGCGGCCGGATCCGGCTGCGCCGGGCTGCTTCCTCCGAACGGGCTGCCGGCGCCGCCCGCTTTGGACGCCTGCTTCACCACGCCAAACAGCGACGGCACCGGCAGGTTGTGGACTCCCGCCGGCGCCGGGTCGGCGGCTCCCCCGGGAGCACCTGGCGACCCGGCGCCGGCAGCCGGACCTGTTTGGGAGGCGGAGTTCGGCGACGGAGCGGGTTTGGGTCGCGGCCGGTTGTAGCTGTTGTAGCGGTCGGTGCCTTGCTCTGAGCTCTTTTCCGGTTCCGGCTGGTCCAGAGCGGACTTCCGAACAAACAGCGGCTCTTTGGGTTTGGGTTTCGCCGCCGTCGGGTCGCTGGGTTTGGGCTCGGTGCTGGCCGAGTTGGGGGAGCCGCTGCTGGTACTGGGGCTGCTCGGTTTGTTAGTCCGTGGGTCATACAGGCTGATGCTGCTGAGCACGCTGGCGCCCCCTGGAGCCCCGGCGGGCCCGCTGCGGCCGGCACCCCCGGCAGACAGCAGCCGGGGGTCATAGGGCGCGATGCCCGGCGGGGAGGACGCGGGCGGAGCGGCCGGAGGAGGAGTCGGAGCAGACGGAGCCGGGTCCGGTTGCTTCAGCGCTGATTTCTGCGGCTGCAGGCGCGGGTCGGACGGAGGCTTGCGTACGCGGGGGTCGACGGGTTTGTCTGCGGGGGGCGGCTGAGCGAGCAGCGCCAAGGGGGGGGTGGGCGCGTGGGGCGGGGAGGAAGTCTGGGAGTTCACCGTCTTCAGGATGCGAGACAGCAGCTCAAAGTCTGGGAGGGTCGAGGAAGAGGAGGCGGAGGAGGAAGGGGCGGGCGGATCCTGCGGCTGCGTGGAGGCGGGCGGCTGGGTTCTGGTGAGGCGCGGGTCCGCCGGGGGGACGGGTGGGATGCCGGGCGGCAGCGGCAGCAGGTCCTGTTTGGGCGGCGGCAGCGGCAGCAGGTCTTCGGGCGACCAGGTGACGGTCTTGGCGAAGGCGGGTGTGTGCAGGACGATGTCCTTCTTGATGTGGCTAAACTGCTGCAGCTGCGAGCGCGGGTCCCTCAGCGCCATGCCCATCAGCGGGTCCAACGGGATCGGCACCGGCTTGTCCCGCAGGACCCGCTCCGTCTCCTCCTCCTCGGCTGCCGGGGCGGTGAGAGGCGGTGGCTTGTAGACCAACGCCGGCTCCACCTTGGCGGCTGCCAGCCTGGCTAGCCGTGGGTCGGTGGGCGGACCCAAAGACGCCGGCGCCGCCGGCTGGGCGCCGTCCACTGCGTGGGCCGACTCTGCGGCGCGCGCCAGGCGGGGGTCCCGGGCCAGACGGGGGTCCGCCGGGCGAGCCGCGGCCGCCTTCTGGAGGCGGGAGTCGCCGGGATGGCCGTCGGGTTTCTGGGTCGGCTGGGTCTGCTGGCGCAGCGTCTTCAAGATGGACGTCACGCTGCTGCTGCCGTCCTCATCCTCACTGGAGTACCAGTTCCCCGAGTCGCCTGGAAGAGAAAAAAAATCATTAAACTCATTAAAATAAAACTTTATTTCACAACTGAAGGGATTTCTGCTTCTCAACATGGAAACAATAAAAATAATCCCGGGTCATTGCTGCCATGTTTGATTGACTTTTTCTGTTTGCTTTTTCCAATCCTGTAATCAGATTACAGCTGATTACTGTAAAAAATATATATTTTTATTTAAAAAAATATATTTACATTTCTGTTGAAACCGCCACCATGTTCTAACAGTTTAACGCACAAAATATTGAGCTCCTCCCAATGCCAACTAGAACCAACTTCAATTAACATGAAACTAACCCGTAACTTTTCAGGTACAAGTCAATAATGAATAATACTGATAAAAGTGCTAGTTCTTGGCAGATTGTTTCACTCATAACTTGAACATTTTCATCCATTCTAAGGAAACACTGACTTAAAACCAGCTCCTATATTTCCAATATAAACTCGACCAGACAGTAAGATTTTGTGTTTTTGCATTGAAGTCACTGAGTTACTATTCATGTAATTTGACTTTTCAACTTTGACTCAGTTTAATGCAATGAGAGCAGAGTACAAACGCCCCCTGGTGGAGGACGGAGGCATTACCAATCTATCCCAGAACAAACTGACGAATGATCACAATTTCCTTCAATAAATAATAATAATAATCATAATTTTACAAGCTATCTTTCTTCAAAAATCCTCAAATTTGAAGCTGCCAGCCAGAGTCCAGCCAGAAGGATGGATTTTAAAATACCTTCCAGATCTTTGGTCTTTTCTGCTCCGCCCTCGGCCATCCTGCGAGCGCGCTCCTCCTCCTCCTGCTGTTTCTGCTGGATCCTCATGAACAGAACCCGCTGGGCAGGAGGCAGGAAGTCCGGCACGGAAATGCCTCCCTGGCCGGCCGGCGCCCCGTTAGCAGAACCGTCTCTGGGTCCTGGCGCTCCTCTGTCGTCCATGGCGGGAAAACTCTGAAACCTGTCGCCTGAGAGGGAAAAAGGAGGAAGTCGTGGCTTGTAAATGCATTATAATCATAACTTCCTGGTTTTATCTGTAAACCGTCCTCACCCTCCTGAACTCCCTCCATCTTCATCCCGTCCTGCTGATTGTAGAACTCGTTGAAGAAGTTTCCTCCTCCCGGCGGCGGTCCCGCCCCTCCGTCACTGCAGCCGAACCCTCCCATCATGGGGGCTCCGCCGGGCCCCAGGTTCTGCGATTCGGGGGGCATCATGCCGGCGGGTCCGGGGAAGCGGGGCGGAGCGGCTCCCGGGGCGCCCTGCGGTCCTGGGGGTGCGGTCTGAGCCGGACCGCTACTGGGAGCCTGGCTTCTGATGCAAACAAGAAATGTGTGATTCAACAAGTACGGAGCAGGATTCATGACAAAAATAAGAAAACTTTTTTTTCATTATTAAAAGATAAAAGTAAAACAAAAGCAACAGTCGGGTCTCATTTGGTCTTCTTTGTTACATTGAAATATGTCCAATAATTGTTGCTCTGTAAATATGATTTTACTAGAATTTCACTGAAATAGTGAAGTTCAAGGACTAATAACGAAAACATTTTGTTTTAAAGCCATGGGGAAAAAATGCCACCAATAACAAGATTTATCAAGTTTCTAAAGTATTTTTTTCAAAATTGTCTGACACAAATGGATCAAAAGAGTTCGCTTGTTAAATCCAGACTAAATAAATGTGAATATCCATTTAAAGAGGCAGTATTATGTGTTTTCCAGGCACCTACTGCCCTTTTATAGCACAATCAAGTAACTATCCTGACATCTGTTTTTATGAAAATAACTTGAAATTGGGCCTCTTGTTACTTTAAGAAAGTAATCCTCATTCAGGAAGCGATTCCAACATGGCTCCTCTATTAACCCTTTAACGTTTTTTCCAGCGTTGCTCTGAGCAGCAACTTCTATAATCAGCTCAGCTGTTCCACCAGGTGTTTGCTAATTGCTGCTGGCTAGTCTGAAGGAGCCGAGTGGGGGAGAACCTTTTTCTCAGAGGCGGGGCTATTTCTAGACATTTCTAGACATTGATCAAAGCAACGCTCCAGGTGTGCTTTTGATGAGGGAACACTTTATAACATGGTGTAAAGCTTAAAAAAGTCGATTTTACACGTTACTGCCCCTTTAAACAAACAAGCTGGAGTTCTTCCTGAAGCATCTCTGATCTCGTACCTGACAGCCAGTTTCTGGGCCAGTTGTCCGGTTGGCTGGACTTTAATCTCAAACAGCGAAGGGATCTTCTTCCCGGCCGAGGCCCCGGGCCCAGCAGCGGGCGGGGGCACCATGTGTGGGGAGGGGCAGCCGGGATTGGTGGGGGCTCCTCCTGGGAAGGGGCTTCCATCGGGACTGTGGACCGGGCCAACGGGGACGTTGGGCCCGGGGATGGGCGGAGGAACCGGTGGACCTTTGCCTTGAAGAGGAACCTGGCCGGGTCCTGGAGGACCCCCGAAGGCATCAGCCACAGGCCCGCCAAAGTCCCCGACCCCCATGTTGGCGTCCATGGAAACAGGGCGGGGAGGGGTGGGGAGCAGGCCGACTCCAGGAGGGGGTTTGGGAAGAGGGTTGATGCCCTGCTTCTTCAGCTCCTCCACCTCCTTTTCATCCTCGGCTCCAGCCTCAGCATCTTCTGCCAGCATCTGGACAGAAACACCAAAAACAAATCCACAGCTCAGTTATTCTGATGCCTGCGTGTTCACATGTATATGTTCACATGTATATGTTCACATGTATATATGTTCAAAAGGAAAGCTTTGCATGAATTAACCCGGTCGCTCAGCTGGATGCAGACAAGCAGCTGTCGCCTCATCGCAAGAGAACATGAGTGAAGAGGAATGTTTCTAAATGAACATTTGAAACAAAATGGCTTCCTTTCCTGAATAGAAAAACCTGGAAAACTGAGAATCTCAAATGTTTGGTTTGAGACAAATATTTTATGAACACATGCATGGAGCGGTCGTTTTTTCATATGGTGGTTGCCCAGGGCGCCATCAGAAAGGATGATGACCCAAAAATGACAAATTAAAACATACATTTATAAAATATCTCATCTATCAGCTGGCGCCTACAACTACTGTGTAGAGGATTAGCTGCTGTTGAGTCGTGGGAGACGACATTACCTGCTTTCTACTTACAAACAACAACAAACAAACACAAAAAGACAAACTGCTTGAATTTAATTGGTTGGAAGGACGGGCTTGAACAACTGCGTGCATATTTATAAATCAAACTTATGAAGGTGGTGATTAATCTGATTAGTTTTGTTAATGGATTGACAGCAGCAGCAAAACAAACGAATGTTAATAAGCCCTGCAGGAAGGCAGGGAGTTTTATGGTGTTATGCAGGGATGGATGCTCCCACCTTGTTGAGCAGCTCCTGCGTGTCGTCGTTGAGGTCTTCGTGGGAGAACATGCACTCGTCTCCGTTCACACAGTTTCCTGTGGTGTGGAACAGCTTGCATGGAAACTCACGTGAAGCTGGGAGTCAAGGAGAAACGACTGCATGGAGAAAACGTGAGCAGCGTCAAGCATGGAGGACGAGATTACAGCTTGTAATCAGGTCACAGTAGATCAGCCGGAGTAATTGTAATTAATTCATTAGATTATTGTTAAATTAATCGAGTCATTGATTAATCATTAACTGGAGTAAACAAACAAAAAAAACTGACATTTGCTGGCCAAAGGACATATTCAGAGAAGCTAAAAGTAGACAAAAAATATAAATTTTTATTTAAGATTTAAAAAATAAATGATTTGACCAAGAACTCCATTAAGCAACAGTTTTATCTTCAACTGGTCGAAATTCTACTTTCTACTTTCTCATTAAGCTCTTCTGCATCAAATTATTCATAATCAAATAGATCATTAACTTTACGCTGTATTTATGTCAGAAACATAATCAGTTGTGTGAGTTTGACTCTCACACTCAAACGGTAAATTTGCGCTCTTCACTGATTGCTCTGTTGCTTTGGAAAGCTAAAAGTGCCACAAATTTCTGCTTTTACAACACATGTGGTTATAAGATCAGGTAAAAAACACTGGCTCATGACTTAGGATGCTGCAAAATACTGCAAAAATCCCTTCAAAGTTCTGCTTTTTGCATTTTTGTATGACCACTGTCTGAAGAGTGAAAATTACGGCATGGCACTGAACAGCGCTTTGAACGCTGCCATACGTCACCATAAGCCGTCGTGCGTAATATTCCAGTGTTCAGTGACTGGAAAAGCAGCAGGAAGAGGTTCAAACGTTCCCAGTGAAGGATATCATGCATGTAGGGACAGTGGTCGGCGCGGGCGCAGAATCCAGTGATGTAGAATTTACACAGCTCCTTCTTCTTCGGCAGTTCAATATCATGGCTGAAGTTGCAGTGGTCCCCCTGGTGGTTGAATATGGTAAGTGTTGTTACATCACAAATACTATTAAAGCTGAAAGTATGTAAGGTAAGTCAAATACATTGTTTTACGTATCTGTTGAAACTGTCAGCATGTTGTGACAGTTTGGAATGAGACAGATAACCTGTGAAAAAAAATCTAACTCCTCTGCCTCTGTCTCCCATTGGTGACTTGAAACAACCAATCAGAGCCAGGAGGCAGGACTTAGCGCTGTCAATCATGCCCACTACAGCTTCTCCCCATCAGCAGATCCTGTTGTGAATGCTAGTGTTTGTTAGCATGGCCACAGATGACAGCAGATTTTCCTGTCATGGTGAATTGTTTCTCCACTATTTGTACATTTAGCAGCAGAATATTGATTGACAGCGATAAGACCCGCCTCTGGTTGCTTTTTGGTGCTTTTCCTCAGATGGTGATACTAGCTCAAGGAGGTTGTACTGATCTTCTCACAGATTATCTGTCCCATACTATCACGATACGGTGACATTTTTAACAAATATGTAAAAAAAAAAAAATTTTTTAAAGTTACATTCTGCAGATCTAATCTGAAATATTGGAACATTTTTAAACCAGTGATTTAAGAAGCTTTTACCAGAAGTTTTACATAAATAGTTTAAAGCGGAGGACACTCGTACCCAGGTGCATCTGCCCTCGATGTAGTACTTGCAGATGGCTTTTCCTTTCTTATCCTGGTGCTTTTCGTGGTGATGCCTCCTCCCTGCTCCTGGACCGTCGCCTCCATCCTGAGTCATGGAAGCAGCAGAAACCCGTTAGCCGCGTCAGACTTTGAAACGTGGGATTTGATAAGGACCGGTGAACGTACCCCGTTGTCCATGTCGCCGTTGTTGTCGTCGTCGTTGCCCATGTCGCCTCTTCCTCGCCCTCTGCTTCGGCCCTTCGCTCCTCGGATCATTCCTCTTCCTCCTTTCCCTCTGCCTCGACCGCGGCCTCCTTTCATTCCTGGACAAGAAACGTCAGATCAAAATTTATTCCTCCAGTCTGAGATCCAACGCAGCAAAGTAATGAGGTGGAAAACCCTGCCTACCTCTGCCTCTGTCTTTAGAGCGTTTGTAGTGGGTGAGTTCTTTGGAGTAGTCGTCATAATCATCGTCCCCCATGTTGTCATACTCTTCCTCTCCGTACTGAAGACAAAGAGTCACTTAAAAGTTGGATCTCAATGACGACATTCTTCACAAGTAAACTTTTAGACAATACAACACCAAACTCCAGGGTTTCATCCCGTTTGGATGTAATAAATCAACACAAAGTAGAAGGAAAACTATGCAAAGGCCTTTAGCAATAACCAATTAACTGGAGGATTAGAATAAACTGTTTATTTTGGATATTTAAAATGTCTTCCTGGTCCAGTGTTAAATGTTAATTGATCCCGTATCATTATGCCATTACTATTATATTACATTGAAAATGGCCTAAAATCACAATATTATCGTTTATCATAATAACTTCTGGGCCAATTTATCATCCTGATTTTTTCTTTTTCGTGGCAGGTCTAATTCCGCATCACTGAAATCTTTTACAGGCTGCACCGATTGAAATGAAAAAACTGCACATTCTGCACTTTTTTCATTCAACTACTAAAGTTTTTTATTGATACAATATTAGAAATGCAAAAACTAATTCAATTCCTTTTTTTTTAGAAAGAAGGTTTTTCTGTCTAAGATGCAAGATGTAAAGCGCTCATCTGTGGTGACAAATCCTCCTAGCATCCAGACAGTTCAGGGAACGTCCGATTATTTTTACCAATTAATAACTGGATGGCAAAATGTGATAATCAGAAACTAGAAGTTTCACCAGGTATTTAATGCAAAATTAACATAATTTTAATATAATTTGTGCATAATTATGGGTTTTATTCTTTCAACAAATGACATGTTCAGAGTCTATAGTCTCTAGTTAGCGATTAATATATTGCTAAATTAGTCGACGGTTATTTCAACAATTGATTAATCATAATTAATTGTTTCATGACTGATCAGAAGCCTATTGGGCTGTGCAGAGACACTCTGGTCAGAACTCGATGTATCAGGTTTTCCAGAGCCACACCCACCTGGTGACGCCTGGAAAACCTGGAAGGTTTGTAGCACAGTCTCTGTGAAGAGCTAGAGCTGAACTAGACTGATTACAAATGCACGCCACACTTTTCAGATTCTGTCTTGACAAATATTTTGGAAACGTTTCTAATTTTCCTTCCACTGCTTCGTGTTTTTCCGTTACATAACTTCTGATAAACAGCGGAGGAGACAAGCTGGAGTCGCAGGAGAGAGACGCTCAGTGACCCCTGACCTCCATGTCCTCTCCATATCCGTCCCCGTCGTCGTCTCCGCCCATCCTTCCAACTCGTCCGCCCCGTCCTCGGCCTCCTCCTCTGCCGCGCCTCCCTCCCCTCATTCCCCCGCGTCCTCTCAGGCTCTTCATGCGACCTCTGCCCCCTGCAGGAGACAAACAAAAGGGTTTCATTTCTTTGGATTTTCGTATATTTATCGATTATTCTGATGATTAATGTAGTGATCAGATTTTTCTTTTTTAATTGACACATTCAGCAGATACATGAAACATGCAAATAAACAAATAAGAAAATAAACATTGAATTCCCTAAAATGTAATAACTCAGCATTTTTTCAGTGAAAACTTGATTGGGAAAAAAATACTAATATTTCTGCTGGAAGTATACAATGTAGGGATGATCTCACTACAAACTGATAGTTAAAACTGAAGGATTTATTGGTTGAACATATTTGAAGACAAAGGTGTTTTTATTGTTTTTAGCTTCGATGGAAAACATTTAAAAACTATACTTATGTTTGTAGTTTTGACGTAATTAGTGCTGAGTGTGTTGTTCTTTCAGAAAATTACCTTTTTTTAAAGTTTGTATACTCCAGCGAACAATTAAACAATTAATAAATTAATAGATTAATCCCTAATCTAATCCAACCTTCATCTTTAATAATGTAAAAGCATAAATTGTTTTTATCTCATTTTATCCAGTAAGTTTGATCAGAAGTAAGGAAAAGAACCTCTTCCGCCGCGGCCGCCCTCCTTGGCCTTGCGGTACTGGTTGAGCTCCTTTGCGAAGTCGTCATACTCTTCATCGCCCATGTCTTCATCCTCCTCTCCCTCGTAGATGTCGTCTTCGTAGTCATCATAGCCACTGTAGCCCTGTTTGTCCATCTTCATGTAGCCGCCCTTCTTCGGCCCACCGTAGCCGCCATGAGACTGCGGACAGAAAACAACATTCACGAATCAGAAACATTTTTCTCCTGTCAGACAAACTTTAAACTATAAAACTTTGTTGGACAGGTTATGATATGGTCTATACAAATTGTGTTCATAACATTTTTTTACACAAAATTATTCCTAAATAGTGAGAGTTTAGTCTGCTCAGTTCTAATGATTTTGAGTTGCTTTAGTGCATCCTGTCACTTCAAATCCAAATCAGCTGCTGCTGACCACGCCCCCCAACTCATCGGCTGCAATCGCAAGTTAAAATGGCTGCAAACAGATGCAATTATACAACCGTACATTCTGGAAAAGCAGAAGTGGAGCCTTCTGCACAACCAACAAGAATATAGCAAATGGCTTCTGGATGGAAAGTCAGCAGCAAAACACTTGTGCTTTCCAGCAGCCATTGTACAGCACACCAAAAAACTGACTGAGCTTTTTTTTTTAATTAAACATTCAAGGAAGACCAAAATGTGCATAATGTGATGTTTGCATAATGTGTCCCCTTTAAAACGACACTAAAACTCACAGAGGAGGTGTACTGCGGACTGTAATCTCTGTACTTCCTCTTCTCGCTCGGACTGTAGTCAGAGTCATCGCTGAAGTCTGAGTGATCGTCATCAGAAGAAGCGTGTCGCTGTGAGGAGCAGAAAGCGATTATTACAGAAACAGAGAGGAAAGAAGGTTCCGCGGCTGAACGTCAACTCACTTTATGCTTGGCTTTGCGTTTCTTCTTGGACCTCCTCTTTTCTTTTTCCCGCTCCCGTTCCTTCTCTTTCTTCCGTTTCCTCTTGTGGCGGTGGGCGCGCTCGTCGTCAGAGGCGCTGCTCGGGTGGTGGTCTCGGCTTCGGCGAGGCCTGTCCGCCGCCACGTCTCCTCCTCCTTCGCCGGCGTCCTCGCCCCGGTCTCCGCCCGGTCCCGCCGCTGCAGACAAGCCCTGGCCCGCCTCCTCCTCCTCCATGTCCCCTGCATCGTCTTCCAACTCGCCCTCCTCCAGCTCTCCATCTTCAGGCCTGGGCATGAAAATGAATCACTTTTATTCCTGCTGTTCATTCTGACCTCATTATTCTGCCGTCTGAAGTTTAAACAGTCAAGTTTGGAGCCCAAATATTAGATGGAAAACAAGTACAGAGGCTTATAGAAAATTATTCATCAATAATCAATACCAGATATCTATTAGATTGAAGGTTTAAACTCTGTTTTAAACAAAGAGAAAACAAACACTTGATAGCTGGATAATGAATCAATTTTTAATGAAATTTTTGTTTGTGGATTTAATTTATGGAAAATCTGGATTTTTTTTTTTTAACCAATGCAGATCTTTGGTTTCCCTAGTAAAGAGCAAATGGCGGCCATATTGTTTGACAAGTGTTTCTTTTTAACAGCTTCTATTTATTTGTTTTTGAATTAATGTCTATGATGAGATATAAAGGTCAGGCTAAGATTTTATTTTTTTGAACAAAAACAAAGTCACAATTTTAGTTATAGTTGTACTAATATGAGAATAAAATCTTAATGTTACCAGAATAAAGTGGTAATTTTTCAAGCTTTTCTCTCATTAAAACAACTTTTTTTTCTCACAATTTTCAGGCATTCCTCTAAAATTGCGTCTTCATTCTGCTAATATTATGAATTTATTCTCTTAAACATTCTCATAGCCTCCTAATACTTTGTCAGACATATCACAGAAATAAAAAACTTTTTAAATTTTGTTTTTGTCATTTGTAATTTCTTTTCTTAGAAAAGCAAAAAGGGGAAAAAATAAGTTTAGGAAATAAAGTGGATATCTTATTTTCAATCTATAAGCTCTAACTCAGTGTTTTATTTAAACTCTGATCTTGACAATAACAAACCTATTTTTGTCTGAGGTTCTGGTCATTTGAGTTTTGGTCGTTTCATTCTAACGGTGCACCGATTGCAGTTTTCGGGCCGATCACTGATCTTTAAGAAGCCTGACCTCCTGATTCTGTTTTTGTCGGATACCAGCTTTTATTTTTCTGAAAATTCACTAAATATAGAGACAAAGTCACTGAGTTGGTTTCTCACGCAAGTATCGGCCGATTGTCAATCTTCCAAAGTTAAAGGAATCGGAATTAATTGATTTACTGTCACAAAAAAAATGAATTAATCAGATGAAGAAGTGAAATTAATTTAATAATAGAAAATCCTTAATAATAGCAAGTCTTAAATGTTTTTCTATTCGGAGCCGAATGATTAATACTTTTTGAGGGGCGATTTTGTTTACAGAAACTTTATAATGCATTATATTTAGGATTTAGGTTTTGTTATGTTTTAATTTGAAACATTTTATTTATAGTGAATATTTAAAATGTCTTCCAGTCCTAGTTTTAAATGCACTTTAGAAAATAAAGTTTATTGACCTTTGAGAATATATTCTTGCATTATTATTCCATTATGATTATATTACTTCAAAATGATCTCAAAACAGTATTATTATTTATCGCCACAGACGTCAGAAACACTAAAGACATGTTAGAGGTTTCAAAATGTCACAAACATCCAGTAAATGCTGAATTAAAATGTTCATGTTCCTAATTTCAAAATTGGGACGAGATTTTCTGAATTAATTCTATACACAATTAATAAAAAATAAAAATATGGTGCAAGATTACAGTTTTATGAAGAGGCGTTAATATTGACATTTTAACTCAGACACACAAAGCACATTAAAGCCTTTCTGGAGCTCCGTATCAGAGTATTAATACATCATATTAAACATTTCACACACAAACAGCCAAAGCAGCAAAGTTCAGAGATTTGAAACAGCAGGTGGTTCAGTTGCTCTACTTTGGAACAAAATGTCAACCATCTCTGCAAAACACACCACAACCCTAATATTCAGAGGGTATTCTCTCCATCAAAACAAACAAACACTCATCTGCTGTCACATTACCACAAATTTATGCTTCTAAATAGTTATATTCAAAGTTGCGGTTTAAAAATTACACTGATCAATTTTTCAGCCTTGTGAACACAGTTCAAAACAAAAGAAATGCACATTTAAAGCTATAAAACATAAAGAATGCAAAGTGTATTCTGCAAATTTTGATTCAATAATTACAAATCTGAGTCTTTCCTACTTCAGCAATGCCAGCTAACTTTTTCTCCACCAGTAGATCTCGACTATTTCACTAACGGCACAAAGACGAGACACAAAGTAATGGCTCCTGTCACAGCAGAGGGGCTTAGCAGCATTACATGAGCTGATTTTTATGAATAGGAAAGGGATGGCTGGGATCAACTATGGACAAACCAGCGGCAACAACTGGTGCTACGCACACATCACCTGATGCCAATCAAACTCCCAAAGCTCAGAAACCTAACATGTAATAAAAACAGCTCACAATAACCAATCCAATCCAGAACTAAAAAGCTGATATTCACTCAATGGGTCATTTATTACTCTATGCACAAGCAGAAAGAGTTTCAAGTTTTAGCAAACACTGCGCCAACCTCTAAATTCTTACACCTTTTTGCTTTGCTCCACTTTCCTTCTACTGTCAAAGCTCCTGTAATAATCATGTAAGCCTTGATTAAAATGGGGAGATACTTACAGTGATGGGTTTTCTTCACAAAAACCAGAGAAAAATAAGTTTTCCCTACTTTGCTAAGGACTCTAGTCTAGTAGGGGTGGTGAGCAGGGATTGTAAGTGGGCACTTTTGGAGAAAGGAAGGTTAGTGTTTGACTTTAAACACTCCGGGATGCTTTGCAGACATTTTGGGGGAGATTTATGGGGGTGCATGGGTGAAGAAAGGGGACAGGTTAGGCTAACACACTGTACTGAAGTTAGCTTCTGATTAGAACCTTTATTAAAGGGCTGGTTCACTGCTGTTAGGGAGTATAAACAACTTTTAATCTGCTCCAAAGTAAAAACAAAATTACTTAAGACAAATCATATGTGAGCTTATACATTATACATCAATTACAGACACCATTTAATACGTAGTTTGTTGACAAAAAGGGAGGTTAGAGTGATGCTTTAGTGGTTAGGCCACCTGCAGCAAGTTTTTGACACCAAAATGTGTTCTTAATATGAATATAGAATAGCTCAGAGAAGGCTTAGCCAATTTTGGTATTTAACATTTTTGATTAGTGTACCAAACCCTAAAGTCAATGAAAAAAGAACCTTTTGTTTCCCAAGTGCCAAGTCAGAAGCTAACTTCAGAGTCGTGACAAATGTCCTTAGTGACTGTAATAATATTCAATCGATACTTGTAAAAAAATTTAATAAAAAAATTACCTTTAAGGTTTTAGGAGCACGACTGGAAGAATTTAAATTCTTCGTTTGTCCCAAAGCGGTGATATCAAAACGCCCGGATGAAACTGCGTAGTTTTTGTAGCGGCGGTTGCTTTTCAAAACGTCGAAAAGTGTGGAATTTCAGAAATATTTTGATCGTACCATTTTAATCAAATAAAAGTAAAAATTGTCAAAAAAACAAGAAGTTTGCTATCGATACAACAAATGAATAACGCCGCGAACGCAACGTGAGCAAATTTCCAAATGTCTAACCCGATTAGCCGTTAGCTTAGCAATTAGCTTGTTGCTAAGCTAAAGCCAGGCCGACGGCTGGAGAAACTAACGGTCGGTTCTTTAGTTTTTAGATTTTCAACTCCGTTTACCTGCGAAGGCGAGGTTAACTCCGCATACAAATTAAAAACTGTTGAGAAATTTTCCAAATAACGGGAGAGCGCTCAATTTCCGAACTTGTAAGGTAATTAAAAGTATACCGTGACAGTGAAAAACTATAAATGATCAGCTGTTTCGACCTTGTCTTTTCCTTTTTGACATGATCGCTTGAATCGACTGGTCGCTGATTGTAATACTGTAATAAAATAGAGGGAGTAACGCTGTTCCAGTTGCTATTAGGCCTCCCAGTAGGCGATGCCGTGTCAACATGGCCGTTCTCTTTACCTCTGTACTCGTTTTCCAGAAAAGGCGAGTTTAATCCCTTTGACAGAAAAAAAAACAACAAAAAGAACCCCCGGGCTTTTGTGTAAAAGCACAGGACAAATAAATTAATTCATTTAAATATGACTGTAGAATTACTCGACCTTTCGTCAGTCAGAAGACTGTTGTGTTCGTGGTTGGTAGTTGGGGAGTTTGGATGGACAGTCATGCTTTCCACAGCCATTTCCTCTAGCTACATTGAGGAGCAAAAAAATTACAACTCGACGCTGGACTCTACTGGCTTATGCGTCACTTCACTAGGATCTACTTGTTTTTGTTTTAGGAAGAGATTCAGTTCATAGTAGGCAATTCTCCACTACAGTTGTAAGAGAAATATGCTGAAATTGAATCCTGACGTTCTCCGTCCTACTGTAGCGGTGTGAAATGACGACTGATACACTTAAAATGGACGACCGTCTTCTCCAAAGAGAAAGGGGCGGAGTTTTCCGAGAATGACGTACGCACATTCACGGATGTTACCGAAAGACAAACTTAGCGAGTGAAGTAAACCCTGAGTCTGACTCGCAGGCATGCATCGCAACTGTTCTCTTTGTGCAAAATTTAAATGATTGTTATTGTAGATACAGAAATGTATCAAAATTTTTTTTAAAAAGTCTTCATTGAACATAAACATAAAAATACTAGGCCACGGATTATGTCGGTCTATTTTTTATTTCAGTTATTTATATTCTTAACCACATTACGTTTTCTTCAAAACAGATCAAAAATATTGAAAAAAATAATTTAAAAAATCTTTCAAATCATTTTTTAAAATATGATATATGCTCTTTTTGTACGCATAATTTTGTTTTAAATTAATTTATTTTGGATTTGCCCGTACATATTAATTAAAGACTATATACATGTTTATTTTTATTTTTAACAACTTAAAATGAAAATCTATCATGCAAAATTGCTAAACTAATTTCACTAAAATAAAGTAATTGATTACAAATGAAAATTTGAAATTATGTTAAACATATGTCTGCATAAATGCACACAACCGCCCAGTAAAGTCTATGAGAAAATATGCCCAATCATAAAAAGATTATATTTATGGGTCATTAGGAAAACAAGAAAGATAGATGTGCGTTATTCGACTCTGTGTACGCCGGTCTTTTGACTTTTCCTGAAAGACAACACCGAGGGGAAAAAAAACCTTTCGCTTCCGAAGAAGAAACAAAGATATCCGTATTAAATGACAATTTAACCTACTTTGCATACAAGGGTAAATTATGTAATTGACGATGTATTTATTTTCTTTACCAATATCGAGAACAGATTAAAGGAGCTTGCCATATTAGAACAAATACAGGTTAAAATCACAAAAAAACTTAGAGCAGAATACAATTTAAAATAAATCCTTTAAATACCCCGTTTGTAAAATCTAGAAGCTAAAAACATCTCCAGAAAGGAAGTAAAATGGAAAGAAAACGAAGAAAAAAATACGATAGCGCTGCCACATAACGAAGTTATTGTTTCAAACCAGAAGGTGGCAGCAACGAACCCTGAGGTGGTTTTCCAGTTACGAAAAAAAAGAAGAACGTCATTGTCTCTGTCTGCTGACGTCACTATTAAGCGTCCATTCAGCGGGACACTCGCAGCCTTTTGAACCGTTCACCTATATTGCTGCAAAGAAAGTTCATTTTCTAAGTCAATTTAATCTTTTTCAGTGACGCAGAACGGTTGGTATGATCGAGAAAGAGGACCCGGTAATCAGTGAGGAGGAAGCGGCGCAGTATGACCGCCAGATTCGGTTGTGGGGGCTGGATGCCCAGAAGAGGTGAGCTAGCATGGTTAGCTCTGGAGGCTAATCAAAGCAGCGGAAGGTTTCTCTTGGTCTTTTCATCTATTGCTGCTAATTTGAGCCTCTTTGTGTAGGAATTTATCAGAAGAGATAAATTATTTATTATTGTAAGTGTGTAATGAATAACTTAGGAGTTTGTTCTAGTCCTGTTTTTTTTTTATTGAAAATATGTAATTATTTTGACGTTTTTAATTAATTTCATCTGGTAAATAATAATTATTCATTTTTTATACATAGAAAATGTTTTTTTTTTCTTTTTTGTATGCTCCCCTTTTCTCTATTACTATGAATGATGTTATAATCCCAAAAACAGAAGAGTTTTGATTCAAAGAAAATAAATGTTTAATAAACACATTTATTTTCTACATCATTTTTTATTATAGTTTATTTAAAATTAAGTAAAACTTTTATCTTATGGTTTGTTATATATAGTGAATAATACAATTTTGTTACATGAGAACTGTCCAGTCTATTCAGCGATTACACATATTTTCCAGTAACCTGACATTCTTTGTGTTTTCATTCATTCTTTGTTGATGGATCAGGCTGCGAGGGTCCCGGGTGCTGCTGGCAGGGGTCGGAGGTCTTGGAGCTGAACTGGCTAAAAACCTGATCCTTGCTGGGGTTAAAGGACTCACTTTACTGGATCACAAACAGGTATGAAAATGCTAACCTTGAAGTCAGCCTCTCAGTGAGTCATTAGAGCAAAAAAAAGATGCAAATCTGGAAGTTTTTCTTAGCAATTATCAATGATTTTCACTTGTTATGGGTCAAACCTTTAGATTTGCAGTACTGCCAGATGATAGATTGCAAAATAATTCTTAGCAAAAGTGACTAAATAATATATTTTTGTGGAAATTTGAAAGAACAGAAAGCCTCTCTTGGTTTTGTCATTCAGGAAAGTAATTAATCTCTAGTTTGAATTAAGCTGTAAAGTTGGCAGAACAAGCCACTGTAAGTGCTGCCTGTGCGCGAATCTTCCAAAGGTTTCGGAGGAGTCATGTCGAGCCCAGTTTCTGGTTCCGGTGTCAGCTCAGGGTCAGAATCGGGCTCAGGCGTCCTTGGAGCGAGCCCAGAACCTCAACCCGATGGTGGAGGTGCACGCCGACCCAGACAGAGTGGAAGACAAGCCAGACGACTTCTTCCTACAGTTTGACGCGGTGAGTGAGCGCAGAAGGTGGATGGAGTTGGTCTGACATGAACCGGGAAGGTGGAATATTATTTCAAACCAAATAACAGATAACACTGAATCAACCAGAGGATCCATCTTGTCTTGCAGCACTCAGGTTGACCACTAGATGTTGGTGTTAGTCCATATTGTGCCTAAAAACCTGAACTTGTAATAATTTTCACCAGAGGTTGGTGGAGCTCTTCTTCTATTTTAAGCTTAAAATCCAGGCCAGAAAGTCACAAATAAAAAATAAATAAAGAAAACATGTCAAGTAACAATTTTATTTATATTTAATTGTTATCAAATCCAATCTTCCTGAGGCAGAGAACTATCAAATTATTACTTGTATTTTTCTCTCTGTTGTTGCAACAAAAGTATGAATCATTGGTGTTTATTTTTATTCTATTTGGCTGCATAAAACATTTCTGCTTTAATTGAAACAATTCACAAATACTTTATTTATCCAAAACGGGAAATTAAATGATGTTGTAACTGAGGCTGCACAATATACAGTATATATATATATATACATATATATATGTCATCATTGCCTTTGTTCAGTATTCATATTATACAGAATTGCTTAAAGTGCAATACTTGTTCACCAATATACTCCAGGTTCTAGGAGCCAGCGGACCGCACTTTGACTTAGCATGTCAAATTGTGTGACATGTAGCTTCAGATATTGAGTTACTATAAAAAACAGTAACTTAACATCATAAGGAATGAAAACTGGGATTAAATCTGAGCACAAAAGACTAAAAACTTAAATTTTGACCACAAATATTCAATTTTGCTCATTTATAGAAAGCAGACAGAACAAAGATTTCTTCAATTCTGGCTCCATTTGTGTTGTAGAAACAATAACTGTATATAAATAACTTTTTATAAACTTAATGTTAAATATAAATAATTTCAGACCATTTTTGCCGTCACTGAAGTGGAAAAGCCTCCGAGCTCCTGAACCACAGACTATCTGGACCCGACGGGTTCTCCAGAACCAGCATGGTTCTTATCAGCTGTTTACAGTCTGCAGCAGCCTTGATGTGAAACTGTTAGATTTATCATGGAGTCGTTTCCAGCTCTGCTCTTCTAACCACCAGTTGTGTTTTGTTGTTGCTTTTAGTCTATAAATGGATTATATCCAGTTTTTAAACTCGACCCTGAAGTTTCCAGAATAAATTGAGACCATAGGAAAGATAGATTTTTTACACTTTAAGAATTTAAATTATTTTATTTATGTATAAAATTTATACACAATTTATTTATGTATAAATTGTATACATTTTATTTTTATCAATTATAATTTTTAGCTTTAATTGTATTTTACATTTTTTTGTTTATTTTATTTTGTAACTTTAATGTTAATTTAATAAAATAAAAAATACAAAAAAAATCAATTGTTTTCAGCTAAACTGTTGATAACTGTTTAATTTTCAACAACTAGAATTTTTATTTTTTACTTTAAAATTTTTTATTTTCAACTTTTAATTTATTTCATTTAGGTTTTTTTAAATTAACATTTTGAAATTTTGTTTATAATTCTAAACCGTTTGTTCAGGTATATTTTTGTGCTTTTAATATTTTTAAATGTTATTTATTTTCTGTTTTCACTTTTAACTTGAACGTGTTAAAATTATTTTTAATAAAATTTTAATTGTCAACCGTTTGAGTATATTTTTATGCATTTTGATGTTTTAGTCAGATTTTTTATTTTAAACTTTTCATATGTATAAAAAAATTCCCTGGCCTGGGATCCTGAGGGATCTGCGCGCTATCTGGGCTGGGTTCCAGTATCTGGGCTGGGATCCAGTATCTGGGCTGTGCGTAGAACCAGACATTTCTGGGACGTCTGATGTTGTTCCTGGAATCTGTTTGAGCCTCTGCTCCAGTTTGGGGGTCACACTTATTTAAAACATTTGTCTGGTGTGGAAGATCTGAGCCTCTGTTGCTCTGATGTTCCTGTGAAGCCAGGACGAGGGCCTCTGTTCTGACCTTGAGTCCAGCCATTGGTAGGATTTCTTGATTTCGGCCTCTTCAGTTATTTGTCGGTAGGACATCCCATGTAGAGGCTTGTCCTCCCATGATGGAACCTCCAGCACCTCATCCTCTGATCCCCATTTTCTGAGACGTTTGCTGAGCACATTGTCTGTTGAGGCTTTTTCCTTGATGCATTTATGTTGAGCTAAAATTTGTGTGGACTGAACTTGGTCAAAAGAGATGATTGACAGTTTATTCTGAACATCTACTATTAGGATAAAATGCATAATAAATCAAACATCTCAGGATTTTAATCTCATCTTTCCTGGTCCAATCAGCTGCTTCTCTCCCCAGGTGTGTCTCACAGGTTGCTCCAGAGACCTGATGGTGCGAGTCGACCAGCTCTGCTCCCAGAACAACATCAAGGTGTTCTGTGGCGACGTCTACGGTTACTATGGCTACATGTTCTGTAACCTGGGACAGGAGCACAACTATGTGGAGTGAGTTCACCTGAACTCACCTGAACTCACCTCAATTCACCTGAACTCACCTCAACTCACCTCAATTCACCTGAACTCACCTGAACTCACCTGGGCGACGATTGTCGAAAAATATCGAACATTTTATGACAACGTGATGATTCTCGCCGGATGTTAACGATGTGTTAAAAACACTGGAAATTTAAAAAAATCAACTTTTTATTTTCAGAATATTTACCAATTAGGGAAAATTTGCAAACTTTTACTGATTACTCATTGAAAAATAATCCGTTTTTTTCTAAATTTACGTTTTTCTAAAATGGCATTTTTAATGTTTCCTATTTATTCTCATCATTTGTCATTATTTATTGCTATAGTTTTATTATTAATAGTACTTATATAAGTAATATTACTCATTCTTGCTTATTTCTAATAGCAATACTAATATTATTTATGTTCTATAATTTTATTTCTTTACTGCTATTAACAATAACACTAACTAGATTTAATATTTTATTTTTATTTAAATATTATTATATTATTAATAATAACTTATTAATGATTATTAAAATGTTTATCTTATTAAAAAAATTTTCAGAATTTTTTTTTTATACTTCACAATAAAAAATTGTTTATCGTCACTAAACAACATGTATATTTTGTCATCCAGCAGTTCAGGTGAAGAGTTAGTTTTATTTCTTTTTAAGCTTTTATTTTTGAAATGTTGTCGTCTTCCATCTCCTGTTAAAAATGAAGAAACTGTTTTTGTTTCAGGGAGAAACCCAAAGTAGTGAAGCCGTCCTCCGATTCCAGCGACGGTCCAGAAGCAAAGAAAGCTAAAGTCGACCCGAATGAGACCACCATGGTGAAAAAGGTGCCATACAAATCACATTTGATCTTTTCCCGGTGGTGATGGTTTAGAAAATTGTTATTTTTATGTCAAAAACAATGTTCTTTTTTGTTTATGACAGTAATGAAAGCTTTAATCTGATTTGTTTGCTATATGTAAATGTTTTTACAGGCATCAGTTTAGCCAGAGATTGATTCTTGTAATCAATGTACTTCTTGCTAAAACTGCTCTGATTAGGATTTTTTTCAGGCATTTTGTACATTTCTTATTTTTTATTTTTTTAATTCAGTTAAAATAATGTGTTGTTATTTCTGGTCAATCAGACGGCCAGTTTCTGCTCGCTGAAGGCGGCGCTGGAGGTTGACTGGACCAGCGAGAAGGCCAAGGCCAGCCTGAAGCGAACACCTGTTGACTACTTCCTGCTTCATGGTACTGTATATAATATAATTTCTTATATTTATTAGACTTTAGATTAAAATCACAACCTGTAATTTGCCTTATTGCAAATTACAAGTTGTAATTTGCAATTTCTTGGGTTAATTTCTTTGCCCAAAACCGAAGTGAAGCTCCTCTTTTCCTGAACCTTGACCTCATATTGTGGAAAATGTGATGCATGGAGGAATGCGATTTCCATTGTAAAATATGAAATGACAGGGTTTTTTCTTAGCTGATATTCATTCATACGTAAAAGAGGAAGAGTTTAAATGTCAGCAAGGACGACAGGAGGGTCTAAAGAAAGTACCGAAAACTGAAACTGAAAATGTGGGTGACTCTCCAGCAGCCATGATGCCAAAATCTTTGTTCCACTCCGACTTATCCAGACAGTTTGTTGATTATCATTTCAGCTTTGAGGAGAAAGCCTCACATTTGAATCAGCGTTTCTCAGAAGAAAGACTGTTTGCACTGATAAATAATCACGTTTGCAGTTTCTGGATGTTTTTGACAGAGTTGCATCTTTTATCTTCCTGTTTTTCTTGTTCTTGTCTCCCTCGTCACCTGGCGCTCGCGGCGTCAACGCGCCAGTTTCCATCACAGGCCGTCCATGGCCAGTCATGTGCACTGAGCGTAGCGCAGCCCGACTCCCACGCTGTAGTAAACCTCGACTGGAGCTGGAGTTAAACTCATATCTTCTCAGGATAATGGTCATTTCACAAATAATCTCAGGCCTTTTTTCCCTCCTTAATGCAACTAAAAGACAAATGTGTTTTTTCGTTTCCTAATCAAAAATATTGATTTTGTGGAAAATAACAAAAATTCAATCTGAGAAAACATTTTAACCAAAATTTCATTTTTGTGGATCGTGTCTATTTAATTTTTTTACTGATCTGAAACGCACTGAATTCCACAGCTCATCTACATGTTAAGTTGTCATAGTCAAGCTAGCATAACTGACCTACTTCCCTCTCCCTCACTATTTCCGTTCTTAAGTCAAACTTTTTCTTGACCTTGTTCTCTAGTTGTTGTAGTGTTGATGATTGCTGGCCTTTTAGGCGTTTGTTTAGGATTTAACGCATTATGTCAACAACTTGGCTGCTGAAAGCCAAGCAATGGAAGCCATTATTGGCGAGCAGCTTTTGGCCGTCCAGCAGAAAAAAGGTGACAAAGTTTGGGGGAGAACACCAGTCAGTTGGCTGTTAAACAGTAATTTAATACATTTAATGAAAATGTTATTTTCTGTTGAACATTCATTACCTAATCGATGTTTACATAATCACGATACTTTGACCTCTTTAAATTCTGCACTTAAAAACTCCAGAGACTTCATAACTCATATTATTTATCATTTCTGTTGTTTTCTTTATTTATTTTGGATATTTAAAATGTCTTCCAGTTAGAATTTAAAGTTTATTGATGCTTGAAGATGGACAATATTATCGTTTATCGCGATAACTTCTGGGACAATTCATCATCCAGCAAAATTTATTGTACAGGCCCAACCATAGATTCTGCGACATTATTTGTTAGAATTTCTTCTGCTTTATAGAAAGAATTGAATGTAAAAACTGAATGAAACTAAAACATTAAGTTATCTCAGCTCTCAGGTAATTATTTTATCTGGATCACTTTGGATTAAATTTAAAGTTTTAACACCTAAAGTTTGATGAAATCCACCTACATTTGGCGCCTCGCCCTGTTTTCACATCACTGCACCTCAGAGGAGTCTTCAGCAGTGGAAACATGAGTTGTTGTTGTTATTTAGTGGAGGGGAGACAGGAAGTGCTGTTATTATTCCTTCTCTGTTTCTATAATTGGAGCAAGCAGTTGTTGTTTTGGGCGACCAATGAGGAAGTGGCTCTTCCTCTGTTGTAACTGTTTCCTGTCTCACTAGGAACAGTCGGCTGATCTGAGCCGCACGCTGGGTGTGTGCGTGCGCTTTAGGCTTTTTTTTTTTTAATTAGTCTGATTTCTCTTTTTTTTTTTTTAAATACAGTTTTTGTTCATTTTTATTTGCTATCCTGCAGCTTAAAGAGTCTCTGATTGGCTGACCAGGAGGAGAAAATTCAAATTTCTCTTGAGCCAGAAGTAAAAAAGGAGACATTTGATTTCAATCCAGTCTTAATTCCAACATGAAATGACCCACAACCTGCTATTCTTCCAGTGCTTTTTTCATAACAAACTATTGATATAAATTCAGAATTTGGATTTGTATTGCATAATGTTTAGGTTTTTTTGTTAAATAACTTGATTTAAGTTGGCCTGTCACAATAACACATTTTTCCCAGAAACTACTGTGATAAACAGTAAAATTATATTAAAACTAATATAATAAAAATTATATAATAATACAAGAGCATCCTATCAAAAATCAATAAACTTTAATTTCCAAACATTTAGCCAGTTTTGTGGAGGTTCACATGGGGCTGGACAATACGTCAATCGCAATAGACACGTGATTACATATCATTACATCTGGTGGAAAATTCAATAATTCCACTTTGTAATCAGGGATCCATTCAATAAGCTCTGCTTATTATGTTCCAAAAGCACAATTGTGATCGGTGTAATAATTTGTGCAGCCATTGAACATGAGGACGTACCCGATCATCCTTTCCTTGCCGTTGTTCGAGGAAAAACAAAAGTCAGACTCAACTTATCGCTGCTGATAGAGTCTGGGATGATGCCTCGTTATACTGCTGCATAATTCACCATGTCAGTACTTATAAAGCCTATATGAATATATGAAGCCTGTTGCCGTTAAGCGTTTTCGCTTGCATGTCTGTCACGTCCCCGTGGCAACTTTATGTTGACTGTCATCATGTTGATGTCAACTTTGAAACAACATGAACTCATGAAACCCTCATCCTCATCAGCCTGGTGTCACATGGAAACCAGTTCGATGTGAAACTGTTTCCTCCGGGCGGTGTACTGTGCGACACCGGGTACGCTATGAAACCCTGTCCTTGCGCGGACATGTCCGGCGGACGTTTGGTCGCCTAGCAAGAGCCTGAAGAGTAACTGGAGCAAAGGCTTAAAAAAACAACGTAGTGAAGTGAAAACTGGATGAAACCGGAAACGTCTCACTGCCTGATTGACACTATTTCAGACGCTTTTATTGTGATAGTCACAGTGTTGTATCTTGAGGCTCCATTTAATTCCAGATGTTGTGAAATAACATCACATTAGAAGCTTACAAAGCCATAGAATAAGAAATAAAATCTTTTTTTTCTGGTATTCAGCCTCTTTTTTCCAAAATGACCCAAATGCTAAAGGTTTTCTTTTTTAGACAGTGTAGAATTAAAATTCTACAATAACTCTTTGAAAATTTTGAATTAATGAGTAAGAACAGCATTTAATTTCCCTTTGGGATCAATAAAGTATTTTTGATTTCAATTTGAAATCATTTGATCCGAGCTGTAAATGGAGCCAGCGGGATGATTTTCTTTTTGTTGTCGGTTTCGTCCTGAGATCCAGTTTTATCTGTGTCGCTGCTCCTCGTGTGGGCTGAGAGATACAATCATATTTCCACCTGTGCTGATGATATTATATTGTGTTATGAAATTGTATTTGATTTCCTGTCAAAGCTGAATGTGATGCCATTCGTGCCAGACTTTTAACTTTCTTTTTGTAGAGTTTCTCATAAAAGGGCAGAACAGAGGTGTGAAAATGATTCATTGCCACTTGTGTGTGTGTGTGTGTGTGTGTGTGTGTGTGTGTGTGTGTGTGTGTGTGTGTGTGTGTGTGTGTGTGTGTGTGTGTGTGTGTGTGTGTGTGTGTGTGTGTGTGTGTGTGTGTGTGTGTGTGTGTGTGTGTGGTGGAAATGGCCGTGGGAGGACTCCACATCCTCATGTGGTTGAACTTAATGGACGAGCCGGAAACATGTGGGCGAGGTGCTGATGTCTGCGCACACCGAGCCGTCTGAAATATTGCTCATAAAGCGCACAATTCAGATTTCTTTCTTTCTCTCTTTTTTTTTTTTAATCCGTCAGAGGATGAACTAACACTTCCTTCCTGAATTTGTGCAGCAGGGGCGTTTGTCTCAGCAGGAACATGCTGTTAATTTGATGTGGGGGAAACGTGGGCCAAATCGGATGAAATGGTCGATGGTGCAACCGCATTCAGATTCTTATCTTCTCTCAAAGGGAGCAGCAGCGAATTTCCACGCAATGATAATTCAACGGCGTGATGAAACTACAAAGAGCAACAGGTTATCTGGAAAACATCGTCTTCGTCCAAACCTTTTGTCACATGGGTCGAATCCGTGGAATTAAAAGAAAGACGCCTCGTTTTCAGTTTCTTTTCCTCGATTAAATAAATTTATTTTCAGTAGTAAGAACATGATTTGGGTCACTTTGTTTCAAAATGTTTGCTGTTTTTAGCTAAGTTTACGAAAAACTAAAAGCTGATTTGGATGCAGCAAAAGTTGGTTTCCAGTAAAAGACTCTGGATAAACTTGGTTTTACGTTTTGTTTAAACTTGGTTATAAGAAAACAAAACTACTTTATCGATCCCAAAGAACAATTTTGTTTTATATTTATAAGTTTATTTATATAGAACATTTACAACAGCTTGAGATGAACAAAATAAAGTTTTGCAGTTGGCGGCCGCAGAAAATCAGAGGAAAGGCCTCACATGGCCCCCGGGCCGCACTTTGGACACCCCTGCTTTAGTCCGTCAGATGGTTGAAACTTGAGTTTCCGGGTTCTGACCCGCTGCTTGTTTCCTGTATTCTGTCCGTTCACAGTTCTGCTGAAGTTCCGCACAGACAAAGGTCGCGACCCCGACCCCCAGGCGTGTGCGGAGGACAGCCGGCTGCTGAAGCAGATCAGAGACGACGTCCTGGAGGCCATGGGGCTGAGCGGCGACCTGCTCGCCGACGACTTCATCAGGTGGCTTCCGTCTCACAGGGACAACATCTAGGATCGTTTTCTACGCTCTTCCATGTTTCAAGTCTTTGCTAGAATCAGATTCATGTTCATTTGCTGTTTTCTGATTTTACCGCAGAGTATTAGGGCCATAGTAAGAAATTGTTTTTAAATATTACAGGAATAAAGTCGTATTGCAAGAATAAAGTTGTACATAAATATTGGAAAAAACAGGATATTTTGAAATTCAGTTTTTTGCCTGAAGTCCAGCCTGAATTCGTTGCTGCTCTGTTTGTCTTCAGCTACTGTTTCTCAGAGACGTCTCCGGTTTGCGCCGTCGTGGGAGGAGTTCTGGGGCAGGAAGTGGTCAAGGTGAGAAATGGGAGGAGTTCTGGGGCAGGAAGTGGTCAAGGTGAGAAATGGGAGGAGTTCTGGGACAGGAAGTGGTCAAGGTGAGAAATGGGAGGAGTTCTGGGACAGGAAGTGGTCAAGGTGAGAAATGGGAGGAGTTCTGGGACAGGAAGTGGTCAAGGTGAGAAATGGGAGGAGTTCTGGGACAGGAAGTGGTCAAGGTGAGAAATGGGAGGAGTTCTGGGACAGGAAGGTCAAGGTGAGAAATGGGAGGAGTTCTGGGACAGGAAGTGGTCAAGGTGAGAAATGGGAGGAGTTCTGGGGCAGGAAGTGGTCAAGGTGAGAAATGGGAGGAGTTCTGGGACAGGAAGTGGTCAAGGTGAGAAATGGGAGGAGTTCTGGGACAGGAAGTGGTCAAGGTGAGAAACGATGTTTCAGGTGAAGGGATCAGTACTTAACAACATTGCTCACAAACGCCCTGCACAAACCGAAACGGGCAACATCTAGTAATGTTTTCTATAATTTTTCAATGTTTTTGTTAATTTTTTGTGTTTTCGTTAATTAGATTTAATGTTCCTTTGCAGTTTTTTGTTTTTACGATGGAGTGTTAGGTCCATACTTAGAAAAAATGTAAAAGTATTACGAGAATAAAGTCTTATTATGAGAAATTGTAATTTTATAAGAATTATTTTATGAGTCATGATACAACGTTTCCCCAGTGAATTATACTTAACTTAGCGTTGCTTATTTATTCTTTTTTTTTTAATGTTTGCATTTTTTAAGACTTTAGAGCTGGTGTTCAGATATTAACCTTCCAATAACACATAGTTATCAAGTTATATTTTCCTGTAAACCTTATATTTTAACTCCTAAACATGAAAGGAAAACATGAAACATTTTGTGATTTTTATTCATAAAAGTTATCCTAAGTAATAAAAAATAAATCCGTGCTGCCGTCTCTCTCTGCAGGCTCTTTCCCAAAGAGACGCTCCTCATCGTAACTTCTTCTTCTTCGACGGTCGTAAAGGCAACGGCATGGTCGACTACTTTGGACCGAACTGACCTTTGACCTCGGAACGGTTTTAACCCAAACCCAAAACTCCACACACCAGGTTCATTTTCCCGCCTGGACGCCGTCATCTGCACCATGAACACAAAATAAGTTGAGCAGTTTTCTTTTTCTTGTCACAGGTGTTGTGTTTTTTACATTTGCTAATAAAACGATGTAAAGAAATCTGTTTGTTTTTGTCTAATTTAATACTTTATCGTTAGTAGTTGTGAGAACCTCTGTGAAAAAATTGAAATACGTTGTTTTTAAATCATTTGATCACGAGACTTCTGGACGAAACCAAAGGAAACAATTTTACCATAAATCACAACAGCATTTCTAATAGAAAACCGAACAGACCAATGGCCTAGTCAAAGTTCAGACCTCAGCTTTCTTGAAAAGCTGCAGAATTTAAACATAGAGTGACCAATAAAGGCGGATATACAAGCTACTCGACCTCTGATTGCATTTGTTTGTTAGTTTGTGTCACTTCTTGATCAGTGATGAATCTGGTAGAAATAAACTAACAATGTGTTTTTATCTAGACTAGTGAAAATATCTTAATACACTTGAAATAAGGCAAAACTATAAGTAACTCTTGGGAAGACAGGAACTTGTTTCAAGTAAATAAAGTATTACTGGGAGACTATTTTACTTGAAACATGAGAAAAATGTCTCCAAGTGAAATAATTTGCAGAAGATGATTTTTCGTCCATATTATGGAATTATTGAGCTCATCACTTATTAGCTTTGTCTTATTTCAGATGTATTAAGATATTAGAAATATTTGGTGGTACAATAGCAATGTTTTTGTTTTCCATGTGTTTTTGGTTGAGTTTCTTGCGCTAATGTCTTGATGTACTTGAAAAAAGACAAAACTAACTAACAAGTAACTTTTCAGCAAGTTATAGGAGTTTGTGTTGAGCTCATATTTCCTCAATACTGATGGAAACAAAAAAATGCTAGTTAGCTGGTAGCATACGCCGCTGCGCCGTTACCTAGCAACCCCATCCAAGCCCAGCCCGTTACCTAGCAACTCAATTGCTAGCTCCACTGGCTAATTATTTCACTGATGGGAAAAATATTATCTGCCAGAAGAACGAGCGGTTTTCCATGAATATTAAAGAATTATTTACGTAAAACAAGCTCATATTTCCTGAAGTCAGTTTTGTCTTGTTTTAAAGAAACCAGAGAAAAATGACTTTAAGGTTTTGCGTTTTTGCAGTGCATGGTCCTGCAGGGTGGGGCGAAGTGTTTCCTATTGTCTCAACTCGGCGGTCCCACCTTGGCCCCTGGGTAGTTCAACCTGTTTTGACCCGACAACGTGAGCCTGAACGGAAAAAATGACACTCATGTTGTTGCAGATGAACTCCGGGACGCTGAGTGCTACCATGTTGACGTAGCTCTGCTGTTTACCACATGACTAAATTACTCCAAAACAAACTGAAGATCACCACTGCCCTTCATATCACACTGTGCAGATCTGAGCGTTTCAGTGCCCAGTGCTCATTATTAGACAGCTAAATCTAATAAAGTCTTGGTCAGTAGAAATTCTAAAGTTAGAACGGGAAGTCCCAGTTTGAGTCTGTGAGGCGGACGCCCTCTCCACTTTTAAGACTACACTGCAAAAACAGGAAATCTTGCCAGGTAATTTTATTGCACAAATGCCTTTAGTGTACATGAAAGACGACAAAACTAATAAACTTTTCAGCAGGGTCTTGTTTTAAGCAAATCATTTCTTAATATTGGTGGAAAAACTGCTGGTTCTATTGGCAAATTATTTCACCAACAACAAAACATTTTTTCCCATCAGTGAAACAAACTGCCTGTGGAATCACAACCGGGTTGCTAGGTGACGGCCCGCGGTTGCTAGGTGACGGCCCGCGGTTGCTAGGTGACGGCCCGCGGTTGCTAGGTGACGGCCCGCGGTTCTACCAGAGGAACCAGAACTTTTTCACCAATACAATCAGAAATCATTGACTCCGATAAAAGGAGCTACGTTTTGTGAGTTAGTTTAGTCAGTAACAGTTTTTGGAGGGTTGTGCATAAAACTGACGTTACACCGATAAACATGACGTAACGCCGGTTATGAAAATGAAATCTTTGAGTGTTTGTGATTGTTGTCATGAAGTGTAGGTAAATAATGACCCTTTTAATACAAAGTTGCTTTTATAGTTGCATTAAAAGTCAATTAAAAGTGCCGTCTTTGCATTAAAGTGTCTTCATTTACCCAAAAAAAAAAAAGTTGCAGTGACTGAAAACTAAAAAAATAAGAGGGTCCTCCAAATACAACATGCCCAAACATAAGAAACGCAGAGACGACTCAAGGCAACTCGACTCCACAGCATCTGCCTGCCAAAATGATTCTCCGTTACAGTTTGATGAAGTATGGAGAAAAAGCTTTGACGTCTTTCGGTCCGGTCACCATGAGACTGGCCTCATGAAACGTTACGTTTTCATGAAACCCGTTTTATAAGTCAAAATGTCTGTAATCCACTTTTTATTTACATAAAACAAACTCACATATCTGGCTGAAAAGTTACTTTCAGCAACTTCAGGTATCAGTTTTGTCCTATTTCAAGTAAACTGAGAGGTTTGCATTAGAAACCGGATCAGAAACACTTGGTAAAAATGCAGCGTAAATCTTTATAAAACGGCTGCTTCACTTTCTGACATGACTGGTGAGAAATATTACACTTTTACACAAAACATGTATTTCTTTAACTCTATTGCAACACTTTTAACTTGATCCTTTTTGATTTTATTGCAAAAAAAGTGCAAAGAATAAAACGGTACAAAGCATCGTGTATTTTAAACCTGAGAAAGAAGAGTAAAGGTTTATGGTTAAAAGCGAAGATAGTTTTTCCATTACTCATGCTCATCTGATTGGCTCAGAGCTTTGCTCTTAGGAAAGTTTTGTTATTTACTTTCCATCTCAGAGGTTTGTCTGTGGTTGATAAAACACACAAAAGGGGCTTTTTAATGTTATCTGTGTTAACATGAGGACAGACTTGGCCTCTGCTCCTGCTCACTTCAATTCCTGTCTAATAAAACCAGCTTAATATTTATTTCTCTAAAAACAAACAATATTCTGCTGAGGCCGGAAAACGCAGCAAAGTACAAATTGTAGATGTAACATTTTTAGAAAAAAGCGATTGTTTCAGGTTGTAAACAGGGTTCTCCAGTTTTTATTTCTTCTTTGTGATTCATCCACTGGTCCTGTTACTGAGTCAACAGGCAGCTCTGGGAGCCAGTATCCCCAGTTAAACCTCAGAACCAGCCAATCACACGTCTGCCCGGGGCAGAGCCAGCGACCTGATTGGCTGCAGCGGGAAGAGAGAGTGATTGGATTAAAGTCACAGGAGAGGAAATAAAAACTGGAAAACAACAGAAACAGAGGCTATTCTAAGAGACTTGGGTTGAATTAAAGCAACCTGAAGTTTAATGTGGCCTGAATGAGTTTGTCTCCTAGCAGAGAAGAGTTTCGGTGTAATTAAGCAGGCAGGATGAGCTTAAAGAGGCATTTTGCCATTAATCTCCTTTCCTAATCCCAGGAAAACAGCACCGGTGCTCCGAACTGACTAATCGCTGCACCAGTTTTATTTCAGGTCTTGTCTTGGTTCTTGGGAGTAAACATGGACCCAGATTGTGTGTTTTATAACTGAGCACCAATAAAGGTGTTTTTCCACCTGTTGGCAACCAAAATGGCAACATTTGTTACATCTCCAGCTGCTATGGTTCGCTTTCTCACAAACAATTCAAACTAATTGAGCAACATGTTCCCCTCCTCACCTGAGGGGGCGCTGCAGCAAGAACCGCTGAAGAAAACGGCACAGAAACCTTGAGCAACTTCACAAAATGTGAACAAAAATGGAGTAGCGTCAGATTTGACTGTTTGTAGGATTTCTCTTTTGTCTTTGGCTGTAAAACATGAGCCTTCACTCATTTGGTTGTATTCACCCAGAATGCCGTGCGCTGTGGTCCACTTCCTGCTTTCGGAGTGGTCTCAAATCCGCTTGGCGTCCACACCAGAGTTCACTTCAGCCGAACCGAGACAGAGACTTTCAGTGGAGCAGAGTTTGACGGCGTATTCACGCCTCCCCAAACTTACTGGACTTTCTAGACACATCGAGATTAAAATGGCCTAAAGCGGCCTAATCAAACTCCAGCCCATTGATGTAAACAGTCAGACACGTTTGGGGAGTTGTGCATGTCGGACCAAAGAAGCTAACTCTGGTCTGCCTAGGAATCTTGATCTTGGTGGAGTTGAAGTGAACTCTGGTTCGATTTGAATGTTTATGTGAATGCCAAGCGGACCAGGGACCGCTCCAAAAGCAGGAAGTGGACTACAACGTAACTAACTCTGGACGCTCCGAGATGATGGTGCATAACATGAACAACAGCATATTGGATTATTTTTAATGACAGCGTTTGACAACATGTCATATTTACTCCTCGTTTCATAATTGGTTAGTTTTATGTTTTTTGATGTAAAGTATTTTGAGCTGCATTGTTGCTGAAATGTGCTTTACAAACAGACTGGATGTAACATTCCCTCCTTAAATGATTAAAAGTAAAACACCAAACAAGATGTTTTTAAATTCTTATCTTTATTATATAAAAAAAGAAAAAGTACAAAATTCATGTAGAAATTTTACAATAGAAAAAAGCTGAAAAACGGCAAAATACAACTTTGTTTGTTCCACTGCTGGATAAACGGCATCAAATCAAGAAGTGCTCATTTTCTTTTCTCTCTCTAATGATGAAATCTGATTTGGGGAAAAGAGCAGGCTTGGTCCACATCTAAAAAACCCAACAAACGAGGAGAAACGATGGAAATTCCTGAATCAAAAGTTTAAATATTCCAGTAAACGTGAATCTGCTACGTGGCGTACGCTACAGTACAGACATGAAACTTTTTAACCCGTTCAGAACCGGAAAGTCCAACTTACAGCAAACCCTGATTCACTTTTGAAGCTGCGACGCCTGATTTCTCCCAGTACCTTTCAAAGCTGCAACGTCCCAATGTCAAGGCTTTTCTCTCTGTCCTTTTATTTTTGTGCAACTAATTTTCCAAATATTAAAGTGATTTCTCCATCGCCAGTGTGTGCGACAGCAACTCAAACATTTTGAGTCTCAGTTGGTAGAAAAATAAATACATCGTCATAGAAAACAAATAAAAATGCTACAGATTTTTCCAAAATAAATTACACGTTTTCTCTTCTGCTTCAATCAAAATAATCATGCAGTAGAAAACAGGAACAAAACTGGGGTCATGTTGATGAGAATTCAAATTTTCTTCCTGCTGCTCGTTAAATACCTTCTCAAATCCACCTGGGAATAAAAAACAACAACAAAACAGGTCATCTTAATGCCATCCGCTTCTTGGATAACTTAAATTCATCTTCAAAATAAACTATTTACAGTAAATTGAGGGACTATGAACACTGTAAACAAGTTCTGCCAGTTGCAGGACATTTTAATTTAATGCAAATGGCTCTCGAGCGCTGAGACTCAAAACAACGGCGCCCGTCGTCGCGTCGGAGGCGAACCTGGAGGCAGGAAGGCACGTGGAAGTGGCGAAGAGAAGCAGCTTCGCCCCAAAGCGGATTTGCACCCAAAAATTCCCTGCAAATGCAACCTCGGCGTTTCACAGTTTCTTTGATTTTTAAAGTGGGAACATGGGTTGCAGAGTCGAAAACGGTGCAGTTAAAGGGAAATGCAATGCTTATGACGGCTGATTTCACAGCTGCACTGCAAAAACACAAAATATTACCAAGTTTCTAGTGCAAATATAATAAGACAAAATGAACTTACAGGTAACTTTTCAGCAAGATTCAGCAGCTTGTTTTAGACAATAACTCTTTAATATTGATGAAAAGTGCTAGTTTCACTTATGACTAAATATTTTTTATGTTATAAATGAAAATTTGTTCTACTTTTTAAATCAATATTAAAGAATTATTCACTTAAAATAAGCTTCTGCATCTGGCTGAAAGGTTCCCTGTAAGTTAATTTTGTCTGCTAAGATATTTCCACAAAAGTAGAAAGAAAATCAAAAATACTTGATAAGATTTTGTGTTTTAAACATGTAGTTTAAAAATGGAAAAATGTCTCTATATGGTGGTGTATTCTGAGATGTCAACCTTTGTTTAAGAATAACTTATTAAAATGAATACTTCAAGTTTTTGGGTCCTTCGTGCTACGAATGACTCCTGTACACTGCAAAAACACAAAATCTTGCCAAGTATTTTAATCCAGCTTCAGCTGCAAATATCAAAGTAAAGTTGAAATAAGACAAAACCAACTTACAATAAACTTGTTTTAAGTCAGAGTAAATCCATGATATTGATGAAAAAATGCTTGTTTCACAGGCGGACTGGTACAAAACCTCGGAGGGACGAACAAGTACTTTTTATAAATCAATACTGAGGAATTACTGACTTAAAATAAGTTCCGATAGGTTGTAAGTCAGTCTTGTCTTCAGTTAGTTTGTTCAGACATTTATAAAATATTCAGTAACATTTTGTGTTTTTCAGCTTGAATTTTTTCAGCACCACAAAAAACAGTTTGACCCACATCAAGAAGTGGACCCCCCCAGACAGAACCAAAACAAAAAAATATGTATATATTTTACAAAATAAACATGAAGTCCAGCCGTCCAGTCCAGCGGCTGCGGTGTGCAGCAGTGCCACCTGAGTGGAAAGGTCCGGTTCTGACAGGCCGGTCCGGTCCATGAGGCGATTAATGGTCCGGCGACCCGGTAGCAACAGAACGTCTCGGCCCAGAACGCAGGAAAAGATCCGGATCGCAGCTCTACGTCAGCCGGTAGAGAGTGCTGAGCGACTGGGCGATAAAGTTCAGGAATCCCCGGCAGACCTCTCTCCAGTCCTGCCACTGGGGGGCGATGTGCTGCGAGACAGAGAGACGCAAAGTTAGACTGCAGAAAACACATTCTAGCAAAATAGAACGGCGTTACAAATTTATCGCAAGCAGCTTTTCACTTGCTATATACCTGATAACCAGGAAATAGATGGTGAATTTCACCAACACCGCCACTTTTTATTAAAATCTGACACATCACCAAACTTCTGACTTTGAGCTCTAACAGTAAAAATTAACTCGACTATTGGCGTATTAGCAGAAAACTGCTGTCATCTAAAAGGCTAACAGACTCTGCAGCCAATGAAAACCCAGCACCGCCACTGTGTCACTACCAGCTGCCTTTGCATTTCTTTGGTGTGGAGGGCTGATCATTTCTGATCATTTTATGTTGCTGAATTTCAAATCAGTGAAAGTAGACCTGAAAATCTTTACTAAACTGATCAAAACAACCCAATTAAACGTAGCGCTCTGAAATAGTTTGTTAAACCTTCCATTCAGTCAGTCAATCTTTTTTATGAAATTGACTAAAATGAAAGGGAAACCAGTTTTATCTTTATGAAACGTACCAGTTTGGGTTTGGGTTCATTAAAATGAGCTGGTTGATCCTGGGTTAGGAGTTGGTAGCAGAGCAGGTTTGACCGCTCCGCTAACAGACTCCTTTCTTTTCTTGTTCAGAAAAAAAAGAAAAGAAAAGGATCTGCACACAGGTTTTCATTATTTTCCCCGGCAGACAGAGTGAGAGAGGCGAGCCGGGTGCGGCGGGTGAAGCGAGAGCCGAGCGAGGGTGACGTCAGCTTTGTTTATGTGCACAAGGCGGGAGGAGGAGGCCGAGCGGCAACTCCTCACGCGATCGAAAACAGCAAGAAAAGAGAGGGAGGGAGGAAAGCGATAAGGAAATAACAACAGACAGGCAGCCGGAGGGAAAGCAGCGACTGACTTTCACCGTAAAACCTGCCAAAAATCGCTCTTTGTTGTGACAAAAGTTAATTGTTTGCTGTTTGGCGAGGAGGATGGAGTCACTCAGAATGATGCAAATAAAGAAAACAGAAAGAGGGATAGCAAAGGCAAAGCAGGTAGAACAGGAAGGCAAATGTGAAATGTGAAGATTTTCCAGGTTTGTACAATTCAAGCATTTTCACTGCAAGATGTCAAACGTCTCCAGCAAGACTTTAGAGATAAAAACAGTACAAAATAACCACAAACAGACAGTTTCAAACCACTATTGTGTGCTATAATTTATTACTGTTGTTCATGAACTTTTGATAGAAATTCTAGGAAGCGAAGATAAAACAAAATTTTATGTTTGAAATACCAAAAATAGCAGATTGGTCTGTGAAGAAAACACTAATTTCACAAAAGGAAATCCACCAGTTTCCATATTGATGTTTAAAATGACAACAAATCAATACAAATATAGATTACAGCAGAGACTTAATCAATATCAGTGGATAAACTTTGGCTGCTCCTGGTTGGTGGAATCTACCAACCAGGTCGGTTTCCTATCAACAACCTGCTGAGTGACTGTTTAAAAAAGCAACGTGGAGTAAAAACTGGATAAAAGAGGAAAGATTTCACCACCAGTCTGACAATATTTTAGATATTTAAAACAAACAAATGAATCAATAATTATTGATATCCGCTGATATGAAACACTTGATAGGTTTTCAGTTATATCCTCCTGAAATATAAGGTAATTAATAAGTCATTGAGCCATTTAGTGATTATAAATATTCATAAAATTGAAACAATTCAAATAAATCATGTTAAGGTAAATTACCTTCCTGCTCAAATTAAAAGCTTAAACACAAAATGTAAAAAAAAAATCCCTATTGCTGTTAAGTTTTCTGATGCTTAGCAAATAGAATAGATATTCTTACCGACCTAAAAAAATCTGATTTATTTAATGTAATGTCAATGAGAGAAAAATTTATTTCAGATTTTTTTATTAGGCGTTAAGTAATATTTTCCTTTTATTAGAAAACTGTACAGTTTGAATATTGAGCACTTTCTAAACTCTGAAAACACCTTTTTGAAATTCAAACATTTTCACAGATTTTTGTGTAACAAAACAAGGAATAAAAGATAAAACACTGAGCAAAAGAAACTGATTAACTCTCACCAATCTGTTTATAAGGTTTAGCAGAGACAAACTCGCCTGCTGAGATGTTTGTCTGTTTGCATGAAAGGAAAAAAATCAGTGCAACCGTGGTGCGTTCAAGAGCAATAAGGAAACGTTACGCTCATATTCTGCCTACCGCTCTGTGGAGGATCATGGCGTTGAATTGGTCCCCTATCATCCTGAGCTGGCTGGCCACCCGGATGACGTCCAGGTGCTGCGCCGCCTCTCCGCCGGCGCCCAGCGGCGGCGGCGGCGAGTCCCAGGGCGAGTTCTCGTTCTGGGGAAGCAGGTCGGGGAGAGGGCCCTGCCGCCGGGACGCGTCCTGCTGCTCCTCATTGTTCCAATCTGTGAAGAATCAGCCGGACTTAGAACGACTCTTCATGGACGATAAACTGAAACGCTGCAGCTGGGCAATCAATCAATCAATCGGTTTCATCAATTATTTGGTTTTATGAAGATTTCATTTTGGTTTCCGTAGTGATGCCAGGACGCCATCTTGATTGACATATTTTGCAGCTTCTATTTATTGTGACTTTGAATTCAGGTCGACTTCACGACAGAATACAGGTCACTCATCTTTTTTCATCACAAAACAAAGTTGAGGTATTACTAGCTCTGCAATTTTAGTAATAACTTTATTCCATCACTTATTGTGACGACTAATCGATTTCGATGCTCGATTAATCCCGATTTATCCGATTAATCGTTACAAGAATAGATCCGTAATGATTTGCATCAGACTGTATATTGAAACATGAGGCAGATGTGAAGCAGTGCGACGGTTTCGGCTCAGCAGCTGATTCATGTTCGCTCCCTGTGGCGTTATTTCGTTCAAACGGCTCTTAAAGAGCCTGGCTGTGACTTATTTTCCTCTTGATGGAATTTGGGAGCGTAATCTTTTAATCTGCTTAATGGGTCTGGTTTGTTAACTTCTGCTGTTTATGTGCTTCTGTTGTATTTGTTTTGTTTATTTAACAGGTTAAATAGCCTGTTAAATAAACAAGTTCTCAACCTTTTGTCTGCTCACATAAACAAACCTGTTGGAGGAAATGTAGTTTTGTAAGAGGAAATATGTTTTGAACCATTTTTAAAGACAGTAATGAAGCAACACAACTATAATGGGGGTTTTACTGTCACATGAAATTGTATTTACTTATGTTTTCTCTTTCAAATTTTCCATGTTTTCTTATTTTAAGCATCTTTACTGTCCCCAAACTGAGCCTGTTTCCATAAGCAATCAATCAATTAATCAGGACGAAATTAAATGAGCACAATAATTACATAGTGAGTTTGCACTGCCTGCCACTTTTGCCTAATCCATTTTTTTATCACTGTTGTTTTTATTGTTTTGTTTGTTTCATATGTAAAATGTTTTCCATATTTTCATGTTTTATCTCAGATTAGTCGCAAATGGCGTCAAAATGACAATGTTGTGGTTTATTACAGGAATTTTGTGGACAATTTATCCAGAGCCGAAATGATTAATCAATTATTGAAATAATTGTCAGTGAATTTAGTGATTAATTGATCATTATCTGGAGAAAACCGACAGAAGGATGTCAGTTGATTAAAGAAGACGCAGTCAGAGCAGACTCACTAAATGTACTTGCCTCGTTTATCTTCTAATGCATTTCTAACATTTATAAAAAGGCTTCAGTGGTTGAATTAAAACTATTTTTGTACCCAATTAATTGTCAGTAATAATTGTTAGTTGCAGCTCTAATTTTATGATCCATTAAAATTTGGTAGTTTGACAGGCCTGCCCCAAAAATACAATTTTACTTCTTGTTTCTAGTTTTAATTTCCAAAATTAGTATTTTTCACCTCCAGCATCTTAAGGTTTTGTTTCCGATCAGAAGTCGCTCCAAAGTAAATACTCTCTGCACTATTTTTTATGCTTTGTCCAACCTTTGCTTCCTTTTTTTGTTTTAAAGACGTCATCTGCTTTGTTGGGAAGATTACAAACGATCCAGGGGGACGAAGAAGGGGCAAAAAAGAGAGCAGAGGCAAATAAAACCCCGAATAAACAGGAAAACCCTGGCTTGTTGCCAAGGTAACTCTGACTCACAGAGATGTCTGCTTTGTGATTGGAGGAGAGCGCAGGGGGGGCTGAGCTGTGATTGGATGAATTAGAGGAAAAGAGGCGGGACTAAGGATGAACCTGACCGCTTGATGGAGCGACAAGGAAACTCAGAGATGAGACACATGAGGATGTCTGCTGCTTTGGGCTCATTAACAAAAAACGAAACGATACAAAGAAGAAGATATCTGGGTGACTGCTTGTTTTATTATGTGGACACAGTTAAAGACCTAATCATGTAATCAATCAAACACCAACAGAACGTGGAACCAATCAGAAGCAATAAACAGAATCATTTTCCTATTTTCGGTTGAAAACTTTCTGATACAATATTTCATCTTCATCAAACTGATGGCAGATTTTAATGCATAAATTCCTGGTTGCAGTTTATTCAGTTACATAATTAAGACTTCAGCCTTACTTATGTCAACATATCTGAAAGCTAGTAGCCACTTTAATAAGATAAAATCTACCAAACAGATGTTTTACAGTTGCAGCCTTGACTTGAAACAATGATTGGAGAATGCTAGTGTTAGCATGCTAACTTTAGCAGCTGATTGATTTGCATTAAAGCTGTTAGCGTGTTTGAGTGTTTTGATAGACTCAACATTGTTTCATTTCACTCTAAGCTTATTAAGCAGTAATGAAAATGAATATTTTTAACAACATTTTTCCCATGTGGTAATGAAAATAATCTCCCAGCAACTTTTTCATCAACATTGAGGAATTAAGAAAAGTTACTTGAACATTTTGTCTTATTTTTAGTGCACTAAGACATAAATCCAAGTATTGGTAGAAATATTTTCCCTTTTCCTAACAGCAAAAACAGAAAATAACAGAATGCTGTTCTTTCTTTAAACAAAATCTTTGACATTTTGTTTTTAAAAAAAGAAGCAAGCCAGATTTACTCACACATTTGAACACAAATTATAAAATACCTTCCATTATTGTATTCTTTGACAAGCTTTCTGAGCCTGATTTGCTGGAGAAATGCAGTCTGACTAGTTGACTTGCTGGAGCTCAGGGAAGTGCAGCAGATTTCTTTATTTCTGTCAGGTTGCATAGGACAAGTCTGAACATGCATCTCTGCACAGCTGACCCACAGCTGAGGGAGGCGGGGCAAACTAGACTCTCTGCTTACATTGTTAAAAATGTCTCCCTGCAGGCTGGCACCCAGCCAACCAAACACCAACCGTCCCGTCGCCTTCAGCTTATTGACATTTTAATTACCAACTGCACCGCCTGACGCATGCTGTCATGCAAACCAAACTGCTCTGTAGCAGGCCGTCCTGCATACGCACTGCAAAAACACAAAGGCTTACCAAGTTTTTTAGTCTAATTTCTAGTGCAGATAAATATTACACTTAAAAGAAAACACAACAAACTTCAGAAATATGTGAGAGCTTGTTTTAATTCAATAAATTATTATTATTAATGAAAAAGTACTTGCTACACTTATTTCCCATTTTTTAAGTGAAATAATCTGCCAGTGAAAATTGTACTTTTTAATCAGTATTATAAAATTATTGACTCAGAACAAGCTCCTATTTGGTAAAAAGTTACTTTTAAGTTTTATTTTCACTGGAAACCAGGCAATAAATACTTGGTGAGATTTTGTGTTTTTGCAGTGTTTGTTCTCTTACAACTTAACTGGATCATCATCATCATCATCATCATCCAACCCAAACAAAATGAAGCCTCGAGTGCGACTCCCACATAACCGATACGGTCCTGCTAACTGATAACGCTCGTATTTACTTTAGGGTGGAGGTCCAAAAGTCAAACTGTCCTCTGTGCTTCAGTCACGCCTCATATTTCATAACAGCATTCTCCTTTTAGTACCATTTAGGTCAAAGGTTACACTTAAAGGGAGAGTTGTTTAGGTTTCTTTGGAGTAGTTGATATTTTCAGCGTTTTTACTTCAGAGACTAACCTTTATGGAGGGAGTAAAGCGTTAATCTGAGAGATGTTAGAATCGCTCTGTTTCCATTGATCATATAATTGCAGTTTCACGTTTTTCTGAATGAAAACCAATTAAAAAAAACTCATTTGCAGTGAAAAAGTTTTGGAAACGATTTATTCTGCAAAACTGCAATGGAAACACGAGTCACATGATCAACAACAGGATGCTACTACTGGCGGAAACCACAAAGAAGAAGGCGACAGGAAGTGGTGTGAGAATGATGGTGCAGCATCTTCTTAATTACCTATCGCGTGAAAAATCTTATTCACAAGTGATTATAATCGCTATTCTTATTCAATAGAAACACAGCAGTTGGGAAATGTAGTTTCTTTGCCATTAGTCGAATATCGTCAAAGTTTTGTGCAGATTTGAAATGAAATGCAGCTTTTATCACTAGAAATCAATTAATTTGACAATATGTCTGGCTTACATTTATGTGAAACTACAACTAGGAATGTCTTTCAAGACCATTATTTGTGTTTCTGGGACTATGAATGCAGTGTCATGCAGTCACAGCCATACAGTTATCTAGAAAAAGTAATACTTAGTTCTTATCATCACTTTTGTCGTTATCATAATTAGGGCTGTCAGAATAACAAATTGTCCTGGACAATAATGTGCTCCCAAAGAAATAAAACAACAGAAACAACCAATAAAATGAATTATGGAGTCTCCGTAAACAAACCTGTCCTTCAAAACAAGAGCTGTTTGAGACAAAGACATGAGGCTGAAGACAACAAATCATGCAAAGGGAAATTATTGAGTTTGTTCATTATGCGATTAATTAATTTGTCGCGACAAGCCTAATTATAATAGAACTGCAAAATATCATCATAAAACTTTCAGTCATATCAACATACCTGCTACTTTCTGCTCTGAAACCAGTTTTGCTTTCCTGCCTTTCCTGTTACTCAAAACTGATCCACATACTTCAGATATGACACCTGAACTATTATTAGGTTTAGGTTTTGTTTAGGACAATATGGCTGAAAATCGGAACACAATGTTTGTTTCAGTTGATTGATCGTTATTGATTCGTTTTTTTAAGTACCTGAGGCCAAACTGGTGGTGTGATGTTTCCTGTTTGATCCAGTTTTCACTCCATGTCGTCATTTTTTATTTTTGAGCCGTTATGAGAAAAAACCTTAAACTGCTGCCGTAGGTTGCTCAGCAGGTTGTTGCTAGGTAACCAAAGAGGGAGGGACTTAGTTGATTCCACCAACCTAGCTTAGCTAGCTGTGAGAAGCTGAGCGGCTAACGTCTTTCCTCTGCCCACTCCTGATCTATCAGACGTATTATCAATTGATATTGATCATGTTTCTGTGGCGATATACATAGTTATTGATTTATTGAGTTAACTCTTTTAAAACACTTTTCTCGCCTGAACAAACCTGACAGACCTGGTTCTTGTAGTTTGGAGTAATTACCAGTTTCTTACCCGGTTCTTCTTGTGACGGGTCATTGCCGGCGGTTCTCCGGCTGGTTTCCAGACGACAGGACGGCGTCGGCGATAACGCCGGCGCCTGCTGGTGGCCCTCTGGGTGGGAGCAAGGCAGCCGGTTTGGCAGGTAGAGGCCCGGCAGTGGCTCCCTGTGGGGGGGCGTGCTGGGGACGCTGGGTTCGGTCCGCGGGCCTGACCGGTTGTGGATTGGTTGGGGTAGCTCCATGCGGCAGGTGTTGTGCAGAGACAGCGGGCCGTTTCGTCCGCCTCCATTTTCTCCGGCAGTCTCGATGGTTTCTGCTCGGGCCATCTCAACAGGAGCCTAAATGGTCCAGAAAAATGCACATTTTACACCAGCTGCTAACAACAACGAGTCTGGTCTACTCTGGTTGTGTAGAATTGGCCTGTCACCATAACAAATACTGCTGACCGATAAATAATCACAGAAATGATTGTGATACATGAAAATATTATCGTTTTGAGACCATTTTAACCTAATAACCTCTCAAAAAGCAATAAAACTTCTAAAGTACACCTAAAACTGGTAACTGGATGATATTCTAAATAACTAAATAAAACAATAAATAAAATGGATTATGACATCTCGGCAAAACAAAACTTCCTTTCAAAGCCCATCAATTATCATTAGACTCACAGTTTTTTCGAATAACTTATCAGACCAACTAGCTTTTGAGTTTTACTCAAATAACTAACTTCACAAATCTTTTTTTCTATGAATAAAAGTATTAAGCACATCTGCAGTTAATAAATGGCATATATCTGGGCTATTACATGCAAAATGCACAAATAATGGGGCCTAAATTCTGACAATGTCCAAGGTCTTTAAAAAAAATTAATTAATGTAACTGAGAAAAATTAACAAAATACAGAGCTAAAATATAAGTAGAGAAACATTAAGCGAATAAACTGAAATGAAAATAAAGCAGAAAATTAATTAGAAGTAAAAAAAATCATCAAACCTAAATGTTAGTTAAAATTGTAGAATAAATTAATTTACTGATTAAAAACCAAACTATATCACATATGTTAGAAGTGAGAGTTAAATTCATTTATCTATTTTTAGATCCATTTTCCCTTCAGTTTCACCTGCTAACCTCGATTCAACAGTTCACCGCCAGGTGGCAGCAGACGCGCCGTCTGCCTGAGCACGAGACTTGTTTGTAAACAAATACGTGCACGAGGGAGCGCGCACATTTTTGATTAAATGGGAAAAAACTCATAAATTATTATCATTTTTATGTCTGAAGCTGTAAAAACCGCTATAAAATTTAACATTAATGTTTTGTTTACTAAAACAGCTTATTTAAAATAAACAAAAACATTTTTCAACATGACATTTTCTTTGACTATTGAAGAATATTTAGTGTATGTGTATTAACTGCTTTCACGTGCAGTTTAATCGTAAATATTAATTTAGAAAGGCGCATATTTGGGAGTTTCTGGCTCTTTTCTGGCCCAACATGTCTGGGCATGTCTGACAAAGCGACATCAGCGCGCTGACCAGCCGAGACCCGGGTTTAATATCTGGGTCTCCAGATCGACGATGCAGAAGAAGAATCAGCTTAACGTCACATCGGATTCAGCTGACGGCGCGTTTTCCTCGCACTGCTGCAGGGATGACGCAACATTGCGCTGTCAGAGTCTCAACTTCAGCCTCCATCCGTCCACTTACTTGCTGAACGGGATCCGTGTTGCTGCGGTCTGCGGATGCTGCTGCGGCGGGGAGAACGAGGTGGACATCCGAGAGAACTGAACGTTCCAGAAGACCCAGCCCAGGATTCGGATCAGAACATGGAAGTAGAGTCCAGGCTGCTGGCGGGAAAGCGAGTCGGGATCAGGAGCTCCGGGATGGCGGCTGTTTCGACGCCGGGTGACCCATCCAGACGCGGATACACAGTTTCGGCGTGGAGATCGGTCTGATGTTTGGCTCTGCTGTTCCGGCGCTTTAAGGCGGCTGTCAAAAGAGAAGACAACGGCGGTGCCGCGAACTGCTTCCGCTTCTGCCCTATCAGAATAAAATGCTTCCGCCTATCTCGGCGTTAATGCTAGCTAGCAGAGGCTAACTGAAGCGCCACAGAAAATAACTAATTACCCCAATTAATTTATTTTTTTATTTACTTATCCGCTTATTTTACATTTATTTCAAGTAGGTAGTGCTAATTTTTTTTAAAAAAACCTGGTCTTAAATCAAATGTTTTAATCCTAAATGAATTATAAGTTTGTGTAATTGCTTATTTATTTATTGTTTATTATTTATTTAGTTATCACTCAATTTCAAATATGTAAATTACATTATAGATTCTTTTCTCTTCCCTTTTCTTTTTTGTTTTCATGCTTCTGTGATTTCTCCTGGGGATTTTTTTTCTCATTTTTGTTCTTTATGTGTTTGAATCTAAATTGAAATTAAATTGACTTGAAGAGAATGTAATTTATTTGTTTACTTTCTGTTTATCATGTCTACTTATGACCAAGACCAGGAGCAATTCTGTAATGAGGATATTTATTTATTTGTTTATGTTGTTTCTCTAATATATGTATTTCCCACCTACTAAAAAAAGTTTTCATTCATTAATCAATTTATTGCTGTGTTATCACTTCTAAACATGTAGTTTGGCATCATAAGTCATTAATTATATGCTTAACCTGTAAATTTACTTTGAATAACTGATTGTAAGTCCTCACTTATGCCCAAACCAAAACACTTTTTCTTTTCTTAATTAATTAGCGAGAGTGGTATGTAATAGACATTTAAGTTTAAATTAATTGCCATAAAACACTTTTTAAAGCATGCACTAATAATACGCTATATGATTCAATTATTAGAGGTTGAATAAAAATGACAGAAAATGTATGAAGACTGCGCTCTTCTTTTTAAACATACATTTTAAAATTTTTGCTATGAGGAAGCAACATTTTGTAAACCACAAAAATATGGATTCAAATGTTAAAAAAGTCTCATAAAAGCAAAATTTAATCCGTATTCAAGGAGAAAAACGAGAGAGAGACAATTATTGTTGCCCAGCAGCAAAGTGTCATGTTGTTGTCTAAGTTCTTTTATTGTGAAGTGATGTGATCTAACTTCCGGTTGTCCTTCATAACAAGTGCTGACATGCTCCCCCGCAGGATGCTGCTGTCTCTCCTTTCCTTTCTCTCACAGACAATTTGAACAAAAAAAGCTGGGAGAAAATGTTTGATTTTCATCAGTTTCGCTCATTTCGAAAGTCAGCAGCCAATAAATGAACCCTTTTTGAATCTGATTATGAATCTGATTATGAATCTTCCCCCTCCTTCCCTCCGCCAGAGTAAAGTTGTGGGGCATTTCCTCATCACAGCCCTGCACACACACCACCCACACCCCAGTGAAAACAAACCCCTCCTTTCTTCCACCAACCTAATTTCCTCTCAGTTTTACACCCATTTTCAGCAGCTGTAAAGTTTGTGTGTGAGGAGAGGATGAGTCAGCCTTCAGTAAACACTTCACTGAAAGTGTTTATCAGCTCCTCTTGTGTTGATTTTTATTGGCTAATGATTTATGCAAAAATATTCCAACACTTTTTTGACAGTAAGAGGCAAATTAATCTACGTTTTGCTCATTTTTAGTTATGATTGTGGATTTTGCATCATTATTTGTACAGAATAAATACAAATTAATCAATAAATTTTGTGCTTCATCATTTAGATGCAACTTTGCAAACATGTTTATCCTCAAATTACTATATTCTCAATTAAAAGTTAATATTTGCAACTGATTCTGAGAGGTTTTAAATTTAAATTCCCCAAAGGGAAAATAAATGTCTTAACTCACATCATACACAAGGATCTCCAGTAGCAGTCAGTCTCGCAACAAACCTGAAGAAGCCTCTGACTAAAGAGTGAAGTTTATATGTTACAATCTCATGACTGTCAACAGAGTCGGCATTTCACAGCATGTTAGGTTGTTGCTAGCACTGCTTATCCACCTCCTTTGCGTTTGCTGCTCCTCTTTAAATCTCTTTGTTGGAAAACCTTTTCAGCTTCTCCTGGATTTGGAGTCGTAGTTCAGGTGTTATTTGAGTTTTAGTGATGCTAATCAGCCGCCCCATGGTGTAAAAACTACACCGTGTTGCCACAGTTGCGCAACTGTCAGGTAAAGTAAGATAGAGTTTGTAGCATTTAGTGCCTAAGTTATCATTTATTCATTTATTAATTGTTTTTGGTATATAATAAACAAAATCAATAAGTAACTAAAAATAAAATAAAATAATAGATAAAAAGACAGAATATTTATAGCCTCTAATGTGTAAGTCATGATAAAAAACAACTTTATTGTACAAGTAAATAATAAATTGGTTACTAAAAATAAAACAAAATTTTAAATACATGACTCATAATAAAATAAAAAGTAATTAATACAAATATAATGTAAAGATAATTAAATAAAGCATTAAAAAGTCAAACAATAATTACTATTTTATTAAACTCGGAGTAAATAAAGGGGCAGCACTGCAGCAGTTTAGTTACTGCAGCGAGAACCTTGCATATTATTAGCATCCTAAACAGACCTGGCACACCCCCTCCCATCCCGACCTTTGACCTTTATTGTCCTGTGGTAGGCCTCTCAGCTGCAGGGCATGAGACAGAACCCCGGGTTTGTTTGTGTTTAAGGGGGCGGAGCCTCTCTCAGGTACATGCCGAGGCAAATATTCTGCTGCAGCTTTCACTTCAGCAAGAGAGAAGATATGTTGCAACGGCCGGATAATGAATGTTTATGTCTCTGAGGCAGAAATTATACACTCACCCTGCTTTGTCGCACATTATTTTAAAAAACGTAGATGCTGGGTTATTGTGAACAACAAAGATTCTGTTTTTAATAACATCTAGAAACAAAAAAAAAGGGTAATGTAAGCTTGCTTATATTATGGGAAAATTTATACATAAGAAACCAGATGTGTTTTAACATCAAAGACAAAAAGAAAATAACATTAAAGATGACCTGCTACGCTTCCGGAGGTTTTATTTTGATCATGTCCAGCTCCTTTCAGGATGATCTGTTTTAGCGTCTCTGTCACTTTAAGTCCAAACCAGCTGCTGCCAGCCACGCCCCCCCAACTCAACGTTTACACTCGCACGTGAAAATGGCTGCAAACAGATGTGTAATTATACAACCATACATCTTTGAAAAGCAGAAGTGGAGCCTTCTGCACAACCAACAAAAATGCAGCAAGTAGTTCCTGGAAGATAAGTCAACAGCAGCACTGCAAAAACACAACATTTTCAAAGTGTTTCTGGTTTATTATCAGTGCAAATTGAAATGAGACTCAACAAACTTTACAGCAAGACAAATCAAAAAATTTTTAAGTCAATAATTCCTTAATACAGATGAAAAGGTTCTAGTTGCACTGGCAGATTATTTCACTAATAAAATGGGAAAAATGTCTTGTTTTAAGTAAAATTATCTGTCAGAGGAACGGTTAGAAATTAATATTAAGGTATTATTTTGCAGTAACAGCGCTTGCCTTTTCCAGCAGCCATTGTACGGCTCATAAGGCTTTAAAACCATTTGACCAAACCTGCTTAGGTTGCCAGGTAACGGTCTGGGTAATGTTGGGGTTGCCAGGTAACAGACTGCTGACGTTACAAGTTTGGTGTTTTCTGACCTTAGAGAAATATCATCAAATTTTATAATGGTAAACGTAAAATGAGATGGACTTTCACAATTTTGCTCTAATTATTGAGGGCAAATCTACTTGTTTTGAAGTACTTTAATGTTTTTTAAGTCTATATTAAAAGAAAGACACTTTTTGCTTGTGTTGTTTTTTTTTATCAACTTTTTTAACGGTTCAGAGCTTCAGAGGTGCATGAATACTTTTCATACTTTGTGACTCCTTTCTGATGCCCTTCCTGCAGGTGGCGGAACCGCTGCGGCCCGAACGCCTGCCGGGGCCGATGCCACCTGGGGTGAAGTCAGCTGCCAGGGTTTGGGTTCCAAGCTGCATCACCACTATTGTTTATTGTCCTCCAAAGTGTGTGATTGGATTTAGAGGGTATTCAATGCAACCTGAGTGCAGTCATGCTGCAGAGAGACAGTATGACGGCACCAGATAAGGTTTATACACACACACACCCTCCGACAGGTAATCTATACCTGTGTGGTTGTGATAAGGATGTAAATGAGATCTGCCACCGTGGGTCTCATTTCTGCAGTGGCACCAGCTCTGGGTTTTCTCTCTGACAATCAGGCTATATTTTCTCCACCTACTTGTCAGCAAAATGCTGGATCTTCATCAGCTGTTTCATAAAAACACAAAACAAGCTGCTTTTCAACTAATTTAAGCCACTCGGATGTTTTCTTCTTCAGCCGCAGACAGGAATGCATTGCTTGTTTTAAACCTTCAAACCACAAGACATTTAATCTCCAATTCAACCAAATGACACATTGAACTGGTTCTGCGCAGTAGAAAGAAATATCTGCACATCAGCCTCGACTAAGTATGATGACACAGATCCAAGATTAGTACATTAGTTTGTTGGCTTGGGTTCATTTAGAAATTATTTAAAAAATGTAATCACAAATTCAAACAAAAATATTTAGTTAGCGAGCTAAATGTTTAATATTTAGTTAGTGAGATAAATATTTAGCTCCCATCTTATTATTTAGCTTTAAAACTAAACAACTAAACTCCAAACTTATATTTAGGTAGTGAACCAAATATTTAGCTTATTAACTAAATATTAAGCTTTTAAGTACGTAGTTAGTCACCAGCTATAAATTTAGCTTCTTTCTAAATGTTTATGTTGCAAACTAAAAATCGAGTTCCGAGTTAAATATTGGAGCTCTCTAAGTATTTAGTTGGTAAACTAAATATTTAGCTGGCTAAGTAAATACTTAGTTTAAATTGTGACATTTTTAATCAATGTGTGTGTGAGGGAGGAATTACACACACACACACACACACACAAACACACACACACACACACACACACACACACACACACACACACACACACAGTCGTATTTTCATCACTTGACTTCCATTAATTTCTACAGCCTAACCCTAACCATAATCCTGACCCTAACCCTAAACATCTCAGACCGAACCACTAACCAACAATTTCCCTCATGGGGACCATAAAAATGTCCCCACAAGGAGCCATGGTCTCCATAACCCCACATTGTTCACACAAAAAGGTTCCCATAAGGATATGAAAACCTGATACACACACACACATACACACACAAACACTCACTCTTATTCACTTGTTAATTCCTAAAATAAAATATCTGTTGATATTTTTTGTCAGTTCTGCATTTCCAGTGTGTCTTGTTGTGTCTTTTAACGTCCAGCCTTGAACTGGTTCTGGTTAACTTTGCTCTCTGTTGAGGTTTTTTGGATTTGTCAGCCGGTGTGAGACATGATGAGTGTGTTGCCTGCCCTGCTGAGGAATCCCCGCCGTGTGTGTTTAGCTGCTGTTTGCTTTGCAGTAACCAAAGCAGACAGCCTCGGCGTTTGTCACCTTAGCTGAAAGCTGAGCTGCTGTTTGGGTTGCAGCAATGACCTCATGTTGTCCCCCCTCCCCTATCCCTGCTGATGACTGGGAGCAGGCCAGCTGTAATCTCTGACAGAGAAAAATGTGTATTTTACTCAAATTTCACCAGTTTGTTCATTCATTCTGAATTTTAAGACAAATAAAACAGTTTTTGCATTTAATTTTAATGTCTTCCCTTTTTCTTTTCCTCACCTGCTATAAACTTATTATTTCCTGACGCTGTAGTAATTAGCTAAGGAGGCAGTAGAGGTGCCGCCATTCTATCAGATGGAAAATTTGCAAAAGTGAAGACAGGAAGTCAGCTTGACAGCATATCAGAGCCACTGCAGACAGAGAAGAAAAGGAAGAGAACATTTTTGCCAGACAACACAGAAAATTATTTGAGAAAGTTTGAATGGTCTAAAATTTGTGACCGTTTTTTAAAATTTAGATCACTCTGAGCAATATTTCATTTAAAAAATTGGGACATTTCTGAGCATCAAAAGTAGGAAGTTTTCAACTTTTGAAAAATTTTAGCGTTTTGAAAGAAAAACAAGTTTTCTAGTTTTTCTAGAGCATTTCTGAGAATAATTTAAAATTCAGAATCTTTTTCGAAAAACTTCTTAAATCTCAAACTTTTTGAGTTTCTTTCGCATAAATTTATTCCTTTTTTCAATCTACAGCAGCCCTAATAGATTCTCCTAAGTTCTAGACAAGCACGTTTTGTTTTGGTTGTATTTACCCAGAATGCTTTGCGCTGTAGTCCACTTCCTGCTTTCAGAGCGGTCTCCTTTCTGCTTGTTTTCACAGACGTATTCAAACCGAACCAGAGTTCATTTAAACTCAACCTAGACTGAGGTTTGTAAGCGGACCAGAGTTCGATTAGCGTTCACACCTCAGCAACCGGACCGGGCTTTCTAGAGAAACGGACTGAAGTTCAGATGATGTCCTACTTTCTAGGTCTGCAACAAGACCTCAAGTAAAATCCTCACAAAAATGTAAATTAACAATGTATTAGAACCTTTTAACATAAATTTCACTTGAGATTACAGACGATGCAGAACAAATTTTAAATTGATTTAACTTTTTTGAGTTTTTTTGTGAATATCCGTCCAAAAGTGCCAAATCTAACTCTCCTGACTTTCGTTAACAGCTCACTGAAACTGAAATGATTATTCTCCACTGACTGCAGAACAGAGAACACAATAAAGAGTTTGCTGTGAATAAATGTGACGGACGGTTCTTGTGAGGGGGGAGGAAAGGTGTCGGCACCGTTACCTCATTCATTTGGACAGATGGACCTGCTGTGTTTGTGCATGTATGTGTGTCAGCCAAACGGATCCCTGTTATGATAGGTCGGGTCACCGCAGCGTGGAGGAATGTGCATCTGCAGCACATCCTGGCCGTTTGCACACGACTCCGTTTCTGGTTTGAATATGAAATATCCCATCATTTGGTTTGGATTATCTCAGGTCCAAACGGCTCCAGGAGACCACGGCCCCCCGCTGTGTCTGGCACAATTACGTTTTATATTTGTAGAAGTTTCCCTTCTGCTGGTGTTTAATGTGGTTGAAGCGTTTAGTCTGTGGTCACAACATTTTTGTTTGCTTTTTTTGGTTGATTGTAGGTTTTTGTTTCTATTTTCTGTTTGCTGAGATTTCTGTTATATTTGTTTGTGTTTGTGCAGTTTGGAGTTTGAATCATTCATTTGTTTCACCATTTGCTGCATGTTGGCTTCATCTAATCTTTATTTTAGTCAAAGCTTTCTTTAGTAGGATTGGATACACTTTTATTTATTTTATTTTTTTTGCTAAGTTTGATCTTTTTATTTCTTGTGTGTGACTCCCAGTTATTCCTAACTGGGCTATAAATAGAGAAACAGCTGAGGATCCGTTGAGCAAGCCACGATGTAAAGCAGAAGTGAAGGTCAGTGATGTTGGAAAGTTTTCAGATTTCTGAGAGGAAACTTATCGACTTCCCCCTTCACAAGTGAAGTCGTCATCCGTAGCATCTGCCCGGTGACACGCGGCGCAGCCCTTGATATTGGTGACTTACACCCCAGAGTGCTGCCTGTTTACATCAACAGGCAAAACCACCGTCACTTTCCTCGCTGCATGATCAGGGACGCTCGGGGGTTCTTGTGTCGTCCCTGGGGAGGCCGTTGTTTAGCTCTGACAACAATGATCTCATCAGGTCCGCCCAGCCAGGCCCTGTATCCAGGCTGAAAGGGGACCCACATCTCTTCACCAGGGCACCATTTCAAACCAGAGCTGCAGGTTAATTAAGCCGTGATTAATCCGAAATGCATGTACTCTCGCTGACCTGCCTCACTGGGTGACATAAGCCTTCCAATTAATAAGTCAGGAGCAAGAAGGATGAAAGCTTTAGTTGCTTTGTCAACTGAGACGGCAAGTTTGAGCCAAAAAGTGAAAACTTTAGTGGTCCAAAAAGTTTTTACAATTAACTGGGCTTTGTTGATGCTCAAGCACAGAGGAAATGAATGTGAAGGAATCTTAAAATGTAAAAATGTCTTGAAAGTCAAATCACTGTGTTTCTATCCAACTATGGCTGAATAATTTTGTTAACTGAAACGCTAAAAGGCCAGAAGACATTTGGAACATAAGATCCTTAATAAAGGCACATCAAAGTCAGAAAGTCACAAATTGCAGCGCGTCACAAGATGTCACAAGATGTCACAAGATGTGGCACGCTGCAATTATTCTGCTGCACAAAACATTTCTATTAGCTTACAGGGCCATCCATCCATCATCCATCCAATCCATCATCCATCCATCATTCATCCATCCATCCATCCATCATCCATCCATCCATCCATCATCCATCATCCATCCATCCCATCCATCCATCCATCCATCCTCCATCCATCCATCTCCATCATCCATCCATCCATCCATCCATCCATCATCCATCCATCCATCCCATCCATCATCCATCCATCATCCATCCATCCATCCATCATCCATCCATCCATCCATCCATCCATCCATCCATCCATCATCCATCCATCCAGCTGTCCATCCATCCATTCATTCATCCATCCATCCATCCATCATCCATCCATCCATCCATCCATCATCCATCCATCCAACTGTCCATCCATCCATTCATTCATCCATCCATCCATCCATCCATCATCCATCCTTCCATCCATCCATCATCCATCCACCCATCATCCATCCATCATCCATCCATCATCCATTCATCCATTCAACCATCCATTCAGCCATCCATCATCCATCCATCCATCATCCAAACCGTCCATCCATCCAACCTCCATCCATCCATCCAACTGTCCATCCATCCATTCATTCATCCATCATCCATCCATCATCCATTCATCCATTCAACCATCCATCCATCCATCCATCCATCCATCATCCACCCTTATTCTAGGAAGGGTGCTGGTGCCTATCTCCAGATGTTAATGGGTGAGAGGCGGGGTCACGCTGGGTAGGTCACCAGTCCATCGCAGGGCAACACAGAGACAAACACGACAACCATGCACACTCACACCTAACGAGAATTTAACCAATTAGCCTGACAGTGATGTATTTTTTTGTCTGTGGTGCATGTTGGGAGAGAACCCAACATGCACAGGGAGAACATGCAAACTCCATGCAGAAAGACCCTGGCTGGGAATCGAACCCAGGACCTTCTACCAACAGAGCCACTGTGCAGCCTGCTTACATGGCTGGTAATGGTTGAAGTTAGCATTGGAGGTTGGGCTCATCAGAGCCTATCTATGATAGATGAAGCATAAGTCACCAGGTTCACTGATATCCCATTTCTAACTGGAACAGCTGGGTTAGTTTTAAGCTAGTAGGAAACTAACAGAAGCATTACAAATGCCTATTTGTTCAAATAGCAATCAGTTTATACATTACATTACTTTTCATGTATTTCCTGTCATTGAGACTTCATGTTTCCTATAGCTGTGTGTCATGAGGTTTAATCTCATCTCACCAAGTCATAATTAAGTTATTCAGGGATAATCCTCTATTTTTTTAAAAGGCGAATTATGTAAAGCCATATATGAGCAATTTGTGTCTTATCTGTGGTTGGCAGATTAAACGGACGACTGAAATGTGATTCACTCTTCCTCTTTCCAAATGAGCAAAATATCTACTGAAGTTCCACTGATATAAATCTTTTTATTGTGCTATTACATATTTAACTTGTTTGATAGTTGGTGAGAGGCAGACATTTATTTTTATTTATGTAATTATCAGATGTTTCACAGCTTCTTCAGTAATTTATTTATTTATTTGGTAAGAACAATACACATTAATTAACATTTTATTCTGTAAATGTGTCAGAAATAGCCGAACAGCTTTTTTTCATGTTTTGTCCCTGGACACTAAAAACTAACAACAGCTATGCAAGCAAGGTTAAAATGATTTAACTGCACAAGTTTTGTCAGTAAATACAACACATTCATACAATAAACACTAAACAAGGAAACTACAACACAATGATTATAAAAAGTATAAGTAAAATAAATGGTTGCAGAAAATGTCAGGTGAATAAACAATTTTCCTCTAATGTTAGCACAGTTATCATGTAGTACATGAGATTGATTGACAGCGCTAAGACCCGCCCCCAGGCTCTGATTGGCTGTTTTTAATCTGGAAGCTTCGTTTCTTCAGACGGTAAAAGCAGCTAGGGAGGAAGAGGAGAAGCTTGATCTTTTCACAGGTTATCTGCCTCATAAACTGTTTCAACTTGGTGACAGTTTTAACAAATATGGAAAAAACATGGTTTTGAATAAATGTTGCATGCTGCAGCTTTAAACAACTTCAGAGTCGGGTAGTAACTAATCACATTCATCAATTACATTTATTTGAGTAAGTTTTTAGGGGGAAAAAATTTTCTTTTTGTTGTATTTTTGCCACGGTGCACTTCTTACTTTTGCTTCATTCATTTTATTATGAAGTATTTTGTCTCTTACTTCAGTAAAATCTCTGGATTTTCTACCCATTAATGAAAAACAACCCAAAAATTCACCAGACTCAGATTCTCACCTGCAGATTCTGTTCAAGATTCATACATTTTTTTATCAAAAGCAACTGATTTGGAAAATTTTTCATGTTATTTTTTGTTACTTAAACTAAGAAATTATTGCCATTTTTGTTCTTAAAACACCAAAAATTTCACTTAACTTTATATGTTTGTCCACCTGGTGATGTCATTATCAGGTGGACAAATTACTCAGTACTCGTCTAGACTTTTTAACAAATACTTTTTTACTCTTACTTGCATAAAAATATGTTGAAATACTGGTACTTTTCCTTAAGTACAATTTGTGGGAACTATACTTACCTTTAATCGATTTTAAAGTAAAGTCTTTCATAACAATTGTGACACATGTAGTTTAAATTATAAACCTTGTGTGGTTGTGTTGAATTTATTTGCATTTGGAGAAAAACCGGCTTCTGTCGGTGACAATAGTCTTATCAGAGTAATCTATGCTGCTGTCTGACACGTCTCCTCACCTGTCTGCACCTGAACGCAGGCGGCAGGTCTCCTCAGATATGATGGTGCAGAAACAGCAGCTCTGGTTTCAAGATGTTATCAGGCGATTAGCAAATCCTGCGTGGTCATTACTCAGTGCTCTGCCTAACAACAAGCTGGCTGTTTGTTTTGACTGTCCCTGCTGAAACTGGGCCACATGATAGTGGTTGTTTACATGAGACGGCGTTGATGCTGAGAGGTAAATAAGTGGCATTTTAAAGCCTCTTAAAATACTGCAGCTGCTTTTGAGAAATAAATTTTTTGTACTGAGTCCCTTTTAATCAAATAATCAGCTTTATCCACCTTGTGGTTTTCTCTGTCCAGGTTGATTAGACTCATAATAGGTGCTTCATCCCTCCAGGTGGAGACTAATGAAAAAGGCTTACTCATTGTGACAGAAGTAAATACTATTGTTCTTTGTCTTATGAGCTATTTCTATGCTACAAATATATCTATTTATCCATCTGTGTACTTATATCCATACCTGCTATCGATCTGATAAACAAATCGATCTGATACCTGCTATCAATCTGATAGCAGGTATGGTAGCACAACTTCACAACAGCTACGAACTAGAAAGAAATCGTTGGATGTCGTTACATTTTCCACTTTAATTTTTTTCTGTTATGTTGAAAAATATGTTCTCAAAATATTTACATTTCTGTTTTTTCTTTTTGTCTGCTCGATAGAATTTGCTTTAGCTGACTGGTCACAATATGACCTCTGTTAATTAGCATAAAGAAAAAGAACATCTCTGCAGACCACACACATCCTGGACACAAACTGTTTAGGTCTTTACCTTCAGGGCAGCGCTAAAACGTGTCTCCTTTTACAAAAGAAAAACTGTTTTTTTTCTGCCTGAGTGTCTCTCCAATAAATCCTTAACAGTCAGCTTAAGTGTTTATCACTTAATACTGACTGTGTTAAGTGATAAACACAATCAGAAAGTCAAATAAAGACTATTGTAAATTTGATAAAATTAAAGCTTAGCTCTGCGATGGAGTGTTGCATGTTTTTCTTCCTTTTACAGAATTTACTGTGATTCTTAGTATTGTTTCTCTGGAGATTTTAAATACAAATGTTTGCTGAATTATGTTTTTTTTTGTACCATTATTCCATCTTTTGTAGAATTTTTAAAACTAAAATAAATGTAGGTTTTATGCGTATCAGACATTTTTTGTGGTGTGTACCTTTAAGAACTGGGGGGGCACCTTTTATCCAGACTACCTTTGCTTCGTCAGGTGAAGTTTAGTCGCTAGCCTCTCCCGCCATCTAGTTGTCAAAATATATCATTACATGTAGTTTATTATTTTTTTTTTATTTCTTGCATTTTATATTTGTTTCCAACCGTTCAAATTAATTTGAAACACTCCGTTTTTTTTCTGCCGTTGCAGTAATAAGTGTCCGTGTTTGTATCGCCGGCGGCTAACGAACAGCACTGCCCCTTTAAATCTGCCGAGCGGGTCATTATTTGGCAGGAAGTTAGCTGAAGCTAGCTCATAACCAATAATGAAGACACCGAGGAGCATTTAGCTGCCTTTAAACGCTCCTTACAAAATGTAAATATGAAAACCGAGTGACTTTAACAGATATAAACGCGTGTTGACTTTCATTTATCGGTGTTGTTGACGTTTGCGTTTGGTTTAAATGGAGGTTTGTCGGTTTGAAACTGCTCAGACATGGCTCATGTTGCCAGAATTACATGTAGACTAACAAATATATTACTGTTGCTGATTATGAAGAACAAAACACGGGTTTATTGAGGGTCTGTACCCGTTAGAGACTGTGTGTGACCCCGGAGGCTCAGTTATTTTGAATGTGAGCGCAGCTCTAAGACGCTTAGAGAAGCTTTGGAAACGCATGAAGGATTTATTCATGTGGGTTGCTGTGTAAAAACACATCTAATATTTCACTGGATAAAATGAAAATGAATGATTGCAAACCAATTCAGACATTTTTACAAATTCACTTCTTTCAACATAAAACGTATCCATTAACTACATTCGTTAAATGTTCATCTAACATCGGGGTGTCCAAAGTGCGGCCCGGGGGCCATTAGTGCCCCTAAGAATGAGTTTGTTTGGCCTCTGACTGCAGTTGGAAACTGGTGCAGATTTGGCCCTCCGGCCGGTTATATCACCTTGATAGAAAAGATGATGTAACCTAGCTCATAATGTTAGCTAAATAAAATCTAGTTTTAAAATTTTTTATTTTTATTTTGCAGAACCAGGTTTTTCACTTGTATTTGAAGTCACAGTCCAAGGCAGCTATGGTAAGTAGAGAGAAGAAAAAAAAAACAATGAACGTGGGATATGATGGATGAAAATCCATCCCCACAAACTGTATTTTAGGATAAGTTTTCATCTCATAATTCACTGATTTTCCCTCCTCTCAGTCTTCAGCGGTGGACCTGAAGACCAAGGAGGAGAAAGATGCAGAGTTGGACAAACGAATTGAAGCTCTGAGGAAGAAGAACGAAGCTCTGGTGAAGAGGTACCAGGTAGGAAGAAATTATTTAACATGGACATACCACATATTGTCATGGTAAATACAGACTCTTATAAAGTTATGATCTTAATTTTAGGCTGTAAAAAGTACTTTAAATACACCGAATTAAGTCTCATACATACAGACGGATAGACAGATAATGGTCAGTATGATTTTCAAGTCATGAACTATTACAGTATAAATCAAATTTTACTGAACAAAGCTCCCCATATGAACAGTATTTTTTCTCAAAAATAAAAAACTCGCAATGCAAGTATCTGGAGGATCCTCCACCTTAAGGCTCCAGCAGCTTCTAATCACTGTTTGCTGCTCTATAAGGGCATTTTAACAGCTGCTCTCTTAATCCCATGAATCTGTCTAACAGAAACCTTCCTCATTAGTCTTTATCTGTACAAACCCATCTTTGTTCTGAATCAGACACAAATCTCTCCACAGTACGATAACGCTTCAGTTTTTGTTCAATATCTCATGTTTTCATATCTTGTCACTATCTGACGATTTTCGTCAGCAGAGATCTTTTCTGTTTCCCGTAGAGAAAGCATCTCTCTGGGAAAGAGCATGAACTACAACTATAATAAGCCTGTAGTTTATGCAGGCTTACCTTTAAAAACGTATAAAGTTGATTTAATGGTTTTTCTGGGGGGGCTAGTAATTTTGCTGTTGGTCCCAAAAGGAAATTGAGGAAGACAAGAAGAAGGCGGAGCAGGAAGGCATCGCTGTGACGACGCCCCGGAAACCCCGGACACATGAGCCGGAAGCGGAGAGGAGGAAGACGGAGAAGGAGAACCTGACGGTCACAGTGGATCTGTCCAAACCGGCAGGGGTCAGGCCTGCTTCTCACTGACAGCCGCTTCACATTAATCACCACAAATTATATTACCGAAACAGAAAAACAACAATAATTCAATTCTTCAATTCAAAATGTTCCCAAAGTGTTGGTACTGCGGCTCATTTCCCAACACTGCCACCTGCTGGTCACTGCGTGGAATAAACATGTTGTGATTGCTAGTTACCCATTTTTACATATCAATATTATATGCTTAATACTGACTGAATATGTTTTATAAAGATAAATACAAGCTGTTAGTTATTTTAATTTCACAAGTAAATTTAAAAAGGTCCAGTGGGTCGGCGTTTGAGACCTGCTGGGTCAGAGTTTCCCAGAGGATGAAATAATGTTGAGTCATGTAGTTAAAACATATTAAAAGTTAAAGACTCAGACCACCGGCTCACCCAAACTGATTTATCCCAGGAAATTCACTTCCACTCCTGCTGAACTATTCTCCTCCTTCGTGTTTATGGACTTTATGAAATTATTCTCTACTGAAACGGGTCTTTGAAATCCACGGCCACCTGGTCTGGATGAATTGGAACATAACGAGGCTTGTGTTTCCTAAACATCAGCAAATGAGTTTGAGTTTGTATTTCCTCTCTGTGGGGTTAGTTCAGACAGATTTGATTTGTGTCAACTGGACCTGGTAGAGCAGGGGTCTTCAACCTTTACAATCCAAAAATAAATGTTTGAACTCATTTTCAGAGGGGACCTACCTTGTCAAATTCACATTTTACAAGTTTTTTTTTTTTAATCACTGTATTTTTATTGAGGTTTTTTTCTTTCCATTCATACATACAGTTTGCGAATACAAAGAAGTGTTTATCCGACATAGAATAATATATGAAAAAACAAACAAAACAAAAAACAAGAAAAAAAAGGTTAATTAATCCCTCCATTTTACACATTTTTTAACTTCATTTGTGTCTCTAGTAGGTATAAAAACAACCCAAGCGCTTAATGGTGTCTGAAAAGCGAGCCATTTCAAAACCTCCTGATGCAACAATCAGGATTCTGCCCGTTACCTAGCAACCCCAGCAGAGTTCCGCCCGTTACCTAGCAACCCCAGGAGAGTTCCGGATGTTACCTAGCAATCCAAGCTGAGTTCCAGCATTTTTGGTCAGCTGGTTTTAGTGCTGTCTGCGCAGTACAATGGCTGCTGGAAGAGAGAAGAGTTTTGTTGTTGACTTGCATTCAGAAACCACTGGATGCAAGTCCAGTGGTTGTAGGTTGTGCAGGAGGCCCCACTTCTGCTTTTCAAAAGATGTACGGTGTATAATTGTGAATCTTTTAACAGCCATTTTTATGTGAGAGTGAAAATGTCACCTGTTTCAGACATTTAAAACAGAACTAATCAGTAATTATCAATATGAACTGATGTGAGACTCTTATATTCGTTTTTCAGTCCTAACTAACCATGTTACAAAAAAGCTAGAGCATTTTAAATGATGGAAAAAATATTTTGTGCTCCAATATTTTGTGCTCCATCATTTTTTCTGGCTTTCAGAAACGTTTTCTGCTGAAAGTTCACAATTTTAAACTGAAATCAATAGAACCGATTTGCCCGTAAACATTGTGTTAAGGTGATTATTTTGGATTTGTGTACATCTGTTCCTGTATTGTGTTTGTTTGCAGCAGGACAAGAGAATTGTGAACGACTGGAACCCCAGTACGCCCCGCAGCCGGAAGAAATCAGAGGAGAGCGACAGTCCTAAAGGTCAGAGCGATGGCCGCAGTCCCCCCAGGAGGACGGGGTCGGGCAGAGTGGGCCGAGGCGGTCAGAGAGGAGGAGTAGGAGGAGGACGCCAAGAGAGGAGGGACCGGGAGACCAGAACTCCCAGGGAGGGAGAGTCTGCTGAGCCAGGCGGCCAGGGACGGAGAGGAGGAAGACGAGGAGGAAGAGGCGGGAGAGGAGGAGGAGGAGGAGGAGGAGGAAGAGAAGGAAGAGAAGGAGGAGCAGGAAACGGAGGCGGAGAGGAAGGTACACCAGGAGGAATGGACAGAAAGTCCAAGGTGAGAAAGGCAAAGTTTATTTATATGGATGCAAAGATATGAAAACATGAGGCGATATTAATATTGAGGTTATGGCTCGATGCAAACAAAGGATCAACTTATGCTGAATTGTCAGTTAATGGTTTATTCATTTAAAATTAGTTCCAGTTGGTTAACTTAGGCCAGGCTGTTTCCCAGCCTGATAGTCCAATAGACTCGGTTCTGTTGGGACCAAAGTTCCATCATCTGCTCCACCTCCAGCTGCTGTGGTTCTGAGTCAAACCAAGCTGTTCCCCTCCTGGCCTGTGGGGGCGCTGCACCAATAATCATTGAAGGAAATGACACAAAAACCTCTGGAGATGCTGAGAGCAACTTCCTGTTTCACCAAATAGAAACTAAAACAGGATGGCATCAGATTTTACTGGTTGAAGGATTCCTTGTTAGTCTTTGGCTAAAATCTGCTCCTGCTAGCACTAGGCTAGCATGTTTGTTTTGGTTATATTTACCCAGAATGCCCTGCGCTGTAGCCCACTTTCTGCTTTTGGAGCGGGATTGGAGCTTGGCTTTAAACCAGAGTTCAACCAAACCCAGACTGAGGTTTTAAGGCAGACCAGAGTTTGATTGTTTGTATTGCACCAGAAAACGAACCGGACTTTGACTAGGCAAACAGACTGGAGGTTGATTAATGTGGACCAAACAGACTGGTGGGAATGATGCACAGCTGGACTCTTTTTTGATTCAACCAAGCAATTTTACACAAAGATTTGATTGTTGATGTTTGTTTGATATTGATAGAAATCAGTTCCTCTAAGTAAATAAGCATTGCTTAGTTACATCACCTTTTTAAAAAAGATAACTTAAGTTTTTTTAATAGAATATTTACTAAGATTAATGTTTTTATTAGTGGACAAGCATTTTTATCTACTTTGTAAGGCTTTCAAATGAAGAAATACGTTAAACTTTTATGGAAAAAAAACATACTTTTAGCGTCAGTGTTGTCCAATGCAATTATTCCTTAAAAACTTGTTTTAAATTTGCATTTGTTTTTAGTTACAGCCACTATAGTGGAAGTTTTATTATAAACTGGAACCAGTTCAGTTAGAAAATGTCATCTATCTGGTTGTTTTAACCCAGAGAAATCCCAGAATCTATATAATTATAAATATATTTTACCTCCTGTTCGAATGATGACGTTTTGTATTTGTAAAATGCCAGGAATGGGAGGAGAAAAGGCGGCAGAACATTGAGAAGATGAATGAGGAGATGGAGAGGATAGCAGAGTACGAACGAGGGCAGAGGGTATCCGAGCCGCCGGATTTAATCTCTGATTTTATTCTGTTGAGTCTCAGATTAAAGGGTTTGGTCTGTAATTCAGGTGGATGGAGACAAGCCGATCCGTAATTTTCTGGATGACCCGAGGCGTTCGGGTCCGGCTCCAGACATTGACCGGAAAGAAGGCAGCAGGAGACACGTCCGGAACTGGGGAGGGCTGGACTTTGACAACGTGAAAACGGGACACGAACTGGAGCGAGAGTGGACCGTGAGTCGTTCATGTGATCCTGAACCGTGGTTAAACGATAAACCTTTGGTATTTTAACGCCGCCCTGTTTTCCGTCGCTCCGTTACAGAGTCGGCGGCCGGGTCCGAAAGGAGGTTCTGTGGACATGACGATGTCGATGACCGGCCGCGAGAGATCAGAGTACCTCCGCTGGAAGAAGGAGCGCGAGCAGATCGACGAGGAGAGACTGGCACGCCACCGAAACGCCACGGGCCAGTGGAGGCGGGAGTGGGACGCGCAGAAGACTGACAGCATGTAAGAACGGCTTCACGTGTGTCAAACTCCAGGCCCGGGGGCCAAATTCGGTCCACCGTCACTTTTTATGTGGTCGTCACGGCTCTACATGAACCTTGAAGATAACAGTTGTGTGTTTCAAGATTATTTGAATCAAAATCAAAACAGTTTTTATTTGTTCACCCTGTCCCTAGTTACAAGTATATGTTGTATTGGGATGCACGATATATCGGCACCAACATTGGTATCGGCTGAGATTAGTCATTTTTTAACAAATCGGCATCAGTGTGATAAATAAAGCTCAGCTTATTTTTATCTTTTTCCAAAGGTGTCAGTATAAAATATTGGTTATCGGCCATAACAGCAATATTAATATTGGATATGAATATTGAGATAATTTTTTGTATTTGTGCGTCCCTAGTTGTAATTAATTAAAAGTTCATCAAAGTGATCAGCCGATACTTACACAAGAACCAGGTTAAATCTGCTGGTTTACAGTTAACAACAGTCACTCCACTGTTACCAATTCAGCAACTTTCTTGCTATATTTAGCAACATTTCAGACAAAAAATCGCTGTTGGTCAAAATTGTAACCAGCAACTCAGTCTTATTAAATATCGATAATCGGCAATTGGTAAAAATCTAGAGGGAATAATCAATAAGAAAAATTTTTCAATATTAATTTTAAGGAAATGCAGATATTTATTCATATTTTACTGGTTTGTTAATGGGTTTTATCAATACATATGGCACAACTGGCCCTTTAATGACATTCATGATCATGAAACAGCCCAAAATAAATTGTAGTTTTTCTTCATTCCTACAATTGCTTTCAGCTGCAGAAAGGCTTGTGGTCATAATCTTTTGCTCTTTACTGTCTCTGTTACTGGTGTATAAATAACATACTATTAATGAATAAACACATTTTAGCAGCTGAAACCTGGTACTGACGTCACATAAGCAAATTATAAAGTTATAAAACGGCAGAGAATTGCTTGAAAGTAAATAAGATTTGCTAGTTTGATGCCAACGGGCTAAAAGTAGCGAGGAGCTCGGCGTTCAGTAATGTACAAAGTGTTTTTCTACTGAAGGAGATTTCTAAATGTTCTGCTAATCCAGCAGAAAGGTTGTGTCGGTCATGAAGAGCGAGGTGGTCTTGCAGTGTCGCGTTGCCCTCGCTGTGTAGCCTTGCAATTACCTCGTTAAGGCACGGTCTGGCTCATTCTTCCAAACTGAAATAAGCCATAAATAAAATAAATCAAGCTAAGACGTCTGTGTTTTTCCCCCTGTGGCTTTGTCTTCAGGTTCAAGGAGGATCCGCATGTGGCTGCAGAGGGCGTAACAGCAGAGGAGGGTGGCAGGAGAGGCAAGTCGACCCAAACAGGCCGCTTCTTTTCTTACGCAACAGCCATTGACCCTCCATCACATACACACTTTCTAGCAACTTCACTCCTTCCTCCAGCTAATTAAGCTGCTTATATAAACGCTTGCTGTATTTCCCCACGGTCCAAATTAGCTTCAGCATTGAGCTTCAGTCGTTCTGTTATCGGAGGAGCTTTTATAAAAGATGCCAGCTTTCCTTTCTGCTTGATAATGAGTGGCGTCCATCACTAGCGTTGCCTTTCAAACCGATGTTTTCACGTTCATTAAAGTCTCCATGAAAGAGGGTAAAACCATGAAAAAATCTGATTTCGGCCGCATTAGCCTTCTGTGTTCAGTTTATTTGGTTGTCTAAAACGGGACATGTATTAGTATTTGTGTTTACCAGTACTAAAACATTTGTTCTGCTAACGCTAAAGTGCTACACTAATATGGTACTTTTAAGAATCTAGCGCTAAATCGCTACAATATTGTATTCAGTGGCAGCTAATGTTAATTACTACACTGTCATGGTAGCAGAAGCTAATCCTAAAGAGCTACAACAACAGGGTATTGAGTGGAAGCTAATGCTAAGGTTGTATGCTATCATGGTATTTATCAATAGCTAATGCTATGGTGCTAATTTCCACCATGTTTATTTCACCTCAAGATCCGAGGCCATGTTGTTTTGCTAGCTATGTTGCTGATGTTGCCTAACTGACCGCAGTAGGGCTTCAGTTGGCAACCAGCAGGACGCTAGTAGATTTTAAGCTGTTTACTGATGCATTCTGGGTACAGAATAAATGGCATTCGCTCCTCTACATGCCAAGGACTTGAGGAGAGGAAATGAAACCGCACCGTAAACGGTCTCCACCTACTTCAAAATAAGAGCATGCATGTGAACATTTAACTACTTTAATGTTTTTCAAAGTTAGCGAAAGCTAACGGCTGGAGTTTTCTATATTTACACGCATCCAAGCTTGTTCTGAATCGCTGTATAATTGTGTTTAAAATCTTTCTTTAATCTCGTTTGGCTTGACCTGCTTCCTTTAATGTCCTGGTTGTTTTTGTGTTTTACCTCCTGATTTCTATTTTTGTGCAGCATTTTGGGCTTTTAAAAAAAAGTCATTCATATTAAAAAGTCGGGTTTGGCTTTATCTTGCTGTGATATTTCCAGCAGACGACAGCAAGCGGCCTCCTAGAGGACCAACATTTGGTGACTTCCTGTCCCAGGGCAGAAGCCAGGGGCCCCGCGGGGACCGGAGCAGAGGACGGGGCCGAGGACAGAGGCAGAGCTACAGGTGAGTCCAGAAACCTTCCCACACCAAACGCAACATGTCAACACAAACCTCCATCTGAAGGTTCTGATCTTGCGCCGTCGTCTGGGACAAGGTGCAGAAAACATTCATAAAAGATGCTTTGATTTAGCTTGAGCTAAATTTGGTGAGCGTAGCCTTAGTTCCAGGGTATTTTGTGTGGGGAAAAAAGAAGAATTTTATTCAACAAAATCAAAATTGTTTGCATTTACCAATGCCAAACATTAGTTATGCTAAAGCTGAAGCATTACGCCAACACAGTATTTAGCAGAAACTGTTGCTACGCCGTTTACGGTGATTGACTGTTTCCTTTTCGGTCTTTTTGAAAGCATGCACGACAACCGCTGGGAAGGAGAGAAAGAAGAAGAAGAGGAGAAAGAAAAGCAGGACAAGACAAAGAATGAGGTGAAAGCTGCAGCAAAGAAAACAAAGAAAGAAGAAGAGAAACCCAAAGCTGAAACAGAAGAGCCAAAGGTAAGCGGGTCCAGCTGGAGCTAATTGTACACGAGGCCAAACTTTCTTCCAAATTTATCCTCTTTTTTTTCTTCAGGTGGAAGAGAAAAACGAAGACGAGGCAGGAGACGATGATGATGAGTGGGAGGACACCAGCGAAGAGGAGGAAGCCGGAGACAGGAGCAACTCGGAGAAAAAAGACAAGGGCAAAGCCGTCTCTTCTCCGTCGGCCAAACAACGTTTGCAGGAGAAAACGGCGGGAAGCCCGAAGGAGCAGCGGGCGCCGAGGCCCAAGGTCCGAATCCCTCCTCCTGCTGCGGCGGCGGCTCAGGAGTCATCAGACGGGGGGAAGCCCCTCAGCCCCTGCTTTTCGCTGGAGAGCCACCGCCCAGTGTCGGACTGGGGCGAGGAGATGGAGATGCAGTCGCCGCGAAGCAGCATGGGGGCGGAGAGCCCGCTGAAGCCCTCCAGCTCCGAGTCCAGCCCACCGCAGAAAAAGGAGAGCCAAGATGGCGGCGCCGGCGAACCGCGCGAGGCGCCCACGGATGAATCTGCTCCTGTGGCGGACACCCAGGAGAACGTCACCGAGTCAGAACCGGAACAGACCGCCTCAGAACCTCCGCCTGAAGCTTCGGACCTCGCCCCGTCCTCCGCTGCTCCTCAGGTCGACGAGGTCGCCGTGACATCCAACCCGAATCCACTTCCTGCTCCATCAGAAGGTAAAACATCTAACAGCCACAACTCAACCTGAAGAACATCAAAGCTGCTGTACGGTGCGAATTTGTTAAAAATATTGTTAGTTTTATTTGATGTCCCTTCGGAGTCAATAAAGTATTTTTGAATTACAATTTGAGACAAATAAACATTAAAAAAACTGAGTTTGTCTGCCTAGAAACAACCAATCAGAGGCAAGAGGAGGGTCTTAATGCTGTCAATAAATTTTATGTACGCGCTGCTCACAGGCTTCCCATTTACTTCTTTCTAATATCGGAGCCTGTCATGAATGCTAATGCTAGTTAGCGTTAGCACATTTAGCAGGGTATGCGAGGATGATTGACAGCCCTAAACCCCGCCTCCTGGCTCTGATTGGTTGTTTCTTCAGACAGCAGTAACAGCTCAGGGAGGAGGTCGGTTGGATCGATCTGCATAATATTATAGCTGTTTTCTCCTATTATTACGACTTTATTCTTGTATTATTCCAACTTCTGATGTTGTTCTCATTATTTTGATTTTTTTCTTGTAATATTACGATTATCGTCGTTTCAGTGTGACTTTATTCTCTTGAAATTATGATTTTATTCTTGTAATTAAACACTAATTTCTTATCCTGACACTGTGTTTTAGATACGATTGTGTGATATGTGCAACTTGTTTTCTGTCTCTCTCTGTCAGAGGGCCAGTCGGACCCTCCCCGTCCTGCTGAGTCCGTTAACGGCGAACAGATTTCCTCTGACGCGCCGGTAGAGAACGAAGACGACACGCCGCCTGCTGGGAGCGACGACGCCCCGGCAGCCGAAGCCGAACTTTCCTCAGATCAAACTTCATCAGGTTGGGAAGCTTTTCTCTGACTTCTGGTTCATTTGAGTCCAAAACAGCAAATAATGTTACAGAAAGAAAGACATAAAAACTAAGAGATGTACAGTTGAAACTTGAGAAATGAGGGATAAAGCAGTCTGCAAAAGCCCCTTATTCAGCAAGTTCATAGACGATACGGAGAGTAAAAACTGTCAACAATAACTACTGACAGCAGTAACATGGAGTCAGTAAAAACAAAAATCAGCCCAAATGCAACTCAATTCAAAAATACTTTATTAATCCTGAAGAGAATTAAATAAACTCCACTCAGCTTTTCCTGCATTGAAAAGGGACTAAATCAGAAGAGTCCAAAACTGAGGCCAGGGGGCCATTTGCAGCACTTGCTGTAATTTTCTGCGGCCCCTGGATGCAGCTTGGAAATTATTTAAATGCCAACAAATGGGAACTTTTTGCTTCTTTGAATCATATTTTCAATAACAAATTGTACAAATAAGTGTTTTTTTTTAATGTTAGTAAAAATGCCATTTAAAAAATCTCCAGCATTTTTTTTCTCAAACGGTAAAAAATCCAATAATTAAATACAGTTTGTAGTTTTCAAAAACGGCTCTCAGTTTATTGCTGGGGAAAAATAAACCCCAAAGGAAACGGTGCAAATTTTAAACATTTTTCAGACCTGTTTATTTTTTTTAATTAAAATGCAATTCTTATTTTACATTTTTAATTTAAAACAAAAATAAAAACACATTTTGGCTCCTGAATGATTTCAACAAGCTGATTTTGACCATTTGTGTAAAAAGTCTGGACACCCCTGAACGGAGGAGGAGTTCTTATTTTCAGAAACCAAAATAAGGTTGGGCAACTTAAATCTAATTTTCTTCTTGTTATTTTATTAATTTATTTACATTCAGTCACTCTTAGATACAAAGATATTTTATACATTTTATTGCTTATGTTTATATTTGTATCATCAATATTTAACATGTTGAATGGAGAGCTTGTCAACTAATAAGCAATTTCCCCTTGGGGATCAATAAAGCATATTGTATTCTATTTTATTAGGATACAATGGTTTAAATCAATTCAGAATAATATCAACCCTAACTTTTAAGCTTGTATGTTTTGAATCAAATCTATTTTTTGTTTAAATCGTTCAGAAACAAACGTCTTTATTGGTCATTTCCCCGTTTAGTGTCTCGTGTTTGTGTGTGAGCTCCTTGAGTCCCGATGCTTTCCATAAATCGTTAGTGTGTCCATTTGCAGAGCGGCTCCACTGGGAATGGGAATCACTCATCCTGTTGGAATCAATAATCCACTCACATTTCCGTCGTCTCAGCGCTGCGGTTTGAAAGTGGAGCTAAGTGAATAAACCACAGGCTGCAGTCATTATCCCTCTATTTACAGCCGTTTAGCTCCTGTCCTCTCTGTCGTCGCTTAAGCTAATGGAAAAGTTCGGTTTTACATATTTGCAGCATAAAAAAGAAAACCGTAAAAGGACATGAATCGGAAACCAAATGAGCCTTTTGTACTGTTTTTTTTTTAATGAATAATAAGGTAAAATTAATTCTCTTTACATTTACATGTATTTTAAAATGAGTACAATTATACGCGTTGCATCTTTTCGCAGTTCCACCCTAAAAGATGCTAAAATAAATAATGTGTGGTTCGCCTGGATATGGAAATCTGAGCCGAATTCGATATCTGATGTTAATATAACAAGATGGAAATGAATATCAGTTGTTGGTACCGGCTCAGTTTTATTTATCAGGCCAATACCAATACGTTAAAAAATGAATAATATCGTTCGATACCGATGTTGGTGCCGATACATCGGAAATCTAACGCTAGTGTGGCCAAAAACTCCTAAAATTTGATGCTACTCCATGTTTATTTACATTTTCTGGAGAAGGAAGTTGCACTCAGCGTTTCCAGAGGATGTGTCGTTTCCTTCAGTGATTCTTGGTGCAGCGCCCCCACAGGCGGGGAGGGGAACAGGTTGCTCAAAGGGTTTGATTGGTTTGACTCAGTTTAGAGAGAAATGGAACCACGACAACTAAAAATGGAACAAATGTTGCAGCTTTGTTCCCAAATAAAACTGAATCAACCAGAATGTCAGGTGTGAAAACAGCCTGAAAGTCAAGTGGACGTTTCCCTCGTTGCTTTTTATTCACCGTTTTAGGTTGGCTTCAACTAAATCAAGCATTTTCTGTGATTTTTACTATTTACGTGTTCAAGAAAATGTATAATCTCTTTACGCTGAGTTGAAATACAAAATAGATGAAGTTATATTTTACAAACGGACAGATTTACTGTACATGAAACGGCTTTGGATTAAGTGTCGTTGTCTTTAGCTGCTGTTTCTGTTTTCTCTGTCGGGTCTAAAATAGATCCTGTCAGCTCAGGCAGCAGCTTGTCCAAAAAAGGAGTTGATTGCTGTGGAGGAATCTCCAGACCGAAGCCGTCATCTAGACTAGATCAGTGTCAGTCCCGCTCTCCGAGCCTGAAGTACCGGCTCGTCCCAAACCGCGACCTCATAACGCAACCCAGAGAAAAACTTTATAAATGAGGAAATTAAATAATTAAAGGTGACTCATTGTGCTTCCTTTAAGGTTAAGATAGGTTTAAGGTCTATTAAAAACATATTTGTTACATTTTCTTGGATGATAGCTTCAAACTCCTGTTTGCTGAAGTCACTGTTAAGTTAGTTTTGTTTTATTTAAAGAATCTTAAAATATTTGCACTAGTAACTACACCAAATATTCTTGGTAGGATTTTTTGTTTTTGCAGTGTAAAACAAGCTCACCAAACATGCTGGAGCTTGGATGGGGTTGGTAGGTAACGGCGCAGCGCTTGCTCATTTGTGTCGTTTCGTTCCAGAGGTTTTTCAAATGGCTCATTTTCCAGACACCAAAAAACACAAAATTATTGCCAAAAACCAGCCGAGTGTTTTTCTTTTTTATGCCCAGGCTGTTTTTAGGAGCAATAGAAACCCAGAGGAAATCAGAGACATGTCCAAAATGCATAATAGGTCTTTTAAAGATATTCTAGATCATTTAATTAGTATTTATTTTGATTATTTCTAATTTACAACCAATGATACATTATGTTAAATATTTAAGCAATATGGCAAATTTAAAGTTATCAATAAATTACTATGAAATGTCAAAGTCACACATTTTAATTGGTTTTGTTTTATTTTCAACTTGATTTATTTTTTGAAATAAATAATTAATGGATCTTCAGGTCCGAATAATTTGTAAGATATTAAAAACTTAAACATTTCAGGAGCCATTTTTATGTTTTTTCCAAACGACTCTCTCAATATTTACTCACTGACAAAAATGTGAGTCTTAAAACATGTAAACTGTGAAACCGAGTCGGCCATTGTTTGATTTTCTCCAGAATAAGGAGGAACACTGATTGCATTTTCGCTTCTGGTAACTGGTGTGTGATTACCAGCAGAAGTCAGATGAGCTCATGTGTGTGTTATGCGTGTTGCGATCGGGGCGGGGATCAGGAAACCAGGGAAATCAGAGGCACAATTAAAGCTCTTAAACGGCTCGTTTGGAGGAAATGAGCTGCAGCCTGCGGGAGCGACGGCGGCGGCGCAGAGACCAGCGAGGCGTTTCCAGCCCGATTGAATTAAATCTCCTCGTGTTTCTGATGCTTCCTGCTGCACGACACGGCAGCGGCGACAGGAGACCGTACACAAAAACAAAAAACCCTTTCAGGAACAAAAATAAAAAGCAAACGCTACAATGTCGCCCCAAATCCAATTTCAGCAGGGGAGACATTGGTTGCTCTGACGATTCCCAGCTAAAGTAGCTAACCGTTTATCAGAGAGAATGAAAAACTGAATAAAAAGTCTTAAAGGTGATTTATAGGTTTTATAAAGGCAGAGCGGTAAATCAATTGTTTTATTAATCGCTATTTTGGTTTCTGAAGATTTAATTTTGAAAAAATCATTTTTTCCACCAATTCACTGCTTGGGTTTCCACATATTGGTCGGCCATCTTGTTTGAGAAGCTTCCATCTATTTGGACTTCAAATTTAGGTCAGCTCTACAATAAAGTAAGATTTATTACTGTTTATTACACTGTAATTAAATCGTAATATTGCAATTATAAAGTAATAATTACACCAGCATTAAGGCGTAACATTCGGACCACAAAGTATTAATTTTATGAGAACTCCAATATGAAAAATAAAGCAAAACTTGGAAGTTAAAAGTTATACTTTTGCATAATTTTTATAGAAAATACTTGAATAATTGAAATACGTGAGTTCTTAACATATCAGCATCAAATTATTCTGACCAGCAGGACTTTAAATCGCACTGACTCAGTTTGTCACATATTGATGACTCTAAGATAAAGACGTTTAAAAATGAACAGAATTATTTTCCCACTATTTAATTCAATTATTGCAACGAGTTTATTGTTCACTGGGTGAGAAAGTCAGTATTTTGTTCCTTGCTTTTTGGCCCCTGACTCATTTTGATTGGTCCGTTTTGGCCCTGGTGACAGAGTTTGGTCCGCCCTGATTCAGCTGAGGATTCAGTGGCGTTTGAAGCAGCAAAGAAAATGAGTGAAACTGTTCCTTTAAAGTCTGTCACCCATTCATTCGTCTCGGCGGCTTCATTTACTCTGATTCTCTCTATTTGCATCTGAAAACACTTGGATGCTAAAATCAGACTTCTTCAGGACCATTAATCGATTCTTCTGACCATTAATCAATCATTTTGATAAATAAACTTGGCAGATTTTTCATTAAATCCTTAAGCTTTTTTTAAAATACAATATTAGAAAAACATTGTAAGTAATAATGCAATTCATTGTTAAATAACAAATGTTTAGTGAACAGTTAGTCATTAAAAGCAACAGCTCAGTTCTCTGCTTGACGTATCAATACAGTGAATCTGTATTGATTGTTTTGATTATCTGATTATTGATTTGATAGCAGAAGCTACTCAATACATTTTTTTATGCAGAATTTGAACCAAGAGAAGCTAAAACTGAATCTTTTTGTTTTGGGTCGAACTTTATTTTTATCTTAATTGCAAAACGTTTGTATCTTTTGTACAGTTTTTTTGGCTTAATTACTAAATTTATTGCTGTTTCAGCAAATTACCAATCCAATTAATCACCAATGAATTACCATCTATTAATGGTTTTAATCATGACTAATCCAATTATAACGATTTATCACAATTACTCCATTCATTAATCACAAGAAATCAAATTAATCACAACTAATTAATGATTAATTAATAATTAATAACATCAGTTTGAGTTTTTCTCTCCATCTTATCCTTTTCTTTATGTTTCTGCCAACAGGTTGAGACGGACAGGAGAGGGAGCAAAACACTGGGGGCGCCGAGGTTTACGTCTAAATATGACTTTAATCATCATCATCATCATCATGAGGAAGAGGAGTGGCGGAGCTTCACACAACGGACCAACCGGTCACTCTCAGCTGGTTTCAAGACTTTGGATCCATCTGATCCGCCGCAGCATCGTCTCCATCTGATCCGCCGCAGCATCGTCTCCATCTGATCCGCCGCAGCATCGTCTCCATCTGATCCGCCGCAGCATCGTCTCCATCTGATCCGCCGCAGCATCGTCTCCATCTGATCCGCCGCAGCATCGTCTCCATCTGATCCGCCGCAGCATCGTCTCCATCTGATCCGCCGCAGCATCGTCTCCATCTGATCCGCCGCAGCATCGTCTCCATCTGATCCGCCGCAGCATCGTCTCCATCTGTCTCTCCAGGATTCTGAATGTTTTCATCCAGGATTTCTTCCTCCGGTGAGAGACGAACCACATGTCAACCTGGAGTCTGGATTTGGTTTGTTGAAACAAAAATCTGTTTTTTCCACATTTATTACATCAAATCATGGTTTGAAATCTTAAATGTTTAATTTCTCTTGTCGTTTTCTCACTTCAAATTTCTTTCATGAACAGAAATCTGTGTAAAAAGGGGCATTTTTAGCATCTTTTGGCACCTTTTCCTAAAATAATGATATAATCTAGTTTGGGTCAAACCTCATTTTCAGCAAAGTGAGTTAAATTCAGATATTTAGATTAGAAATGACCACATTGTACCACATTATTCACAATTTTGCAGAAAAAACTGGCTTGGTGACGTTATGAAGTCACCTGCAGCCGCTAGCGATGCTAAGCTAGTTGATTCAAAGCTTCGCTCTCAGGTTAAAGCGTAATTGTTGGTTTTAAATCCACCTGGAGGATGCGAGTAAAGGGGACCTGACTCATTAATCCATGTTGTAAATAAGATCAAGTGACTGGAAGGATTTGAATGTGAACTGATGGAAATGGAGGCAACATGGCGTCCGAGTCTGAAATGCTGATTATTATGTTGCTTGGATTTAAATCATAAAGTCTGTTTTTACTACATTTTTAATGAAATGCTGCATCATATCAAATCATGTTTTTAATTTTGAACAATCGTGTTTTGCTTTAAAGCGGCTCCTCTTTTCTCTTCATCCATTATGTCTGAGTTTGTTGCCACAGCGACGCAAAGAACAACACTGCCTCTGATGCTCGAAGTTTGTTTTTGTACTTTAAGTTTCCTTAAAATGATGTTTTGTTGGATGCAGTACGTGTGTTTTGTCTCTCCCCTCATACCTCAGCAGACCAAGAGGGTTTTTATTTGGTTTGTTTGAGTTTTTCCTCGTCTGTAGATGTTGTTTTATCCGAGCAGCTGTGTGGCGTTTGAGGACAAAACGACAAACTGATTGCTTTACAGTCTTTGTGTCTGGTATCTGATGAATAAAAATCATGAATTTGGGTTCAAAGATGCCGCAGTTTCTCTCTTTTTTTATGTCCTGCAGTTGTTCCTGGTAAATCCAGTATGTAAAGTCAGTCGGTTGCTTTAGTTTTGTGTTCAAACTTGTTTTTCTGGTGGTGGAAGAAAAAAATCTGGACGCTCCACCATCCAAACAGCAGATCGGTCGCTACAACTTCTCCACAGGACCGAGATGAGCACCTTGGGACAGTTGGGACATTTTTGAAGAGCCATTCTTCACTTGCTCGTTTTTTGGTGTCTGGAAAACAAGCCAAGTCAAAAACCTCCAGGAAGCTTCAACTTTCTCAGTATTTTCCACATAATGCCGTCTACTTCATAAAGTCCAATTCCTGCTGCAGCAAAAACTGCTGCAGCAAAAACAGCCCACAGCATGACGCTTCTGCCACCGTACTTCAGAGTTAGGATGGTTCAAACTTCCCTGTTTTCCCTCCAAATGTAAGGATAGTTATTATGACTAATGAATTAGTAACTGGTTTATTAGATTCAAATTAGTTTTGGATCTTTAATGGACTTGTATATTTCATTAACATTTTGATAATTGCCAAGCAGTTGAAGCTAAAAAAAAAATAAATCAGTTCTTGTTTTGTTTATCTTTTTCAATTAAATGAATTTCGTGGCCCATCAGTAGTTTTTGTTTGCTAGCTTCGGCCCTCTGGGCGGAAAGTTTGGAGAAATTAAAGACGGTAATTCTCTGAATATCTCTGTCTTTATAAGGAATTAAAAGTTTAACTTAGTTTTATATTAACTTAAAAGTTCCTTATAAATATTTCTAAATCATTAATCAGATTAATCGCCCAATTAATTTGCTGGAAAAGCTGATTTTGTTAAAAATGTTTTCAACTTGTGACTCAGTTTTTGTCTTCCTAGAATAAAAAATTAGTTTATAAATTGTTTCATAATCCTCCCCAGATTAATGAGGAGCAACATTTATGTTTGTTCATTTAGTAAATCTCTGAGCTCAGATGATTTCTCTGTTTTATGATTGAAGAAACCAGCTGCAGTTTTCCCTGCTGCAGAGTTTTCCCTCCCGGACCGGAACCAGAACCAGAACCAGAACCTCTGTGGTTCTGGTCTCTGCTGCGGGACGTTTCTCTCAAACTAGGGCCCAATCGCTGGATGTTGCGTCCTTTCAGCTCCTCCTCGACCCAAACGGCGTCAAGCCGGACAGGAACGCAAAGAACCAGGCAGGAAATGATGCTGGCTGCTTTTCAAAATAAAATCTTGAACATTATCGGGATTTCTTGTTTAAAGCGAGGATCTCACTGCAGCAAAATACCAAAATAGAGAAAGAGCCAGTTTTGTTTTTCATGCTTCTTTATGTCACATTTTTCTTTCCAAAATAAACTTCTGTTATGCTGATTGGTTGTAAATTGGGCCATAAAGTTTATTAAACAGAAAAAAACCTGAAGCTGAAAAAAAGATCCGAAATGTAAAAAAACGAACTTTTTAAAACTACTTTTCAAAAAGTGGCTTTGAACATTTTATTTTCAGTTTCACTTATTTTTTTAAAGTTTATATCAGCTTCATATTTTTTCTCTTTAAAAATAATTTTTCAGCATCAAAACTTTTCTGTCAGTATAACTATTTTTTATGTGAACAAAATATTGTAATTTGCCCCCAATTTAGCCCCATATTGTCGCGTTCGCGTTTCAGCTGCGCGCCTTTATTTTGAAAGCGCTTACCGGAAGCTGTGCGTGCGGCTGTCCGCAGCTTCACAGCGGTCCCATGCAGCTCCTGCCTGGACAGCATCAGTGAGTTCAGTTCCCCGGAGCGCAGAGGACTCTGCGGGGTCACGGAGCTGCAGCGGACCGAACCCGAACCTGCTGGCCCTGCGACCGGCACCGGAACCAGAGGCAGACCCATCCGGACCGCCGCGGACTCCAATGAACACACCGCATCCGCCTGAGGAGCAGAATCCAGCGCTGGTTCCGAGATGAAAGCGGTCGGCAGGCAGGTCGGGGTTTCCTCCGAGACGCCGAACGGAGACACGAAGCGGAGGCCGAGTTACCCCGGAGAGCTGCGGGCGAAGCACGCCAACATGTCGGCCAAGATCTGGGTGAAAGTGGCCATGGCCATCGCGTACTTCTTCAGCGTGTCCGTGGCCGCCTTCATCCTGGCCATCTACTACGCGTTCTTCTGGAAATCCAACTCTGCGCTCGGGAACAGCACCGAGGTGCCGAACCGCACCGACGCGCCGAACCGCACCGAGTGCGTGCCGAGTTCCGGATGACTGCGCGGGACGCGGCAGACAGGTGAACGCACACACCTGACAGGGCCGCGGGGTGATGGAGAGGATTCTGCACGGATGGAGGAGAAGCGTTTCCGTTTTCATCCCAGAACCCTCTGGGTCTCATTCAAACAGACACACAAACGTCGTTTTTTGGACTTTTAGGAGTTCAGATGCTGCCCTTCTGTCAACCTTTACGCCAGGGCCGGATGCAGTTTGTCCCGCCTCTGGGTACCCAGGGGCCCAAAAGACCCCACAAGTTCCTCCGGATGCAGGAACCGCCTGCAAAAGAGATGCTTCACAAAACGCCTGATTCGGTTTGATTGGGTAACAAAATACATTTTCCTGCTGACGTCACCGTGTCAAACAACTAAACAAATGAAAATCAGTTCCTCTCCTCGCCTGTGGGGGCGCTGGAGGAAACATTGAGCCTCGCTTCCTTCTTCACAAAAACAGAGTCGCATCAGATTTCTGTTTTTGGTTAAAAAAAAAAAGCAAAAAAAACCAAGCTCCTTCTCCCACTGGCACGCGATCAATACATTTGGTTTAATTGTATTTACCCAGAATGCCCTGCGTTGTAGTCCGCATCCTGGTGTTTGGAGTGGTTTCCATCTCAGATGTGTTTTCCCACCTGATAGGGAACCAAAATTGAAACACAAAGTCAAACCATCCAAACTAATTGAAAGACTTGTTCCCTTCCTCGCCTGTGGGGGCGCTGTACCAAGATCCACTGAAGAAAACGACACAAAAACCTCTGAAGAAGACACTGAGCGTATCTTCCACCACCGCAAAAATGTAAACAAAAATGAAGTAGCATGAGATTTTAGACTCATTTGTTTGTTTTGGTTGGATTTACCCAGAATGCCCTGCGTTGTAGTCCACTTCGTGCTGTTTGGAGCGGTCTGCATCTTAGATGTGCTTTTCCCACCTGATAGGGAGCCAAATTTGCAACATTTGCTATATTTTTAGCTGCGGTTCTCTTTCACACTGCACTGTTCCCCTCCTCGCCTCTGGGGGCGCTGCAGTAATAACCACTCAAGGAGACGACACAAAAAGGAATTTTAACCAACTTCCATCAGTTGTAGGATTTCTCTTTTGTCTTTTGTGAACAAAAAACAAGCTACAAGCCATTTTTCCTGCTAGCGCTATTTAGCAGGTTTGTTTTGGTTGTTTTTACCCAGAATGCCATGCGCAGAATCCGCATCATGCTTTTGGAGCGGTCTAAAGTTCGCTTGCCGTTCATATATGCATTCAGACCACACCAGAGTTCACTTCAACCAAACCGAGAGCGAGGTTTGTACACGGACCAGAGTTCCATTATTTTGATCCAGTTATGCTTTAACTGCGTAACTGTTTCTAGAACCGGAGTTTCTAGAAAAGCGGACCGGAGTTCGATTAAAGCGGATTGAACTGGGCTGGTGAGAATTCATCCCAATAGGATTAGCGCTTAGCTGTCAAGCCAGCAATGCAAACCCACAGAGGCTTTAATTAGTCAAGCTGAGTGGGCCCCATTGTGAAGTTAAAACCCAAATCCATATGGGGCCCAAAAAACATGTGATGGCTGGGATTAACTACACTGAAAAAAAGACTGGAGCTCCAATTTAAAAATAAAAAAAGAGTCGATCTGTTACATGTAATCAAATTAAGTTTGTCAAACTTACTTCATTTATGTTTGTTTAACATGACAACTTAATAGACTTAATATATTCACTTGGATAAACTTCATTTTTTGAGTTGGATCACCTGTTCTCTTTTTTCAGTGTAGAATGTTTTAACAACTTGCTGCTTTTTTTAATCTTTGTTGGACAGAAATGGACTCTAATGCCACATCGTTTCCACTCCTTATGTCGACATAAAGGTAGCATTTAAACTGTCTGGAGTGAAAAAACCTAAAAACAATCACGTTTTTCAGCGTTTTTCTTCTGAAGTATCTAAATATTCACATTCTCTGCAGCAGAATCGATTCCCTGCATGAACCACAAAGCGTCTTGACTGCTGCTCCTGTAATCCTTATAGAAGTTTTTTTAAAAACATGCATTGTTGCTGCTCAGTAATCCACCCATGCTTTAACTCAGGGGTGTCCAACATGTGGCCCGGGGGCCATTTGTGGCCTTTAGAACCATTCTGAATGCTACCAATTTGCAGCATTAGTGGTCATTTAAAAAAAAAAAAATTAGGAAATATAATCTGAGGAGAGGATTAAAAAAACAAGTTTATTAATAAATACACTTATTAATAAACTTGTCTTTTGAAGAAAGTTCTCATTTATGTTGCTGGAAATAGACTAAAAAGATTTTCTAAACCAAAATAAAAGTTACACTGCAAATCACAAAATCTAGTCATTTTGGTTTAGCTTCTAGTGCAAATAACTTAGTACTTTAAAAATAAGAGAAAACTATTTGTTTTTTTCCAACATGTAACTTTTCAATAATTTCTTAATATTGATAAAAAAACTACCAAAAACTACCAAAAACGACAAATTATGAAATAATCTGTCAATGGAACTACAATTCAGTTGCTAGGTTACGGGTTGGGCTTGGCTGGGGTTGCTAGGTAACGGTGAGCTTGAACTTTTTCATCAATATTAAGAAATTAGTGACTTAAAACAAGTTAATATTTTTTTGCTCAGCAGTTACTTGTAAGTTAGTTTGTCGCTTTTCAAGTGTCCTTAGATATTTGCATTAGAAACTGTTTGACCAAACTTACTTGGTAAGATTTTGTGTTTTTGCAGTGCAGGAAAATGTCCACATTCTATTAAGGCAAAAAAACGTTGCTACTTTGCTTCATTAAAATATTGCAAAAGAAGAAAAAGTAAAATCACAAAGTAATTATTTTGCGTTTGAAGTTGGAGAAACAAAATGGCCCCCTCCAGCGTGGGGATTCTGGCCCATGTTGCAAACGGTTTGGACGCCCCTGCTTTAAGACCCTTTTAAGAGCGGAAAGCTGAAACTAAGACACTTTAAATCTGCCCAGGAGGAGAATCGCTCTGCATCTGTTGAACTCTACCCAGGAAGACAACAAACTCCTGCAACTTTTTAATAATATAAGAAAGACGCGAAATGATGGACCGAGCCCTCCTGCAGCAGAACGGTTGCCTTCTTCCTTTTTCTTTGCACGGCAGGGAGCTGTTTTCATTCAGGTACCAAGAGGAGATGTAGCCTAAACCAAGTGGATGATTAACTTTTTTTTATCATCGTTTTTTAGCGCTGCTTTTGTTTAGCGTCGCCTCACAGAAATTAGGATAAATATTACAACGTTGTGTCACACTGATTCTGAGGACACCGTTTGTTGGCCTCTCTTTATAATTTAGACTGCAGTCCTTAAATGTAGCCAGACTGTTTCATTTACTGTTATGATATGATAAACTATGCATTTATTCCAGACTGCGTGTGTGTTGTTGTCACTGCGGTGGAAACAGACGACCTGCAGGCTGAAACACGGCAGAAGGGAAGCAGCCATGCTGACGTCACTTTGATTCTGCTTTCGATCTCACACGTTTCTAGTTTGTTTGAATTTTTACGGGAGGAAAGGATCTTTACTGGGTTCTAAAATTTGCCCAAATGTAACACTAAATGTAAGAAAAATATAGGTTTTAAGGAAAAATGCAAAGGGAACATGAAAATGCAGCCTTATTATGCAAATTTCACATTATGTACACTGCAAAAGCAAAATATTAACAAGTAACTGTGTCTTATTTTCTAGAGCAAATATCTTAGTACTAGAAATGAGGAAAAACCCCACAAGTAGCAACACGCTGTCGCAAGACAGTTAGCACAGCATGTTGTGAATGCTAAAGCTAGTTAGCATAGCAATATGGTAAAAATGTCTTGTCACACATAAAATAATCAATCAGTGGAACAAGCACATTTTTTTTATCAGCATTAAGGAATGATTAACTCCAAATAAGCTCCTATATTTTTTGTTTGGAGTTTCTATAAGTTGTTTTTATTTCAACTGTACTAAGATATTTGCATTAGAAACTAAACCAAAATGACTCAGTAAGATTGATTGTGTGTTTTTGCAGTGTAAGTGAAATACTCTCCCAGTGGAACTAGTAGTTTCAGAATAAAGAACATAAAATGCTGATTTCCCTGCATGCAGTTCTGCATCTGATCCTGTTGTTTTGCCATTTCCTTCAGTTGGAATCACAGAGGAAATAACAGGCCCAGGAAAACCAGAGCCATGTGTTTCAGCCAGTCTCCTGTCGCCTCCTGTCACGCTCGCTCTAAATCTCATCATGTTTTGCTCCGGAGATTTTAACTTCATGCATTATTTGCTGCGGCTCAGCCGTAGCCTTGTGCAGCTGCTGGAAGGTGGCTGCGCCTCCTCCGATCAATAATTAAATCAGCAGCAGCAGAAGTTTTCAGCTGCGGTTCTGCAGCTGTGACCTGAAGACTGAGCCCTGGCATGACTCAGCAGATCTCTGAGCTTCAGACTGCAGCAGCAGCAGCGACAAAAAAGCACCAAAAAAACCCTCTGCTGCAGAACGCATCGCCCCAACCGCTCCAAGGCTTCACTGTTTGCTCCTTTTCTCTCCTGCAAACATCTGCAGCGCAAATGGAGCGACGGAGATAAAGTGCAGGCTCTGCATCATTCATTGATGTTGATTTTAATCTGCTGTTTAAATTAAATGCTGGAAATGTTTTGGGGGTTTGGTGCAGGGTTTGCTGGTGAAAGAAAGATTTTCTCTCTTTAAATCCTGCATATTGTTCAGCTGCAGTGCTGATAATTCACCAAAAATAAGCAACAATGAGCCTAAAAACTATAAACAGCAAAAGGCTCGTTTTGTTCTCCACAGGAAAAATATTAATAAACACAATTAATGCAGTAAAAAAAACAGAAAAATTGATGCATAAAACAATGAAACTAGCCATTATTTTAGTAATTGATTTTTCTGACAATTAATCATAAATATTCTGCAGATTCTTGATGTAACCATTTAAACTTATTTTAAATATCATAAAAATGATCTGATTTTGTTGTTCTTTCAACAAATAGACTTTTTTGACTCTGTGTTTTCCAGTTAACGATCAATCGATTACTAAACTAGTTGTGTTATTTCAATATTCAATTATTCATCATAAGTCTGATTAATCATTTCAGCCTTAAATTAAACTCAAAAGAAATAAACAAATAACGTTTTTACCTGATGTTAAGGAACCAATAGTTTCTCCACAGCTGCAAGATTCCTTTTCTTCTGGGATATTTTGTTACTGATCCGGAACCGGAAGTGATCCACGCCATCTTAGTGGCCAAGCATAGCAGAACAGAACCATGGCTTCCAGACCAACAGAAAGAAAATATGTGGGAACTCTTGACCAATGTGCAGCAGAAAGATACATGAACAAAATGGCTGCTGTCAGGATCGATGAGCAAGCTCCAAACGTGTTGTTTGTTTACTATTGTTTACTCCATACCAACTGCCTACCAAGATGGCTGTCAGTTACAAAGTTAAGGGAAGTGTGACATCACATCAGAAATTTGAAATCATCAAACTTCTGAGCTTTAGTTTTTGTTCTTTCAATTATTTGATTATTTGACAGAATTTGGAGAAATCGATTAATATTATACTATTATTATTTGTGTGCATTTTTTTCTACATAAACAAAGTGCCAAAAAAAAAATCATAATTCGAGAGCAAATAAATACAAGTAGAGTTGAGAAAATCTTCAAAAAAGAAATAAAACAGAAAAATTACAGAAAATAATGTTTTTACCTGATTTAAAAGAACCAATAGTGTCTCCACAACCAAAACAAAATAAAGTTGGGATGTTAAACTAGCACGCCATCATCCATCTGATACTGAAGCCAACTTGGTACTGATTATATCAATATTTTGGATAGAAGAATGATTCTTTAAAGCGACAGGTAGCATAGCCTGTTGGGAATGTTAAGCTAGCCAGCATAGACTTTTGGGAATGCTACATTAGTAAGGATAGCCTGTTGGGAATGCTAAGCTAGTTAGCATAGCCTGTTGGGAATGGTAAGCTGGCTAGCATAGTCTGTTGTGAATGCTAAGCTAGCCAGCGTAGCCACCCATGACATCGTTTTTTTTGTTTGTCCGCCATTAGCTGAAGGTTCTTCTAACCGTTTTTGCAGTTCAAATTCTCTCCTTTTTATGTGTCTGGACCTTGTGACCCGTTTGATAACCGTTGTTCTGTTTTTACACTGAACTTGGCAACCCGCCACTAATCGGTTCTCTGATTCAGAGATGAAAGAGTCCAGATCAGATCGCCTCCCCTGAGGGAACCTTTCCATTTCAGGTGCGGAACATTAACAGCCTGCAGAACAAACAGCTGATGCGTGAATGAACAGCAGCGCGAGTGAAGACAACATGGACACATTAATAGGATTCAAAAGAAAAAAAACATAATGTGAGTTTTTCTAACTTTTTATATTCTCTTTGGTTTTATATTCAATAAAAACACATCTATTTAGTGAATCATTAAAGAGGTCAACTGAAGTGACAAAAATCCCGACTCCCCATAAACGTGCCTGTCTTTTGAATGTTCATCATGTTTTTTTATTCTTGCAGATGCAATAATTTATTAACACATTCTTATAAAATCTTTTATCTCTGCTTTGCTTCTATCCATTATATATTTAATCTATTGGTGAACAGATAAAAATAAATCATTTTTAGATTTGACTGCAAGTAATTCGGATTAAATCCTTCACTAAAGTTTATAGCCAAGCGTGAAAAAGGTTTAACATCTTTATTTTCTTTGAATTTACACAAATAATGAGTTTAAATGGCAAATGCAAACTTTCTGTAAAATCAGGGAGCAGACTCAGCAAAAAAAAAAAAAAAAAAAAACATTTTCCACAAAGATAAAAGGTGCAAATTAGCTTTAAAAGTACATCACTAATTAGCACTTTCAGCTCTTTTGCGGTTTATTGATCTCAGTTTGCAAAGCGATGAGAAAAAGTCAAAGTTTCTGGGACAAACTGAAGGAGTTTCTGCTGCAACCCAAAGCGACTCTTGCACCTGCTCAGGACGTTTAAGATAAAAATTTACGTAAGTATAGTTATTTCACTTTTTCAAAAGGTAATTTAATCTCCTTGATGTATTTTTTGGGGACTGAGACAAACACAAGTGAAGAGGAAGGGAAATTATTCCCTGAAAAGTGTGGCTTGAATTTGATGTGATTGTGCAAAAACTACCTTAGAAAAGAATTAGTCAGAATTTTTAAAAATTATTTTTTATTTATTAATGAATGTGGCTGGGTTGAAATAACTGAACAGCCTGTAAAAAGTTTGTGTGGCTCAGCGGAAACTGGAGCGGGACATTTGGTGCAATGCAAGGATTCAACCACTAGAGGTCAGTGTTGGATATGTGACGCTGCAGCGATTCTTTCTGTTTTTATTTGTTTCTTTCTTTCTGTCCCTTTCTTCCTTCCTTTCCAGGTGTTTGTTTCCTTTCTTCTCTCTTTCTTTTATTTCTTTATTCCATGATGCCAACAGAAATTGCCGCAGAAGAGATCTAAAGTAATTTTTTAAATTTTGATTTCTACTTTAAGGGACATTAACAAATTAGGAACATTTCTGTTTGATCTCATTAATAATCTCTCTGTGTTTCCGGCTGTATTGTTTTGGTTTAGTCAGCGGAGGACAATGTCTCTGTCATCATCCTCATCCTCTTCCTCCTCCAGCAGATTGAGCCAGAACAAACTTCCTTTCTAATCTCTGATCAGAAACATGAACACGTTGTTCTGCTCCGCTTTTAAAATGAAATCATTTAGAGATTGTCCTTCCCTCTGTTGTAAACTTTAAATAAATGTTCAGTTTTGTTTCACCTCGGCTGGTTTCCAGCTCTGGTGTCGTCAAAATATTTTTTTCCCCCCAAATGGCTCCTGCAGCAGGAAGGAGGACAAAAGGAAACTCAAAATCTAGCTGTTTGTTTTGTCTTTGTTTGTTTTAATTATTTCAAACAAATTAACACACACGCATATTTTTTGGTGGTTTGACCTTTCTGACCAAAACAAATGATGATTCCATATAACTGACAACAACAGGACTCATCAAAATAATCCTTTACAAGGCAATAAATACATTGGAGATGAAAAGGTTGAGACGACTCCAATATTCAGACAGGACTGACCGACGCTGCTCAGTTTCCATGGGGACGCTCGGCCCCAGTTTCCCGGATGTGCTCTTTTCCCTGTTCAACATGGCGCTGGGAAAGTAAGCGACTTCTGCTAATGTCAGACAGTTTCCCCAAACTTCTCCCGCTCATGCTCCACTAGGCCCGGGAAAGTTCAGAGAGTCCCCTGCGAGGCAGCGGAAAGCGTTTCCCCGTGTCTTTCTGGGTGAGTGAGCGGCTGCGGGTTTAGTGAAAGTATTTCCAGGTTATTTTGCTGCTCCGCTTCGCGCTCCGGAGCTAACAGCAGCTAACAGCAGCTAACGTTAGCCGCTGTCGGGGCTCCCCAGGCTGGCCGCCTCCGAGGGAAGCAGGGCAGCTTCTTCGCTCTGGTTCAATGAAAACTCGCTCACAGCCTGATGGAAAGTTCACAGGTTGATACTAATGACCCACGGTAAACGTCTGAAGCTGCTCATAAATGTAACTCCAGCAGATATGACGCTTCATCTGGTTTTAGCGGCTGTTTGTACATTAGTGTGACGTCGCTGCTCAGCCAGAGTTACGATGGATTTGGTGAAATGTGAACCAGTTTGGCCCGCGGCGGGTTTCTGAGTCTCATCAGTCTTTTAAAAGTTTCTAAACTTTTGTTTCCTCTGGCATGACGTTCACGGCGTATTTTAATGTAAGGGTTGAAAGCAAAATATTCCCATTTCTACTGACGAGAAAAACAGTTGAGTACTGATTTCAACTAAATGATTAAAAATAATACCATTTTAAAAACCATGTTGGGAAAGACACCAAACTCCCTGTTCAGGCTGTGATTCCTGGATCTCAATTTGTTTTAAATTACTTTTCTAAATTTTAAAGTTGTTTTAAAGAAAATAATTTACAAACACCAGAGCACTGTTTATTTTTATGTCACAATTTCTTCCATTTTATGGGAAACATAACCTATAATTATTGAGAATAAATTTAATAAATTAAGAGATTATAAATCTATTTTTTTTTCTGACAAAACTAAAAGCATTAAAGGTGCTTCATTATATAGAAAGGAAGAAAGAAAGAAAGAAAGAAAGAAAGAAAGGGATTTTTATACATACTGGCTGCTGGGATGGACATTTTGTTGAGTATTGCAGTGATGACAGCAGTTCCAATAAGTTTTTCTTTAGCATTTTCACTTTTGAAAATATTCAGCTCCAGTGAAAAGCAAATAGATTGTTTTGGTTTTCTTATGTTTACAACATTTTCATTCCATTTAAGACGGTTGAGCAATGGTTGAAATTTTAATGATGTTCAATCATTGTTTACGTCCTACATTTGGCTTCTTGTTCAGAATTATGATGCATGTCTCACATAATAACGTAAAAGTTGGATAAAACAATCGGACACAGATTGTAGTTGGACCATTCAGATTGCTGTGAAAAAGACCAGATGTTGGTCAGATTTTGGGTTTGGGTTGAATTTGTCTGCTGTCTCAACGTAGCCATGAATTGTTGGGTAAAATCTGGAATGTACAACTTCAACAATATTGCAAATATTGCATGTGTCGCTGTGAATTCGAAGTTACCCTGGTTTGTGTCAGTGCTTCACTAGTCTGCCGCACAGCAGATTAACATTTTCCTGTGTTAATCTGAACCGGAGTAGAATGGAAAGTCGTGGGGGTTAGAACAGAACATTCTTGGATTAAAACCGAGAATCGTGTTTTTCCAACATACCAAATCTTGTAACTGGACTGTTGGATGTGAAGCTAATATTTAAATGTAAGTTGTTAGCTTATGTTGACCGAGAGGTTTAGTACTTTACTGACCTTTTAAGTTGTTCTCAAACATCAGTAGCTGTGTTTCAGTTGACTGTATAATTGGAAAATCTTATATTTCGAAAATAAATTTGCTTCATGCAGTAATGGCAGTTTTGAAAACAATTCTTGTAAAAAATATATTTTGGTGTGATGATGGAGTAATTTTTTATATTGTATCAATATTGTTTTTTTGTTTTTTTTGCAAAACTGCAATTGAAACACATTTTTGCATCACACGAATCACTTGATCAACAACAGGATGTTACTACTGCCAGAAAACACAAAGAAGAAATCAGGAAGTGGTTTTTAATAACTTATTACGTGAATAAACTTATTCTCATGTGATTTTAATAGAGCTTCTTTTTTAATGGAAACACTGCAACTGCAAAATTGTGGGATTTTTCACATCAGTAAAATATTGACAGAGTTTTGCGCACACTTGCAATGAAAAAGCAGCTAGTGTCATAGCACTAACTTGTAGCAGTCCTCTGCTACAAGTTTTAGTGCTTTTTTGTTCTGGATCAACTACAGAATCTTTCATGCTCTGCAATCATGATCGTCTGAGTCTGCGGTGAGTGGAGGGAGTTCAGTAAAGTTGTCCGATTGGTGCTGGGTTCATACAGCACATTCCTGGGATGCCAGAGGTGCAAGCAGGGGTCACTGTTCTCTCACATTATACATCATTACACCTCAAGAGCAGCGCCGTCTTCATGCCCTGCAGAGCACCTGGTGCAGAGCTAAGCTGATAAACGTTCAGTCAATGAAAAGAACGTTTAAAAACCCTCGATTGATTCTAAATTAGTCAGCAATAGCTAAAATATGAGTTGGTTGATCTTTATTTATTTACAACAAAACATTGAATTTGTGATGATAAAATACAAGCTGACTATGTTTATTAAACTGAGACTGTGCTTCACAAAGTTAACAGGAAGTAGCATTAAGCCTGTCACAATAAGCAATAAATCAATTAATCACATGGCAAATTAAAACAACCTGAGTTTCCATTTCCATGGTTTGTTTCTCTCTTTCTACCAAAAACTAGATGATTAAAGTCTTCAGTCTGGTGCTTCGGTCTCAACAACCGTATTTTGGCAGTTTTGCTTAAGAAGACATCATAATTCATTTTATTTGTTGTTTCTTTTGTTTTATTTGTTTTGGGTACTTAAAATGTCTTCCAGTTCCAGGGTTAAAGTTTATTTCTTTATTATTTGGTTGTTTAATTTCTATCGCTGTCATTCGCTCTATTATCTGGTGAATCGTTTTGCAGATCAAATCCCTTTTTGTGCTTTATTCTCAATCTGTTGTATAAACACCTGCTGGTGAATAATAAACACGTTAAAAAAAACCATCTTTATTCTGAAGTATTTTCATTTTCAGTGGTAAGAATCCAGTTGGACCAGTTTGGATTCCGTTCCGACTCGGTTTAATTTTCTGTCTGCAGATGAACCGACTGCAGCTCATTAATATGCATCACAGTTTATCTCTGACGGCTCACGCAACGGAAATTAGAGCACAAAAAATACAGCTGAAGAGCAGGAAATAAAACTTCAATCTCCTTTTTTAGGTTCTTAACCAGCAGTGTATCTGAATGTTTTGCTCATTGATCTACCTGAACCAAGGATGACTTGACATTACTCTGCTCTCTGGTGAGATCCAGTGGGTTGGATCCTTGTCTAGAGGACAGTGGTTGGATGAGACGGGAGCTGAACTGACTGAAGGTGTTAGAATCGAGGAAAGACAAGAGGCGTTCTGTGTTCCCTCTAACTGAAGCGTCAGAAGATTCACCTGTCAGTTTGTTGGAGGAAGCAGAATGAATACACACATCGGTTTGGTGCAGTTAACAGAAGAAAACCAGTTCATATCTACCACAGAGGTAGAGATGTTGCCGTTTTACCCGGTAACAGACCTTCATCATCCGACTCCTGCTGGTCTGTGAACTGGATTTATGAGAAAAATGAAAACATGAATAATCAGCAGCAAGTTCAGAAAGGGTTCAGAGTTCACCTCGTCCTGCCAGGCTGAGTTTGGACAGAAACTGTTCTCTGATTATCAACATCATCACGGCTGAGGATGCTGGACGTTACCAGCCTCAAGATGACAGCAGTTATGACACAGATGTGGATCAGCTCTTCATCGCCAGCTGTTGATCCCTCAAAGAATGGAGAAATCGCACTGTTCTGTTGTCTGGTGAAACACAGCCGGGTGGACTCCTGTCCGGGTAAAAGTCTCCTCTGGTTGGATGAGACAGGAACTGAACCGACTGGTGAAGATGATGGATGTAAGTGTGGAGGACAGACTGGTTGTGTTTCCTGTCTAACTGAATCTTCAGAGCAGCAAAAGATCCACCTGCCAGTTTGTCGAAGGAAACGCGGTGAAGCTGAAGTCGCCTCGTCTCTGAGCTTCGTCATGTTGACTCTGAAGACCACAGGACCGATCCTGATGGTTGGCACCATCAGAACCAGAGGAAGAACAAAGTCTCAGAAAGACATTCATGTCTGTTTTGCTGTTGATGACGACACAGTGCACAAGGTCTGGTTGGGAAACGAGAAGAAATTGAGAAAATGAAGAAACAATACTTTTTTAAAAACGTTGCTAAAGAACTGGACTTGTGAACAGAAAGGAAAATCCTCTGAGGAATGACTGAACCGGCCAACTCCAACATGGGCCTGGAGGCGCTCAGAACCAGAAACAACAGCGACCGAACTAAAAAAATCCTCTGTTAGTGGAGCAGCAGATCTGTTTCCGACACCGTCAATCAGCTGCATTTGTTTGGCTCAAACCCGCAATTATAGCATCTTGTAAATGTTTGCTGCAGGGCCTCATCTGTGAAACAAGGCCTGAAGAATCTATTCGATTTAATATAACACCATGTAAGAATGCAGCAGATTCCTGCAGCGGATTTAGACTCAACGCTTTCAGGTGAAGTCATCAGAGTTGCTGCAGGACGGGTCGCCCGTCGTCTTCTCCTAGTTTTAGAGCGACGAGAGAAAAACGCAACAAGGTTATTATTGTTGGTATCGACTGAAACTTCAGGCCTGATAAGGTGAAGGACACGCTTGTTGCTGCTGCAGCAGCAGATAAGATGTAAAGAGCTGTTTACTCACCGCTAAATGATGCAGAGCGAAGCAAATAATAAAATTATGCAGCAATTATTTTAGTAGTTAATTATTCTACCAATTATCAGGCTGATCAATGAATTATTTGGGTGATTAATCGGATGGAAAATTTGATGATACATTAGAAATACATTAAAAGATGCAAATAAATCAGTTTATTTTTCATAAATACCTGAGATATTCCTTGATAATTTGTAGATTGACAAATTTTTGCATAGTTTTTATATCTTTAATGCAAAATAAACATATTTTTGTACAGTTTTGGTGTAATTACTGCTCTGAGTATGCTGTTTTTTCAACACATCGCCTTTCGAGAGTCTGTGTCCTCCAGTTAATAATTAATTACTAAATAAGTCGACGACTGCTTATTGAATAATCAGTTCGTCATGATTAATCGTTTCAGCTTACATTTGTGCATCTTCATCGGTGAGAGATGTTGGTTAATTTTGTGACATTGCTGCCTGTATGCATGAGCAGATTTCTTCCTTTTAGATGAGATTGATTTGGATCAGACAAAATCAGATTAATTTCCCTTGTAAATCTGGATATCAGCAGTAGAGGAGGAAGCAACATGTGAACTTTATTGTAAATGAACAATAAGCTGACCTACTTTCCTCCAGTCGTTTGTGTTTGATTTTTAGGGAGTTGTAGTTTTTCTCTTTTTGAAACGAGATGCATTCTTTGTCCCTATTTTGGCTTCGGTAAATGTTTGCTCTGCAGTCGTTTCCCGTTCTGGCTGTGAAATCATGCTGAGGCTTGTGTGCTCCCAGTGTTGCAGAGGATTAACAGAAACAATACAGAGAGACTTCTGGATGGTGGCGCCGTTTCACCTCTGTTCCGGTTGGGTTTCAGAGGAGGAAACGAAAGCTTTCGCTCGTCAGGATGAGAAGGACAGGACTCGACCCGTTCCAAAACTATTTCTCCGGATTCCGCCTTTTTTAGGACTCTCGAAAGAATCTTTTTGTTCATCTTCACATAATATTTTCAAGCTGTGAGTAATCTTCACACAGCTTTGCTTGATCCCTTCCAGCACAGCAGAAGGTTCACAGGTCACATGATGTCTGATCAAAGAGCAGCACTTTTCAGGACTGTCTTTAACTCTGAGATCACATGACGTCTGTGTTTCCTAATGACAGAGGTGATAATCGCACCTTCGTTGCTTCTGTTTACGACATGACATCATTATGTAATAACAACGCCACCGTGACTCACATATTTACTGGACATTATTTGGGATTATGGCTGATTTCTCAATAGATTAGTTTCGTAATTGAGTCATTTGGCGATTAATCTGACAATTAATTGAGTAATCAGACAATTGTCCTGTTCTGTAGTAGCTGCTTAAGCTAGTAAAATAATAATAAGATGCTACTAAATAATAATTCAGTAAATTTTTTAAAAGAGAAAAGATTTTATTTCTTAAAATGTTGCAGAATTTAAAATTTAAAAAAGAGTGTAAGCCTGAATTAGGGATGTGTGATATGGCATGAATATCTCAAATATTAGCTCAAATGATCAACTTTATTACCTTTGTCACTTTTTTCTTATCTCTCGTATTTATAATCAGTGAATCCTAATCTATTTCTAAGCATGAGTTAGCAAGTATCGGGCCTCGGCAGATTCTTGTCCGTCCTGTTTCTTCCTTCCCTCTCAGAGTGGGTATTTGTTTTCTGCTGAAACAGAAATAGTTTCTGAATCTATTATGACTGTTAAGTGGATATTCCTGTTGTCCGGAAATTCATACGACATTTTCTTTCGTCGTATGACTCACCGAAGTTTGTTTTTACCGAAGCATGTCGAGTATTTTCATGTGTAATCCGAAACATTTTTCCGTTGATCTTTTGACTAATTCACATGTTCTTCTGTTTACAATGAGAGGCGTGTTTCATGCAACATTTATTACTTATTGTACATCTTTACGTATATTGTAAGTAGTTTTTGCAGTGCAGTTTGGTCTAAATGGGTTTCAACAGGACATCAAAGTAAAACTTTAATAAATTGGTGGAATTTTTTTTGTGCTCGATTGAGGATGAAGTGTTTGGTTCATTTTATCCTGTTATTTTAAAATAATTTGGAAGTGGACTGAACTAGTTAGTTTCCCACGCTTGTTTTGTTGCATTTTATTGTCATAATGTCCTCCAGTTAGACTTCAGTAAAGTTAAGTCTTGAGGCCCAAAATCAGACAAAACTGGTCTTTACCTTTAATCAGATTAAAGGTGACTTTATTTTTATTTATTTATTTTTGATAATACCATCTATTTTTGATGATTCTCTTTCAAAATGTTAGCATTTATGAACAAAACAGGCATGAAAATGTAGAAAATGTTCAGAAATCCATGAAAAATTTTATATTTTTGGATAGGTCTGAAGTCCTGGAAAATATTTACTGCAGTAAATTTGAATTTTTAGGATTGTTTTATAAGCTGTCACAATGACATTTTGCAGAATCGTCCAAGAAATGATCAATATAAACAATAATATAATCATTTTGAGACTATTTACCACATATATGACAAAGACATAATAATGCAAGTACATTAGTAAACTTTACTTTACATAGAACATTTGGCCTTGGAACTGGAAGACATTTTAAATATCCAAAATAAATAAAACAAGAGAAACAAATAAAATTAATTTTGAAGTATCTGTTAACAAAAACACCAGACTGAAGACTTTCATCGTCCAGTTTTTGGTAGAAAGAGAAAACAATAAATCATGCAAATGGAAATTATTGCCCTTGTTTCAATTTGTCATGCAATTAATTGATTTATTGCTTATTGTGACTGGTTTAAATGTATCATTTTGCAACCGAAACCAATAGAAAGGTGCCTCTGGGCCTACTAAAACTATTTCTTTGTTGTTGTTGAGCGTGTAGAAATGTGGAAAAGATTCCTTAAGGCGCATTCAGAAAGTCTGTGCTGAAGTCTGTGTTGAAGTCAGCCTGTGTACTCATTTACCCTACTTTCTCTGCTTTATCATTGACCTTTCCACATTCCACAACCTGCGCCTGAAGGTCGGCTCTCATTGGCTGCAACACTGCGAGCTTTGTTTGAACTTGGCTTCTGGATTGGCGGCTTTGTGCGTCTCTGCCGTTGATACGTCGGCTGAACCAGTTTCTGCTGTATTTTTACTCAGGAATGCCTGCAGACTTTCTCCTGGCACAGGTACATTCCTCATCGGCACCTCAAAATAAATCCACCTGTTTTCTTTATTGAACAACCAAACTTTTCATTCAGTTGGTTTTTTTCTTTGTAAACTATTTAGTTTTTTGCTGTTCTGATTGCATCCAAACTCAAGCAAATCAAACAATCCTTGGAAGGGTGTGACTGGATTTCTAACGTCATGTTCTGTAAATTGGCCTTGGCTTTGTCTGTGTTTTGTGCTCCGTTTGGTGATGAATGTGCTTATATTAACAGCCAGACTTGGTATTTCACAGCAGCATGCTTTGATTAGATAAACAGGCTAATTTGAGGCAGACTGTCACCACTTGTTGTGTAAGAGGGAGTCATTAGCTGATGGCAAAATACACATTTGCGAGGCTGGAAGTTGAATATATTCTTGTTTTTAAGATTTTCTGGAACGTCTTCTTACTGAAAACCTCCAGAACAGCCTGGTTGGTCTGGCACACCGAACGATTACGCCGTTTGTTTTAGACATGAACATGTGCAGAATGAACGCAACGATAAAAAGTTAAAACGAAACAAAGACGGTTCCTAACCCTAAACCTCACGAGTCACATGTTCAACAACCGAATGTTGCCACCAGAGGAAACAACAAAGAAGACAACAACAGGAAGTAGTTGGAAGGTGATGGCGCAGTTCCACTATTGATTATTACAAACTCGATCCATGTAAAACTACAGGAATAGGTTGTTTCATAATTTTCCCACCGTCAGTTTTGGTCCTTGAACGCATCACGGGTTGTTTTGGATCTGCTTCCTGTAAGAAGTTACTCATGTAAGATTACCAGAGTATTCCGGGAAAGCTACTTAAGTACCGAGTTACTGATCAGATTATCTGACTTATAGTTAATGACATCAGACAAACAAAAAGAAACTTTTATATGCAAATTCTGTTATTTTAAAGAGCAAAATGAATAAATGCAAATGAAGGAGAGACACTTTGGCTCTTGTTCCACCACTGTTAATTCAACCTTGATTCATGTACAAAATTAAAAAAGAAATCACAGCAATAGGTTGTTTTCTAATTTTCCCACCGTCAGTTTTGGTCCTTGAACGCATCACTGTTTGTTTTACGCCTGTTATAAATGTTTATTATTTAATTTGGGGAAAAACCGAAGCAAAGCCAAACCTGGAAATGAACCTCCGGGCAGGAAGTGCAAAAAGTCAAATGTGCGTCAGGTGACCGTGCAGGTAAAACACCTGCAGGTCCGTCTGCGAGGCGAGGGGCGGAGAGGCGGAAGAGGCGTCGCTGTTTGTGATTTCTAACCCGCGTTTGGCTGCTGACAGCGCCGCGCTAATCTCCCTCCCTCCCCGCTGACCGGCTGTCTCACCCCGCAGCGTCACAGCGCTGAAACCGGAGGAATGCGACACGCTTCGTGTTTCCGAGCCCACGGCCGCTCCGCTCGCTTCCGCCGCTTCCGCGGTTAATGTCGCTGGATTCCTCCGCGGATCCGGTGCTGGTTCGCTGGACTCGGTTCTGCTTCATGGTGAGTATTACTGATCACAGCTGAGTTTCATCACGACTCAAGGAAAGTTTGGTTCTCTTGGTCGGTTTTGGGACATAAAAAGCAGAATAAGTTTTATTTCAGTGTTATTTCCTCCCAGTGTTCCCATTCAGACCTGTTGCTGACTGGAGACAGCTGTTGGCCTCCACCATCACAGTCATTGGCTTTATTTGCACAAGTGTTGGTGACACATGGAGCTGAGCAGAGAGGGGGAGGATGGCCATGTTTGCACTTTTAACCGGAGTTTTAATGGAGAAAAGGGGAAAATGCAGATACATAAAAATTTCAGGCATTTACAGATAAAATAGAGCTGCTGCTGCTGCTGCCTTTTGTTTTTGTGCTTTCAGTTGAAATCTGGAGGAACAAATCCCGTTTTTAATCAGCATTAATAAAGTCATTAGACACACAGAACCACTCACTGCTTTAAAAATAAAGAAGTTATCATGTTAATTAGTATTTACTGTTAAAGGAAACCTCAAACTGTCAATATTTTTACTATTTTTCTCCATTTTGTTCAATACATTTTAAAATATGACTAAATGCACTAAATTTGTGCATTTGGTGTCATAAATCACACTGTCTTATGTGACTGAACGCCTAAAGAAGCAGATGACAAATAGAAATGTTTTTAAAGAGCAGTGTTTGTGTTTGTGAAGCTATAATTGATGTGACACACAGTCACAGCTTTACAGTTTCCTAAAGATATAATTATAAGTAGTTCTTATTACACTTTTATAGTTTGTCGCAATAGCGCCACAAAATAATGTGATAACATTTTAAGTCCATGCCACCCACCTCTAGTTTTTATAACACTGCAGATTTCGTCGGGTTAATTGTATACAGAGTTTTGTGAACAACCTATGAATTATCACCTGGATTCAGCAGCAGTGAGCTAATATTAGAGCATCTCAGCAATAAGGGCAGCTTGCATGCAGCCTTACACTGAAAAGCTTTAAAGCCAAAATTATGTGATGTCCCGTTGAAGAGCTGCTGCCTCCAACTGAAACGTGGGAAATTGGTGATTTTTGGCTGGTGGATTTACAGACTCTGGCAGTTTCTGCAGCAGGTTTCCAGTCATTCAGAGGAAGTTGATTATCTCAATTCTATGGTCAGTATGTAAAAAGCCATTTCATTAAATTTCAAATGTCTGACATGCTAAACGGTATTTGCATTGGATTAAATTCATTAAAGTTGGGATTCATGTCTATGGTAAATACATTAATTTGCGTCGACACAGATTATTGCATAGATTAGGATAATTTTTGATACTTTTGTTGACAGGATAAGTTTGTTTTGCTGGTTTATTTTTGCAAAACTGCAACGGAAACCATTTTTTCGCATCACATGAGTCACATGATCAAACTCCAGATGTTGCCACTGGAAGAAACCATGAGGAAGAAAACAGGAAGGAGGAGGATGACGGCGCAGAGTGTTTATTTTTGATTTTTTATGACTTATCGTGTGAACAAAATTACTGACGTGTGACTTTAATTACGTGTCTTATTTAATGAAAACATAGCATTTGTGAAATTGTGATTTTTCCACATATTGACAAAGTTTTGCCCAATTTGTAATGGAAACACAGCAACTGAGCGCAATTTAGTTTTTCAAAAAATGGAAACAAAAATGGAGTTGCGTCAGATTTTAGGGGTTTCTCTTTTGTCTGACTAAAAACATCAAGCGATTTCTGCTGCTAGCGCTAAGTTAATTCGTTTGTTTTGGTTGTATTTACCCAGAATGCCCTGCTCTGTAGTTCACTTCCTGTTTTTGGACCAACCTCTGGTGTGTTTGATGTTCATATATGCATTCAAACTGCACCAAAGTTCACTTGTACTGAACCGGCACAGAGGTTTGTGTGCGGACCAGTGTTCCTTTATTTTGGTCTGTATCATACAAACGGACCGGAGTTTCTAGACAAACGGACCGGAGTTGGATTAAAGCGGATTAAACACGGCTGGTGGGAATGACTCCGTATCGCCCTGCGTGGGTAGAAGAGATGTTTTGATTTCCTGTTCCTGTCTGCGTTGGTGTGGACGCCTGGTGTTTGTGGGTCCACAGCTTTAGAAGCATGTGGTGCGACAGCAATAATCTGTCCCTGTGAAACGAGGCCTGGTGTGGAAACAGTCGTCTTGTCTGGGATGTGAACAAAACAAAGATGATTTTAGATTTCAAGAGAAACGGGGTTCATCAGGTCAAAAACTATTTTATGTGTTGGAGAAGAACTGGTGGTGGAAAATTATATGAGTTGCATTTAGTTTAATAAAGTATTTCTGACTTAAGGCTGCAACTAATGTTTATTCTGGTGATTAATTGGTTAATTAAATAAAATAAACTGCAAATTTTCCATTTAATGCACAGGATTAACAGAGTTAATCCTGTGCAGGATTAATGATGATCTGTGAAAACTTCTTTTTGTTGATGAAAATACACAAACTTCTTTTTCCTAAGAATTGCTCTATGGCTGCAACTAACCATTATTTTAGCAATTGATTATTCCATCAGTTTTTCCTGATCATTACTCAATCAAATAAAGACAAATCACACATCCGACATATTTTTAATTTAAACACTTACACTACTTTTATATAATATTAGCAATATTTTTAAATGAATATAAACAAATTTCAGTTCCTTTTTAAACATTTGAAACTGCCACTTGAGGAGTTTTAGCTTGAAATATATTCACAGACATATCGTCACAGCTGGCTTCAGTTCAGCTTGTATCATTATTCACTCAGACTGGCATCTTTCACAGAGCAGACCACCCACGCACAAAACTAGAATCAGGCCAGAAGACGGCGCCTCTGTCCAGAACTCATCAGTCCGGTTCGGTCCACAGAGCAGACAGGCTTTCTCACTGTTCAGCCAGGCATGGATGGACAGACTGCGAGGGACCAGTTCGCTCTGGGAGGAGGGCGGGAAACCAACTCAGGAATGGGAAAACTCAGAAAGTGACAGAGGAATGTAACGGGTGGATATGTACAAGGTCTGATATTTTTACCATCATTGGGTTTTAGAGAAAAGTATGACGGCGTATTAAGGCCGTTGTTGATGCAAAAGGAAAAGTTTCCCCAAAAATGGCACAAACATTTCAAGATTAATTTCAGAAAAATTCTAGAAAAAAAACTTGGAGTTTAACTCAGAAAGTTTACAAAAGTGAAAAATTTCCAAGATTTAATTAAAAAAACATTTCTTGAAAATTTTCAACTGAAAACAATGTGAGCTTTAAACTGTAGCTGCTGCCCATGTTTTACTGTGAAAGGGGCTCCAACTCTCCATTAGCTGCACGCCCTCCTTCATAATGCTGCCCTGGGCAACCGCCCATGTGGGACATATCAAAACCCGACACTGAATGCTGCTTAGAATAACTTTGAGTCACTTCAGAGGAAAATAAACACAAATCACCTCTGACATTCTCGCACTGCTAAGCTAGCTGCTACATTAGGGACACCGCCTGCTGGAAATGTCAAAATAAAAGCACTTCCTGTTCCGTTGCTTTATAAATTCTTACTACGCTGTCACTCATTCATTATGTTGTAATTTATACCTTATTCTGAGTACATGATGAGAACTTTTCAATATTATATAAGACAGAATTTAGTAGCTTATACATGTTTATGAAAATAAAAAAACTACTTTTCATTGTTTATGTAGTGACATAGAGCCAAGCTGTTTGGATTCCTAACCCAAAGCGATGCAGGAATAAGATGGAGCTAGATTATCAGAAAATGACTGTCAGTAGTAGATCTCCACCACATTTTTCAGTTAAAACACTTTCAGGTGTTGCATTGTTGGAAAATGTTGATGACTGTCGATCTAAATGTTTTATTTTCTTGTTTTGGATTCTAAACATTCATCGACAGCCTGAATGGTTTCCATTAACCAGAATCAGCCCATAAAAAGCTTCTTCGTTGAACCGCTGTGCTGCGATCTGCTTCCTGCTTGTCATTTTTCTCGCCTTGCATCACGTCTTATGATTTCTTGGCTCCTCAGGGCTGCAGTAAAATCTTGTTTTTCGCCCACAGTGATTTGGAACCAGATGAAGGATGAAACTCAGAGTTTCAGAGCCAAAATGTTCTTTTACTCCCAGCCTGTAAATATGAAAACATCAGAATGATTCATGAGTCAGAAACTTTCCCTGATGTTATGGATGAAGCAGCACTTTACTTTAAGAAGTATTTCATAATTATCCGGTGCTTTTACTCCAGATATTTCAGTGAATGACTAATTATTACCATTAACTGATGATTATTTCAATCCGATTAATCGTTTGAGCTTTAAAACCGTCAACAGTAGGTAAATATAAATATTGATATGACTGGCACAATGACAATTATTGCTAGATGATAAATTGTCCCAGTAATTATTGCGATAAACGATAATATTGTTTTGAGACCGTTTGTAAACAACAGACATGACAACCCAAAACAAAAAGTAAAACAGAAATAAAAAACCCCCACTTATAATCAAAACAACAAATATGAGGATTAAATATCTGTAAACATGTTTTAACTAAAACACACACAGCTGTAGTTTCTGTTAGTTTTAGAAGTTTTTTTTATTAAAAGAAACTGATTTTGGTAGCGACCAATTTTTTTTGTTTTTTTTGTTTCTGTTTCTGGGTGGGTCTCTCTTCACATCAAACCTCCCTGCTGTGAAGGTCTGTACTAACTCTGCAGACTGCCTGGGCCAGCAGCATGACTCACGGCCTCTGGCTTATGATCCACCCTAATCGCCGAGTCGGCGCTCCCACCCAGCTCCCCGTCACTCTGTCCCACAATCCCTGCATCTTTTTCTTTTTTCTTCTCGTCTGTTTTATTATTTAAGCAGAGCTTGAAGGTGTGGCGCCGTTTATTTGTAGGAAATAACAAAAAACTTTGCTGGATGAAAATGAAAAATCCCCCTTAGCGGTCTTGCATGCTGCTAACCAGCAGGACTCTGTTTTATTACTGGGAGTGTTTTCTCTTTAACCTGCAGGTTTTCATGGAGTCAAACCACAACAGCCTCTGCTTTTCAGGGGACGTCTGATGTTGCACACTGCAAAAACACAAAATCTTTCCAAGTATTTTTGTCCAGTTAGAGCAAATATCTTAGTATGCTGGAAATAAGACAAAGACAAATTTCAAGAAATAGGGGTTAGTTCTAAGTCAATAATACCTTGAAACTCTTGAAAAAACTCCTGTTGCATTTGCAGAATATTTCACTTTCATGTGAAAATGTCTTGTTTTTAAATAAAATTAGCTGCCAGTAGAAAAAGTACTTTTTAAAATCAATATTAAGGCTTTATTGGCTTAAATCAATCTCTTACAGCTTTCTAGAAAGTTACTTGTAAGTTAAGATATTTGCACTAGAAACTAGATCAACACTCCTTGGTGAGATTTTGCGTTTTTGCAGTGCACTTGTCCTTCTATGTTTCTCAGTGGCAGGAGATTACTGCTGCTCAGCAGGCAAAAAAAATAAAAAATATGAGGTCAGCAACGATTATTAAGCTGGTGACCCGATTTCAACCGCGAGCGAACACACATTTAAAAACCTAATTATTCTATCAACAACTTGATTTTCATGCTAGAACTGAGTTTGAGCTTTTTTGTTGTCATTTAATGCTGAAAAATAAGCTTTTGATTTCACTCTATCCATAATTATTGTATTTTATTTAAATAATCAAAATGCTGCTAAACTGTTGACGTGATCTTTCCTCTTCAGCGGTTCTGATTTTCTCCTTCACTCCACCCAGGTCTGTGTAAACTTCTGCTTCTGGCTGTATCATTGTCACAACAGTAATCAAATAATAATTGTTGTTTTGAGACCATTTTCAAGTAATATAATGGTAATAATGATGCATTCTCAAGGATCAACTGTAGATTTAAAACAGAAACAACAAACAAAAAGAATTATAAAGTCTCTGGAAACAAAACTAATTCGATGCCTGCATACTAGCTGCTTTTTTTTCTCGTTTTCACTCGGCTTGCAGTTCATTGTTTTCGTTTTTTGTTTTGTTATTTGTTGCTTTCATCTCTCTGGCTCTTGTGATGCTGGTGCAGCTCACATCTGAATTGTGTTCATTTTCTCCTCTGGGTCATAAAAGCTGCTGTTAATGTTCAGGAAGTGACCTTTCAAAGATGAGTCTCCGTCTCCTCAAACTGTTCTCCCCTTCAGAAAATGCTTGGAGCTGATGTCTTGTCATCAATATTGGGTTCAAGTTTTGTTTGAGCCTGATGATGACCTTTAGCTAAAGGTCAGAGCTAGATAAATGCCACCATCCAGCCTATTAGGCCTCGGGTTGAAATGTGCAAACATATGAGATATTAATGCAATAAAATGTGTGGATTGCAGTTTTATTGTGCTGGTGCACTAAAGTTTTTCTTTTGTATGTATTTGCTAGTCACATTGCCTTCTTCTCTTCTTCCTCGCTGCAGATCTGATGCTAGCTTGCAGCCGTTGCCACCATGTTTGCCAAAAAGAAGAAGTCTCGAATCCAGATCTCTGCTCCGTCCAACTTTGAGCATCGTGTTCATACGGACTTTGACGAGCAGGAGCAGAAGTTCGTCGGGTTGCCGCGCCAATGGCAGTCCCTCATCGAAGACACGGCCAAGAGGCCAAAGCCTTTCATCGACGCGACGGTCATCACTACCGTAGAACCGCGAAAGGTAGGAAGAGCTACTCAGTTTTATTCATATTCATAACTTTACGCTGAGGCGTCGGCATCAATTCCCAGGCATACAGGAAATGACGGTTGTAAGTGGTAAAATAGAAAGCATCTGGGCTACTTCTCTTGTCTCGAAGATTTGTCATGTTTCGCCCAAAGGCTTCTTCTGTTTAAAATGGAGAAATGTTTTTGGACGAGCGCAAAACATCTTCTACAAAATGAAAGAACTTGAGTAAATTTCAAACCCTAAACCGATACTTCAAGGTCCTCAACATGCTTAAAGTAGCTCCAGTCAATTAAAAACTGTTGTCATCTGCATAAAGGAGAACTTATAACTGTAATTGTATTAATTCCAGTGTTTAAATTTGAATCTTTGGTGGCATTTTAGTCACTTTTGTAGAGTAAATATTGACATTACTCTAACATTTATTCAAATCAGGTGTTGAAAAACATGTACAAGCTACATTCAAGATTTAGGGTAGTTAGATTTATATGTGGTAAATGCCAGAAAGCTCAGCATGAACATTTCAGAGTTTTTTTGACTGTTGACCAGTCTGGTCAACATTTACTTAACTTTTGTTATATTATTGTTTATGTTGCCCCTGCTGTAGGATGCAAAATACAGTCACAATATATTGAAATAATATAATAAATGACATCATATTATGGTGAATTGAAACTGTATTTTTTTCTTTTTTTTTTGTTTTATTGATTTAACTCCAAAGTGTGGTGTTTTTAAATGTCACCTTGAAAATGCTTGAAATGTTCCTAATTTTTACCATGAAAAAACTCAGTGAGGAATCTATTTCCCAGGAATTTATTTAAATTTAAAGAGAATGTAACTGTGCAGAATATCAGATCTCTGGTTTTATGGAGAGAAGACTTAGAAGATGACTGGATCCTTTCCAGGCTTTAGATTAAAAAGATGCATTTTTCTGTCCTGCAAACGCCAGACGATCGTACGAGGCACGAAGCTGGGAGCAGACGGCTCTTTAACGTGGCTGCTGGACGAGTTCGACACCATGTCCGTGACCCGATCGAACTCCCTGCGGCGAGGCAGCCCCCCCACTCAGCCCCGCAGGGAGTCCAGCTCTGCAGGCGGAGAGCAGGAGAACGGCGACCCCCGACACCGGCACCACACACACCCAGACAGGTAGGAGAACTACTTTCCTCCGGCTTGCAAACTAAATGCAACCAGAAAACAAAAAACCTTTGAACAACCAGGCTGAGAATTATTGTAACTCTGATATTTACTGAATTACATTTCAGTAACTTTTTTGAAAAAAAAAAAATTTACTTTTCAGATAATTTTTTACTATGCTGTACTTTGATTTAATTTATTAGGAAATGTCTCTACTTGTAATTCACAAACCTGCAGGTTCTGTTGAAGTCTCTGAAGTTTTTACTGAAAGAAACTAATTTGGGGAAAATTATTTTCCCTGATTTCAGTAATTTTTGTTTTCTATATAAATTATTGTAATTTTTGTTCTTAAAATACCAAAATTTGCTCTTAATTTTATATTTTGGTTCATTTTTAAACATTAAATGATTAATAATTTCATCAGTCACTCAGTATTTCAGTGGACTTTTTACCAAATACTCTTTTACTCTTGAGAATTTCTTGGTGCTTTTTACTTGAGTAAAAACATGTTGAAGTAGTTTAGCTTGTGCTGCAGTACAATTTTTGGATCCTAGAGTTGACTTATCAATCAAAATGGCCGCCCTGAGCAAGCTGACATCACTCTGCACCATGGAAACTTACAAAACCAAAAATTAGACTAATTGATTAGAAAATAACTGATTAATTGGTGCTGCTAACTGCATGTTTGCTGCTCCCAGGGACAGACTGAGGCAGGACCATCCGGGCGGAGGGGACCCGCAGCACGGGCCGCGTGGCGTCCAGCCCCGGGACGAGGGCGTGCAGGGCCGGCCCCAGCAGCAGCCGAGGGGCCAGGAGCCCAGCAGGGCCTACAGGGAGCGGTCCGGGTCGGGACAGCAGCCTCGCAGAGACCCCCGGGACCAGGTACCAACCAAGACCCAAAGGAGTCACTCAGTCTCACTAAACGTTACTAACGAGCGACGCACCGATCCAATTATTTAACTTCCGATACTGATATCTGAGGTCCAATATCAACCGATCTGTTAGAGAAGAACTGATGATCTGACTAAAAACTGTTTTGCTTTTAACTCTGACATTAATATAATAAATTACAAATTTATTTGATAACTCTGCACCAGCTCACTGAAATATAGTGTAGCTTCAGAAGCTCAGCAAACATGGAACAACAACTTTAATTTGTCCAGTCAGTGCAGAACAGCCAGTTTGACATAAATAAGACAGAAACTGATAAAAACAGGTCGACTGGCTGGTCACATACTTAAACATCAAATATTTTGGTCCTTGTTACACAAATTTCTGAAAAACTGGTTGAAATTTTCATCTGTCATTTTTCCTGTAGATCATAATATAAATTATAAGTTTAGATCTAAAAAAAAAACAACTGGAAATTAATATCAGCTAGCAGGAGAAAAGTAGCAGCTAGTTACATTTACTTAAATACTTTTAGGAGTATTTGTACTCCTACTTTCACTTGAGTAATTATATTACAAAGTATTTCTGGATTTTCTACCCACTGAATGCAAAGCAAACATTTTTTGACCAAAAACTCATCAGACACAGATGGACACCTGCAGTTTCTGTTAGTTTTATAATTTTTTTGTTGAAAGAAACAGATTTGGAAAAATAATATATTTTGTTATTTTTTGTTCTATGAATTATTGTAATTTTTGTCCTCAAAATACCAAAATTTGTTCTTAACTTTATATTTTGGTCCAACTGATGTAATTTTTAAATCTCACTTGAGTAGACTTTTTACCAAATGCATTTTTATTTTAGTAATTTCTTGCTGTTTGTTTCTTGCATAAAAACATGTTGAAGTAGTTCTATTCTTACCGCTCCGTTTTCCAGGACCAGGTGATCCGCCGGGACCAAGCCGGCGAGCAGCGGCCCAAGTCCAGCTATGCGGCGCGTGACGGCAGCCCCACGTCTCCGAGGGACAAGAGGCCGCTGTCGGGACCCAACATCCGGACGCCCAACCTGCCGGTGACCGACGGCGTGATGAAGACGGCCCAGCAGAACACGCGACCGTTCAACACGTACCCGAGGACGGACAGCGACGGAGGACGCAGTCCGACGGGACAGGTAGGAGTCGACCGAGATTATCGGAGCGGCTGCTGGTCAGTTCAGTGAACTATTTCCTCCTCTGGTTCCGGTATTTATCAGGATCCAGTATTTATCAGGATCCAGTATTTATCATGATCCAGTATTTATCAGGATCCAGTATTTATCAGGATCCAGTATTTATCATGATCCAGTATTTATCAGGATCCAGTATTTATCAGGATCCAGTATTTATCAGGATCCAGTATTTATCAGGATCCAGTATTTAAAAAGAAAAACCTGGAAAATGCTTGAATTTCAATTAGATGTTATAAAGGTTTGGAAAGTTTTAGATTTCTGTATAAAGTCCTTTAAAGTTCTTCATATTCAAACTTCACAGTTTGGTATTAAAGTTCAAACTAATGTTTGATCATTTGGAGAATCTTATTTACAATCGAAACCAGATATTTTCATGCTCCTCATAAAAAGTCAGACATTTTTTTCTGGCTGTCTAAAGTTAAATCAGACTAAACTTTTCTTGTTTTAAATTGTTTTGGTGGGAATCACCAAAATTATTTCTATTTTCTAAATGCAACAAAACTGATCATTTTTAGAGATTTTTATTGTGATATTCTTTTTATTTTGTGTTTAATCTGAACAGAAAGGTAATTTTACGTGAACATGATTTGTTTGAACAGTTTCAATATAAACAATATTTATTATTCCGAATGGCTCAAGGGCTTATTGATTTTTGTATTTGATTATAATTTATCCTTTAGTGTTTTCTTATGGTAGAACCGCTAAAACAAAACATGGAGATGAAGATGTTATTAATTCAGTACAAAGGAAAAATAACGCTGAAAAATCTTTGAGGAACAACTAAAACCAGTTTTTTTTCTCGCCGTGTTTTTGGATTGATGTTTATTTTGCGATTATTAATAAGTGATCACTGTGGTAGATTAGCCACTGCTGCTGATAGCTAAGCTAACTCCTTGGTGGCTGATTAGCTAATTTAAACACCTTGATTATCTGTCAAACTTGGTGTTTGTCGCCTTTTCATTTTGTAAAGTTGTGATTTACAAAATGTTTTTCTTCTCTACTGTCCAGGTGGTGCGACACCAAGAGTCTTCCCCCCAGAACGGGCCCTCCAGCAGCTCCGCCCGGGGTTCCTCCAAGCCCCCAGTCAGCCTCCCTCATTCCCACCATGCATCCCACCCCAGCCTGACCCCGGACTCCTCCCAGCTGCCACACGCCCCCCACCCCAACGTGCCGGCCCCGCGGCCCCCCGTGCCCGCTGTGGCTCCTGGGCCGGGCGCGGCGCCGCAGGGCCGCTCCCCGCAGCGGGAGCCCCAGAGGGTTTCCCACGAGCAGTTCAGAGCGGCGCTGCAGCTGGTGGTGGACCCCGGCGACCCGCGGACCTACCTGGACCACTACATCAAGATCGGCGAGGGATCCACGGGAATCGTGTGCATCGCCACAGTGAAGACGACGGGGAAGCTGGTGGCCGTGAAGAAGATGGACCTGAGGAAGCAGCAGCGCAGGGAGCTTCTCTTCAACGAGGTACTGCTTCAACATCCGGCCGCTTTGACCTCTGACCCCTCCTGGAGGCTGAAACGGAGAGCTTTTAGAAAAGCTGTAAACATTCCAACAAAGTCTGTTGCAAAACCAAAACAAGTCAACAGAATCCTGCAAAAATACTAAATCTGACAAAGTGTTTTTGTTTAGTTTCTACTTTAAATATATTAGTACATTTGAAATTTGACAAAATTAACTTAAAAGTACATTTTCTGCAAGATACAGGAGCTTAATTTAAGTCAATAATTCCTTAATATTGCTGAAAAAGTTCTAGTTCTGCTGGGAGATTATTTCACTTATGACATTTTTTCCACTCTATAGTGAAACTAGTTTTTTAAAATGTCAGTATATTTTACACTTGGCAAAATTTAACGTTTCAGTTGTTGATTACTTTATATTTTTGTGTTCTTATGATGCAAAGCACTTTGACCTGCCTTGTTGGTGAAATGTTATACAAATAAACTTCATTGATTGAATCAATATTAAGGAATTATTAACTATTGATGAGCTCTTATATCTTGCTGAAAAGTTACTTGTGAGTTTTGTTTCATTTCAGGTGTCCTAAGGTTTTTGCACTAGTGTTTCTTCGTACAATTACATTATTTCTTTGCTGGCAAAACTATTTAATTTAGATATAAAATAAGCCATGTTTCCATCCCATCGCCGTCTAAACTTTGAGTGAACTTTTAAAATGTTGCAAACATTGAAATAAATGGAAAATGTGAATTAGGCTTTAGAGCAAATCAACCAGGCAGATGTTGGCAGATGTTGCCGTCATACGTTGGTGTAATAACCAAGATCTAGAGGTTGTAAACTATCAGGATCCACACAACCGAATTATCGAATCTCAGCTGAAGGTTTGAACTTTGACCCTGGGAAGCTCGAACCCACTAATGAAGGGGGAAGTTTGCTACGTCAGAACTTATGTGTTTCCATTGACTTAAAAAAAAATGTTATGGGAAAGCCCAAAACCACCTCAAGCAAGCTTAGAAACCTTTGTGCAAAATTGAGAAAGTTATTTTGAATTTTACTGTTTTCATCAAGTTTCTCTAGTGCGATGCATCAAAATGCAGCTAAAGAAACGGTTGATGGAAACTTGGGTGTTGATTAGATAAAAAAGAAGCAGGCAAAAATACAGGCAGTAAGGTCTGTAGAGAATTAGAAACTATGCAGAGCATCATCCATACATCAATATAAACTATAACACAAAATTATATTTCTTAGAAATTGATAATACTGTGAAAAAGTTTAAGCTTATTCCTAGAAAGTTGAGTGGAAGGAAAAGGTGCACCAGATACAGACAGTAGTTGGAGTGAATTGCAGCACAAAATATTGACCATTTAAAAAAAAAAGACTTCTATGGACAACAGAGCAAAAAACTCCATTTCATGCGACCATCAAGCAGGAACGAACTGAGTCTCAGCTGTGTGGTGACACTTCCTGGTTGTTGTTTTTGTTTTTCCCGGTGACGGCAGGTGGTGATCATGCGGGACTATCACCATGACAACGTGGTGGAGATGTACAACAGCTACCTGGTGGGCGACGAACTCTGGGTGGTGATGGAGTTCCTGGAGGGCGGAGCGCTCACCGACATCGTGACGCACACCAGGTGACGGCGGCTGTTTGGTTCTGGATATATTTTCTCTTAACAGAACCCGCAGGTTCTTTGCCAGATTTCCTGGAATTTCTCGGATTAAAAATCGGAAATTGAGCTTAAAAATGTTTCAATTTAAACATTTTTGGTTTCCGCGTTGGAACCATAAGTTTACATACTGTTTACAAAAACACTGGTATTTAAATATGTCAGTCAAACAAACCCTCGGAGAGTTTTACGTGCAAATTTCAATTACTTAATAACTTTAACACCATTTATTGCTTTTTGTTATTGATTTGGATACAAAGGTGCCAAAGTGGAACCCTAGTATTTGCACGTTTCTGGTACACCCCTAAATCTGATGCACAAGCAACTATGAGTGATAAAAATCTTTGTTGTTGAGTTCAATTGTCTATTTATTCAATAATTTAGAAGCAAAAAGCAGTTATTGAATTAAAATGTATGTTGTTTTTTGGTTTTTTTACTTTCCATTATTTAATTATAATGGACACATCTTTTTTAGCCCTGTAATCAGAAACTTTCCACCTTCTGATGAAGATAAAATCTCTTTGAAACAACTAAAAAATAGAATGGAATAGAAACAGTTTTTATTTTCCCATCAAGGAGAAAATAAGTTCCTAAAGTGTTAAAAAAGATGCATAAAATACTAAAAATAAATGTTTTTATTAAACTGATCTGATATCAGCAGCAATATTTCTGTCCAGTAGGGGGCAGCATTGCACAAAGTGATGGAGAATCTGTGCTGTGATCTGGTATTTTTCCACAGTTGCAGCTTTTTAATGTCTCTGCCGCTTTTCTTGGTGCGAAATTCAAATTAGTCGTCCATGAAATTCAGTGAAACTCTAAAATCCAGAAAAAGTAAACCCTAGACGACTTTGGTTTCTGTTTGACTCTGCAGGATGAACGAGGAGCAGATTGCCACCGTGTGTCTGTCGGTGCTGAAGGCGCTGTCTGTGCTGCACACTCAAGGTGTGATCCACAGAGACATCAAGAGCGACTCCATCCTGCTGACTCATGATGGCCGGGTAGGTCGCCGCCGTACGCCAAAAACACACCACGTCCCAGAAGCTTCAAAATAAACTGAGGCATTTTAAGGAGCTTTGACACATTTCACTGGGCCCACAGCATCACACATTTGACACCTTACTCAACAGTGGGGTTAATTTGAAGTTTTTCATGCAGAAGTTTTAATCTGTGTTTTCCCACCTGAAGAAAACCAAAGTTGCAACTCTGGGTCCTCTTCCAGCTGCTGTGGTTCTCTGTCTCTCTGCTCCGAGTCAAACCTACCAAATCCTTTAAGCAACCTGTTTCCCTCCTCACCTGTAGGGGCGCTGCAACAAGAATCACAGAAGAAAACGACACAAAAACCTCTAAAGACACTGAGCGCAACTTTAGTCTTCATGAAATGTAAACAAAAATGGAGTAGTGTCAGATTTCAGCAGTTGGAGGATTTCTCTTTAGTCTTTGACGAAGAACCAGCAGCCATCTCTCCAGCTAGCGCTAAGCTAGCAGGTTTGTTTTGGTTGTATTTACCCAGAATGCCCTGCAGCACACTTCCTGTGTTTAGAGCGGTCTCTGGTCTGTTTGGCATTTACATATGCATTCAAAACGCGCTATAGTTGCGCCGCACGGAGGATAATTGATGGTGCAAAGACCCGCCTCCTGGCTCTGATTGGTTGGTTCCAGTTAGCACTGGCAGAGCTGCTCAGTTTTGGCTTTTTGTTTGTTTGGGTTTTTTTACAAACCCCAAAAAACATATTTTACAAATATGCAAAATGTATTTCTATAAAAGGGACATACTGCAGCTGTAAGGCCTTTTACACATAATTAGCTACTTATTCATATTAGAACCAATCATCAGCTCTTTTTTACTTTTTAAATTCTAGTTTTTATTGCAGTTAAGAGCAATAAGTTAACCACTTCTTTAAAAAAAAGGAACTTTGGTTGAGATGTAAATAAAAACAGTCTGGAGTTAAGAGTGGCCTAATTTCTATTTTCTAGTTTTTGGTATTGTTGCTGAGCTGCAGCAGCTACCAGATCATTTCCTGCGTGGTGACACGCAGGTTTCTGCTTTCTGCAGAAAATGAAACCAGCCTGGTTGCATAGCAACTCCGAAGTGAGAAGTGCCTCAGTTTGCTTGGTGTCACAGTCAGCAGAACAGTTTATTACACGATGCAATGTTAGCTCAGGTGAGTAATAAACAGAAAGAGAGCAATACAGTCACTCTGTGTGTCAGATTCTGCACTTGCACATTGTTATGGCCGTCTGTCTTTCATTGGGTAAAACCTGAGCTTTGCCATCTGTATGCATCATAATTAAAGTTTATACATAACTGTGATTTATTAGTTTTTATATATTTTATAAAACCAAGTAAACGATTTGTTTTTGATCATATCTCTAAGGTTGAATCAGAAACGTCTGTTATTACTGAGATCAGCCATTTATTTATCGTAATTTCCAGACTATATGTTGTTACTTTTTCAAATGTGTTGAACACTGTGGCAACAATTATGTGACTAAAATCGACACATTGCAGCGTGATGTCATGCATGCAAGATCCACAAATACTGCTAGCATTGTTTTAGCTGTGAAGTTGTCAACTCAAGACTAAGCTAAGTCTTAAACGTAAGCATCATCTATGAAAGAATAAGGGACGCAATGCTTTGATGCTAATTGTTTACAACACTAGATAAAAAGGCCAGGAAAAAGTTTTAAGAGAAAAATAGTGAAGAAGAGCTAGCCGTGCTAGCTTGACTTTGACATTCTTAACATGTAGATGTGCTGCAGAATTGTTGTTTCGGTTGAGTTAAAAAAAAAATGCAACAAACACACCAACTGTGGCAGATCATCAGTAGAGCAATGTGTTAGCTTAGCTAATAGCAGCAGTAGCTAATTTACCACAATGATTACTTATTATTGCAAAATAAACACCAAGCATTAAACATAAAACTGGAACCGTCTGAATGTTCATCCGCAAAATTTCCAGATGTAAACATTAACATGCATCGTGTCAACATAGATGTTTACGTTGAGATGAAAGAGACCAAAAGACAATTATTATATAAGTCACAATTTTTTATATTAATATTAAACTTGAGCATCTTTAGCTACTCAATAAATTTTTATGGAGAAATTATCACCTGGTCACTGGATTGATGTTCAGTCTAAAGAGGGCTGAGCTTTTCACGTCTCCAGATGCGTTGTTTGCTACAAATGATCAAGCGCTCACTAAAGTCAAAAGAAAATCTGCAGAATTTGGCCATTTTTAATGCAGTTAATCATCAGAATAATCAATTGATAAAATGGCCATTAGCTGGAGTCTAAACATGGACAAACTGGCTTTATTTATCCACAAACCGCTGCGTCTCGCTCTTCCTTTTCAGTTGCACCAAAGCAGAGGAAAGTGCTTTGAGTTGCTAGTTTCGAGTAAAGCCTGACCCTCTTATGCTCATGACAATCAACAATCTACAAAGTCACACATTTTGAGTTTAGATGAGCTAATGTGTAAACCACAGTGGAAGCTGACTTTTGTATGTGGTTTGGCGTCTTCGTTTGTTTCACCCAGAGTTCTGGACTCCAGCTGCTGCAGCAGGCGTCGTTTTGTCTCTTTGGTTTCAAGCCAGAAGATAAAACAAACTCACAGTTACCCACAATCTGTTTCATCATCTGCTGCTAATAATTCAGAGATCATACTGACAACCCAGGCGTTGCCTCTGTTTTAATCTCTGGAGGAGAAGGGGTTTGTTTGTGTCGTAGCAAATGTTTCCCACGCCTGAGACGATAAAACGTGAGTCATGTTCTAATAGTTAACAGACTGCGGTCAATAAAAACGTTTCAAAAATGAAAGAGCGCTCCAGTTGTAGTGGGATATTTTACTAGAAAATGACTTTACAGATTTATGAAGGTAAACCAAACCTTAGGCCTGAAACGATTAATCATGATTAATCGATTATATAAATAATCGTTCACTGATTTACCATCTTAACATTACACTCACATCTGTCGCAATAAGCAATAAATCAGTTAATTGCATGATAAATTAAAATCATTTCCATTATTTATTGGTTCTCTCTTTTCCTTCTTTTCTAACTGGATGATAAAAGTTTCAGTCTATTGTTTTGGTCTCAACCAACAATATTATCGTTTATCGCAATAACTTCTGGAACAATTTATCGTCCAACAAAATTTATCACGACAGGTTTAATTGGACTCGTTATTTTAAAGGTGAAATATGTCCTGTGTCGTTTTTCTTGATTTGATGATGAACTCTGCAGCTGTGTGGCTCCAGCTCGGTTCTCTGTATTTTCACACTTTCAGCCTTTATTTTTGGACATGTGCAAAATGTTTGGATGCAAATTTCACCTTTTTTTTTTAACCAAATGGAGATGATTTGCTTGCAGGAATCCATGGTTTTGGTTTGCAGCTCTGAGAGCAGGCTGCAGAGTTTTGGTGTTTGGGTGTGAGGGCCTTTGTGGTTTGACCTTGCAGGGGAAACGGACCCAACCGACCCTGAAGCGTTTCTCGGCAGAAGGATGGGCGTGTGTCTCACCTTCCTCATGAACCGGCTTGTTGTTTTTATTTAATTCTCTTATCATCATCTGGCCTTAAATTACTGCGCTGTTCATTTAAATATAATTATAGCAGGTGCTGTGTGGCATTTGCTGAGGTCATGTTGCATATTTGCTGTATGAATGTGTTTGTGTAAATGACAGTCACTTCTCTGAACCTGCCTGTTTCATTTCCCTCTGTGGGTTTGAGCTCTGTGGTCGGCATCACAATCAGCTTCTCAACGTTACTCAGCCAGGCATAAACCTTCTGAGCAAGAGAAAGGTGGGTTCACATCTGTCCACCGCAGGAGGCTGCAAAGTTATGTCTCAGATATTCAAACAGCTCAATCAAAAGCACCACTTTGTTTTGGATTAAAACACCTAAAATTAGTTTTCTAATCTGTAGGTTGCTTTCAAACCCAAAAGCAACAGTAGGCTCAATTTTATTTGGGACCAATGTTGAAACAAACTGCAGAAAACTAAACCTTGGGAGGTATTTAAGTCTAGTTTATAGTGCAAATGTCCTGGAATAACATGCAACTAATTTACAGCTCTGGTTCCACTGACAGATTGTTTTACTTATGGGAATATTAAGAAATTATTGACCAAATACAAACTCTGGTATCCTGCAGAAAAGTTGGTTGTAAGTTAGTTTTGTCTTATTTCAAATATGCTATGACATTTGCACCAAAACCTGGACCAAAATGATTTGCAGTGTATTAGTTACACTTTCAGCTGCTGTGTTTCTGTCACACTGCACTGTGCCCAACATTTCGGAAAACCTGTTCCCCTCCTGAACTGTGGGGGGCGCTACACCAGGAACGACTGAAGAAAACAACACAAAAACCTCTGAAGAGACAGTGCGACTTCCTTCTTCACCAAATGTAAACAAAGATGGAGTAGCATCAGATTTCAGCAGTTGATGGATTCCGTTTTTGTCTTTGGTTAAAGGTGACAAGCCATTTCTCCTGCTATTGCTGAACCAGGGGTCAGCGGCCCCTGACCTCTAGTCAAGAATGCTAAAGAATTTGGACAAAAAAGCAGAAAATGGCTGATAATCCAAACGATTTGGAAAATGTTTTTTATTTTGCAATTTTTGTTTAATGACTTTGTGTCCCACCAGAAATTTTAATTTTAACCTTTTGGCCTTTGCGTTTGTTTTGGTTGTATTTACCCAGAATGCCCTGTGTTGTAGTCCACTTCCTGCTTTTAGAGCGGTCTCTGGTCCGCTTGGCGTCCGCATATGGATTCAGAGCCTGGTGCAATAAGCAATTAATTGGTGTGAATGCTGCCTATCGTCCTTGTCATGAACGGTCTTAACGTCACTGTGTTTGTATTTCCGTCTCCAGGTGAAGCTGTCAGACTTTGGCTTCTGCGCTCAGGTTTCTAAGGAAGTCCAGCGGAGGAAATCTCTGGTCGGAACGCCATACTGGATGGCACCAGAGCTCATATCCAGGCTGCCGTACGGACCAGAGGTGAAAATGACTCATAAATTGTAATGTTTTCACAAAGTCATTGTACATGAAACATGCAGGTGAAAACAAATGTTTCCTGTGTTTTCTTCTTCTCTTTCGGTGACATTAATTGTCTTTTCTGTTGTTTTTCTGCTGGCCGTTTGCAGGTCGACATCTGGTCTCTGGGCATCATGGTGATAGAGATGGTGGACGGCGAGCCGCCGTACTTCAACGAGCCGCCGCTCAAAGCCATGAAGATGATTCGAGACAACCAGCCGCCCAAACTGAAGAACCTGCACAAGGTGAAACTGCTGAAACAGACCAATCAGAACCAGGATGTGAAATCTTTGTTCCTTTGTGAGGAATGTGAAACGTGGTTGTTTCCCCACGTCGTCTTCAAGGCCAAAATGTTTCTTTATAATGTTGTAAGAGTTGAGACACAAGATGGGAAAAGAGTTGAGTAATCTGAACTGTTATTCACTCTCACTGATGCTTTTAAAATTAGAGTAAATCAGAAAGAAGCAGAAGTCTTTGGAACATAAGGCCCGTTTCGTTGCAGCGATCGGTCCAAATGTTTCTTTAAGACGAAGTTTTGGTTATCAGAATCAAGATGTCTATATTTGTATTTTTACTTTGAAATGTGCCAGATATATTTAGTGAAAACAAAACTGACACCTTCGGTTCAGCGAATGGGTTTATAATCTGTGTGGTTCAGGTTCTTATCAACTTCTTCATTTCCTCATTTCTATTAATTTCTACTGAGCTGTGAAACGGCACAAAAACAGCTGACTGGGAAATATAGCAGAGCAGAACATTTCAAATAGAGCTGCAAGTAGCAATTATTTTAGTTATCCATTAATCTTGCATTTATTCTGAAAACTAAACAGTTATTCTGATGATTAATCGGTTATTCAGACATCTATTCTATGAATATACATAAAGACATAATTATCGTCCTATAAAATAAACTATGTTCTCTGCAGGTGTCCCCTCTCCTCAAAGGCTTCCTGGACCGGATGCTGGTGCGTGAGCCGGCCCAGAGGGCGACGGCCAGCGAGCTCCTGAAGCACCAGTTCCTGTCCAAGGCCGGCCCGCCGTCCTGCATCGTCCCCCTGATGCGGCAGAACAGGATGAGATGAAGCGCGGCGCTCCACACCTCCGGGGCTGTGAAGGCGACTCTGGCGGATCAGAATCCTCCCGCACCGGGAGCCCAGGCTGTGCGGGAGGATTCTCCTCGTCCGGCGTGAGTCACTGAACTGTGGGGAGCGCGCTCCCCGAATCAGAGGCAATAACGACGAATGCGTGGGTGAATGAGTGCGATACCGTGTGTTTCTGGACGCAGTAAATGGCTCTTTTTTCTTTCTGTTTTTTTTGTTTTGTTTTGTTTGGCGTACAGCCGGGTTTGAAGGAGTCGGTGACGGTCGAAGTAACTTTTTAAATCTCTTACTGACAATCTGCAAACGTTTCCACTACAGACTCTGATCCCGACCTCTGGACCCCTGAACTTCCCACCGACAGCGGCGACCTTGGGACTCGGACTGTATTTTGTAGCCATAATTATCCTCGCTTCCTGTTGTAAACGAGCAAAAACACACTAAGTGAACATGTAAACACTGGAGTCATGGTAGCAGAGGACTTTTGTTTCTTCCACTTATTTCCTAATATTCCTGTGTAAAAACGGTGAACATAGAGAAAGCGTTGATAATTTACCGTCTCTGTTTTTGTGATTGTTGTATTTTGTTTATTACGATGCAAAAGCACAAAATCTTACCAAATATTTTTGCGTAGTTTGAAGCGCAAATATTTCAATACATTTGAAATGAGACAAACTAACTCTATGAAATAATCTCCCAGTAGAATTGGTACATTTTCATAAATATGAAGAAATTATTAAGTTAAATAAATGCCAATCCCACTTTACAATAAGGCCAGTAATTCATAGCTATGTCATTAATTCATTTAAGCTCTTTATAAATCGTTAATAACTGTTGATTATGCATTAATTATTATCTAGACTTGTTGTACTGAATATTTCAGAGTATTTTGTAAGAACAATAAGCATTTGCAAATGTATTTTTGGCTTAATGTCTCCTCATTCTTAATACAACAGTTATTGATGATTTAAGTGTTTATAGATGAATGAATAACATATTTATGAGCTATTTATTAGCCATCTTTAAAGGGAGCGCTAAGTGATGCACAAGCTCCCGTATTTTGCTGTAAAGTTGCTTAAAAGTTGTTTTCTCTTATTTCAAGTGTAATAAGATATTTTCTCTAGAAACTCTCCAGAAAGACTTGGTGAGGTTTTGAGTTTTTTCAGTGTACAGAGTGAAACGTATCGAGCACTGGCGATGAGCTGCACAGGAGCTGCAGCTGCACAGGAGCTGCAGCTGCACAGGAGCTGCAGCTGCTGCAGCTCGTTCCTGCAACACTAAACCCTTTAGAAGAGACGCTACGGAGCATTAACCAATCAGCACACAGTCCCATAACACCAGGTCAAATTTTATTTCTTTGTTTTAATAACTGTAGCATTTTTTAGAACAATAGGCTTTACTTTGTTTGATTTTTTTAAAATATATTTAATTTTTTCACTGTAGAAAATGAACTAAAAAACTGAAACTTCTTGATCTCTTGTGATGTTTTTTTTATGTCTCCTGCTACTAACAAACGACAGATGAAATTGAGCCGTTTTGTTTCTGAACGAGACTTTTTCTCCATTAAATGCCCTCAACCAGCAGCCGGTGGGTCAGACGTCCTCAGAGGTCTGCAGGTTTATGATTTGGTGCCTGGACTGTAAATAAAATAAACTGTTTGGTTTTCCACATCCAGAGGACCAGCTTAGCACCATGATCACTCAATCCGCTGTATTGATTAGGCGATTCCTGTGTTTGTTGCAAACAAAAACAACTGTGGATCTGCTGCAGCGTGATGTCACAGGCACAGGAGGGCAGGAAGCCCTTTTTACTTATTACACTTAAAACCAAAAACAATATAACTCGCAAAATCTTAATTGTACGCCTGATGTATAAAAGAAAAACTGTCAAGATTAGGACAATTCAATAACAAGACCAGGAAAAGTTTTAATTTAAAAAAATAGTGCGGAAGTAGGTCAGTTATGCTAGCTTGACTTTGACAAACATGACATGTAGATGTGATGTGGAATTTGGTGTTTTTATTCAGTTAAAATGCAAAATTCAACCTAAACTCCAACTCTGGCAGATCATCAGTAGAGCAGGTGTTCAGCTCATTTAACCAGATACCGCTGTGTTAGCTTAGCTAATAGCTGTGTTAGCTTAGCTAATAGCTGTGTTAGCTAACCTGCCACAACTTAATAATTTCAAAGTAAACATCAAACTTAAAAACACAAAACTGTAACAAAGTGGGAAATATTATTTGTGATGCTCATCTTTCTGATTCATGAAGTCGCCTAGCTCCTAAAACTAGCATAGCGTAGCCAGCTTAATGTAGCATAGCAGCGCGAAATGGAAATATTTGACAAAAAACCCCAGCCTACTAAAATCAGAAGGTATGAAGCAGCATTTATGCTAAACAGATGTCATAATTATTGAAAGGTGAATAAAACGTTCTGAATGTCGGCGTTTCTTTGCATATTTTGCAGCATTGCCTGTGAGACTACAAACAGGAGTCCTCACTCTGAAGTTAATGCAGGTTTTTGATTGATCGGCCTCATGTGAACCTGGAAAAAAGCAGAACTGGCTTTAAGTTTAAAGTCTTCATTGTTTCCTCTACCAGAAACAGAAATAAATTATGCTAAAAAACCACCGGGACAATAAAACGGAATCATTTTAAATACAAATGCTTACAAGGCACGAGACGCTGCTATCAGCTGGTGGCATTGTGTTTGAAATAGGCCCTTTGAAAAGGAAGTGAAGGTTTGTCATTAAATTCAAGTTAATGTCTTTAGTAAATATTCACATTTCCACATGAAAGTCAGTAAATTTATCAACAGTAAAGGTGCTAAAAGACACAAAGAAAACTTTTAAAATATGCATATATTTTCCTCCAGGCTGGAAGTGAAGAGTGCAGACGATAAAGTCGACATTCCTGTGAGATGATTCGTTTCGATTCCTAATGCAGCTTCCTTGTCCCTTCAAACAGACAAAAACTGCATTTCTGTCTGCAGGCTTTCTGCAGACAGAAATGCATCACAAAACGCATTTCATAGCTTCATGTTGACTCTTAAATCCAGTGAAGTTCTCTTTTAATAGTTGATGTTGGAAACAACCAGTTTATTTTACATGATTTATAAAAACTGCAGAAACTTTGAAGGAGTCTTTTGTCTCAGCTGGTGGTTCCTCTGACGTCATTAATCAGTTTTTAGACACAGCAGCTTCGTTTAGGAAAAAGTTGTCTTTGTTCTGAGGAGAAATTTTCTGAAAATGTGGTTTTCCACGTGTGGTTGCAGTGACGTTGCCGTCAATGAGCCGCTTCCTTCACGGCGTCTCTTCAGTCGTGCAGGTTCAAGGCGCTGCCTGCTGATCACTTCAATGGGTTTTTGATCGATCACCGGCAGTTTGGTCCAAATTAATGTTTTTATTTTTACCTCATCAGCATTAAATTCAACCCTGAATGTTGTCGTGGAACAACCAACAGTCGGGTATTTTATCAGGAAGTCGTCTTCAGGTTTTAGTGAATGGATCTGACTTTACGTCTCAGTGTTGCTGAACTTTGCCACATCAGAGGAACAGAAATCAGATTTGTGCTGATTATAGAAGAAAACTTTGTGCTGCACCAACATTTTCCATGTGAAGATGTTTTTTTTTGACAGCTTCCAGAATGTCTGTGTTGAGGCCTAAACTTGAATCCCTGCTAAGGGTCACAAATGGGCCCCGCGCCGCACTTTGTGCACCCCTGGAGCCCGAAGAGGAAGTGATGACAGAATCAGGAAGTCTGGAGGAAAACGTTCAGTTTCATCGACATCAAATCACAAAACCACTGAATCCAGTTTATGTCTGCAGTTAAAAACCTGCATTCGTTCATTTTGGGAAATAATGTGTTAATGTTGCGTTTTAAATGTTTTATTAGAGCTGATTATGTTTGTGCTGCTCTGCAGCCTGCAAGTCACTTATGCCACATATTTTCATTTATTTGTCATTGTTTTGTAGAAATCAGTTTTCACTTTATTTTGTCAGAAAAGCAAAATTTCATGAAACATGATTAAGGCTGAAACGATTAATCGTTTGAGATAATGATCAGCTAATTTAGTAATTAAACAGGCCATTTGCATCAAAAACATTCAGTTCAGTAATTAAGCCAGAACTGTAAAAAAACTTTTTTTTTCACTTTATATTTAAGAAAGAAAAAACGTTTGTCTGTAAATATACTTTATCCAGAACTTCTGTAGCTTCACCTGGTTCACATTCTGCAGAAAATACAAAACTACAGATTTGTTTTAGAATTTCTTTATTGCATTTTCAGAAATAAAATGTCTTTATTTAAAGCAGAATTCAGTTTTCATTTGCATCTTTCAGTGCATTTCTATTATTGTATAGATTAGTTTAACTTCGTGGTCAAATGAAAGTTTTTCAGAATGTGCCAAATTTAATCGATTAATCTTCAGTTGATCTGATTACCAGAGTAATCGGCTGCAGCCCTGATCAGAGTTGATTTGTAAAACTTTTTAAATGGATTTTCTGAAATGTTATTTTTCTCTTTCGTACTTCAAGGTTTATTAAAACGTTGAATGAAAATCGGGGTTGTTTCATTTCCCCTGAGGATTGGAGACGTTCTCTCCAGTTCTGAGGTCGCAGTCGAACCTGTCGGTTTCTGACGCAACTTTCAGTGGAAACCCAGAAAAAAAATCAGTTTCCACGCCGAACCGACGGGCAACAGAGTCAGCACAGGTGGGTATTTTCAGCGCTTCTGCCTTCCGGTGGATGCTGCTGCTGCACCTGCTGCACCTGCTGCAGCAGTTGTAGCAATTGGCAGGGGGACAGATCGGAGCGCCTCCCTCTTTACTGAGAAGTTGAGCTGTTCTTTACTGCAGGGCATCTGGGCGTTTGTGGTTCTGGTAACCAGAAGATCCACATCAAACCATTTTGCTACAGCTAAAGCAGAATGTAAAATGTTCTGGTTCTGGTCCGTTTCTGGATCAACCCACCTGATCTTAATGCCCACCTGGTTTTTAATGAATTTATTGGGATTTAATGTGAGAATTTCACACAGAGCCACTAAAAGAGGAACCAACCTGATGAGAGGCCGGTACACTGCAAAAACTCAAAATCCAACCAAGTAGTTTGTAGTGCAAATTTATGGATCAGTTCAGTCAGGAACCGGTTCATCTATGGATCAGTTCAGTCAGGAACCGGTTCATCCATGGATCAGTTCACTCATGGATTTGTTCCGTAAAGAATCAGTTCATGAATGTGAAGGCTAATTTTCAGCTTTAGCTCACTGGATCTCAAGATTTCGTTCAGTTTATTTTGCAGTTTTGACCAAATACCTTTCAGGTTCTTTGATCGTCTGAGTTCGGCTCTAGAAGTCAGTTTGGCTAAAAGTCAAGTTTGGCTAAAAGTCAAGTTTGGCTAAAAGTCAGTTTGGCTAAAAGTCAGTTTGGCTAAAAGTCCGTATGGCTAAAAGTCAGTTTGGCTAAAAGTCCGTATGGCTAAAAGTCAAGTTTGGCTAAAAGTCAAGTTTGGCTAATAGTCAGTTTGGCTAAAAGTCAGTTTGGCTAAAAGTCAAGTTTGGCTAAAAGTCAAGTTTGGCTAATAGTCAGATTGGCTAAAAGTCAGTTTGGCTAAAAGTCAAGTTTGGCTAAAAGTCCGTATGGCTAATAGTCAGTTTGGCTAAAAGTCAAGTTTGGCTAAAAGTCCGTATGGCTAATAGTCAGTTTGGCTAATAGTCAGCAGCAGAAAGTCTGAGTGGCTGCGCTCAACTTAGATACTTATTTTTAAAGGCGTTATCTGGCCGCAGTTCCCTTTCTCTCTCATGTTGGGTCTGTTTGTGGCGAAGACATTCCAGAGAGTAACGGCGCCGCGCCGGTGGGCGGGGCTTAGCCGCCGGCAGCCAATGAGAGGCCGCGGTGTCGCAGCGAAGCTCCGCTCATAAAAGAGTCCAAGCAGAAAAAATCTCACTTGTTGCTGAGCAGGAGCGGAGACCGTCAGCTGACCGCGGAGCTCCGAGCGCCTCGTCCCCGTTCAGAGCCTGGAACCGAGCCGGGAGTCCGCCGAGCCGAACCGGGAGTCCGCCGAACCGGAAGTCCGCCGAACCGAACTCCGCCTGCTGCCGCCCAACAGGTGAGGCGTTTCACCGCGTTGAGACGAAACACCTTTTCATGAAATGAGCCACGGGGGGTTTTGCGCGGAGCTTCTGCTCTCCTGCCTGAACCGTTTCAGTTCATTTATCCGCTGAAACCAAACGGAGCTTTTACTGGTTCCAGTTACCTGCTGAAACTGGGCAAACCGGTGCAACTGGTGCAACTGGTTAAAGGGTGGATTCAGAGCCTTTCACTGCTGTTGATCAGGAGGATGTTTCATTGGTTATAGTGAAATGTATCTGGAACCTAAACCGACGGACAGGCGCGGTGCGAGGCCAGCGCGGGCCAGGGCCGCTCAGCAGGACGCGGTTTGGTGCCCAACCCTCAGACATGCACCGAGGTGAAACTTTGGCCCCAAAACCTGTAAATATTTCAGGACATTATGTGTATTTTTCTATCCTTTCGACACTGAACAACAACAAAAAAGATGATGGAAGAAACCATTGGATGTTTTACTCATTGGACATAAACAACTGAAATCGACCAATATGCGTTAATTCCAATATTTCACATGTCCATATTTTATAAATGCTGATTATAATTGATTAATAAGCTAGGCAGACATTTGAATGGGTTATCCCTTTTAGCATGCTAAAGGATGTTTTGTTTATCGCCACAATATTGGTAACTTATGACGGGATTTAATGTTTTTCTTGTTGTTTTTGGAGAGATGCATTTTAGAAATGTTAAAGGATAAATTCAGAAAAAGTAGTTTTATGTACATGTGACGTGTCTGCATAACAATAGCTATGTTTCCATCCAAATGACATGCACATTTTAATAAATTGTTGCAAAGAAGTAAACTTTAAATTAATTAGTAAAATGTTACCATCCTCTATTGCTTTAAAAACAACAACAAAAATGAAGTATTTTGTGGATATAATGACTTTAAACATACAGTTTGGTGTATGTTTTGGGCACCAAACTGGCTTCAGCCCAGGGGCCCAGATCCTGCTGAGTCCGGCCCTGCTCACATTATTTAAATAGAAAATACATTTACAACAGAAACAGGCTCTATTGGAAGCTGAAAACCTGATGCGAAATTCTTAATGGTTAAAACGAAACTTTAGGAGCAGAAGTGAAACTCTGATGTTGCAGAAGCGTTTTTTGGATAAAAATGCCGATTTCGTGTTTTCTGGTGACCCCTCCATGATGGAGGGGTCAAAGTTCAGGAGAAAATCGGTTTGGATTCGGCTTCCACCCAGAACACAGCAGTTTTGAGCTTCACCTGCTGGTGTTTTGAGGTTATTTTGATGTAGTCGTTCTGCTCTGGTCCGATCTGTGTCAGAGAGCAGAGATGTGGTGAAAGCCCATCCCGTTATGCACTGTCAGCATTGTCTCTGTGTGCAGAAGCATGCTGAATGGCTTCTCTCACAGCTGACTGCACATATGAGCGTAAAAACAAAGCGTCCTGCATCCCAGAGAGCTGAATGTGGAGCTGAATGTGGAGCTGAATGTGGAGCCGTGGGGCTCCATCGCTCCTCGCTGCCGGGGTTTCCTTCACCTGGAGATGCTGTGAACTCATCCAGCCTCCTGCTGCAGCTAGTGATCAACCCGACTGCAGCGTTTTCATTACAAATACACACAAATCTCTATTTTCTGCAGACTTCTAAAAACTGATAACTAAGCTGTTGCAGAGTTTCTATTTAATCAGAAGTGAAGTTAAAAAGTCATTAAAAATCATGGCAGCGACGGATCTAAACTGTTGCATATTAGTAATTCAGCTGATCAATTTCAAGGTGATCTGCCAACCAGCCAATCAGAGCTACAAGGCAGGTTATAGCGCTGTCAATCACAATCTAGTATTGTGCTGCTCAACCTCCAGATTCCTTTTGCTCTCTGCTACGCTGCAGCTAGAATAGCATGTCATCAATGCTTAGCATAGCCACTGTTGACGGCGGAATAAATAGTTTTCCTTAAAATAAAAGTCATTTTTCCACCATTAGCACATTTTTAAGAGAGTACATCAGGATGATTGACAGCGCTAACCCCCTCCTGGCTCTGAATGTTTTTGTTTCATTTCTTCAGGCAATAGCAGCTCCTGGAGGAGGTGCAGGAGATCAATCTTCAACAAAATGTCATAAAAGAAATATATTTACAGCTGTTACAAACTGCAGGTTTAATATAAAGGCGGTTTGTTAGATGTGAGCCGGCGTGACTCTGCCGTCCAACCTGCAGCTTCTTCCTGCTCAGGGTTTTCCCCTCCCAGCTCCTCCTCTTGTCTGCAGCAGCGTCGCTCACGCTTCGCCTCGTCTTCCTGTTTGTGCCAGTTGAGTCGAATGTTGTGGCTGGAAACAAAGCGCATCACTTCCTGTGTCCCGGAAGTTTTTTTTCCTAGAAAAGGCGAACGATGCTCCTCATCCAGCCTGAAGACGTGTGTTGCATGTTTCCATAACCTGCTGCTGGGAAATGTTTGCAGCAGAGCGGCCGGAGCGAAAACCCTACAGGAGGAAACATCAGAATGCTGGAAACTTTCAATAAAAAGTTGCACAACTTCAGGACCAGATTCTGGTTTACAGATGAAAGAAAATGAGGGTTGAAATGATTAATCGGTTATTCAAATAATTGTCAACTAATTTAGTAATTGATTAATCGTTAGCTGGAGTACAGACTCTAAAAAAATAAAACCAATGTGCATTTAAGATGAGAAAAACCTTCTTTGTCTGTTAAAATGTAGTTTGCAGAACTCCTCAGGTTGCAGTTTTACCTTCATTTGGTTCAACTCAGTAAAAAACCCTCATATTAAGCACATTTTATTATCAAATTATTATTATTTTTGAAAATCAACAGATCAGTAAACATTATTTTTTTAGCTGCAGATGCATCCTTTGCTGCAAATGATCATCGTTCATTAAATAAATGCATTTTAGGCAATAAAATGGTTTCAAAATGAGCTTATTTGCATATTTTAATGTAATTTTGTAAAAAAAAATCAACTTTAGTTGTTAAATGAACCTGCAGTTCTTTAATAATCTTTTTTCATCCAACTAATTGATAGAGCAATGAATTAATCATTAGAATAACTGATCACGTGAATCGGCGCAGCAGCAGCTGATGCTCATCTGGTTTATGGCTGCAGGGAATTTATGACTCAACGCAGATTTTGTTCTTTATTCTGAATTCGACACGAGGAAAATTATTTTCTCTTACAGTTTTTCTGCAGCTGAAACAAATTTGATGCTATTTTTCTCATTTTGAATGTTTGATCAGCGGCTTAAATTCTGCAGCCTGCCTGGTTGTGACGGCAGCAGGCCTAATATCGGCGCTGACTAAGGCGCGGCGCGCCCACGCAGGTCGCGGTGGCATCAGACGGAGGTGTCGGCGTGTTCGTGCTGCGGTGGAGCCGGGCCCTCCCCGCCGCTGCTCTCGGGATGACTGGCATCCCCGTTGACATGAAAGCTCCCAACACACACACCGAAGGCGGCGAAAACACTCCCACACACCCACATTTTCACACACTGTGGCATTTGGTTTGATGCCGGCGGAGGTCTGGCGCTTCACAGGCCGCGTTTGTCTGGGAAGGAAGGAGAGAGGGGCAGAAACCGGCGCCTCAGGGGCCCTGCATGTTTTCCAGATGAGTGTCGGGTCAATATGGGCTCTGTCGAAACTGTAAACACTCTCAGGTGAGGGGTTTCACTTTGAGTCGGCTGAAAGGTTGCACTGAGGCTGGGTTTCATGTTGAACATGTCAAAGCTTTACTGCAGAAGCTTAAAGTGGTTCTTTGGAATCATTTTGCATCTATTTAACTGAAATAAAAGGGGAAATTGATCAGGGTTGATTTTCTCTGTTCTGCAGAAACATTTCATTTTTTTATTTGCTGATTTTGAACGTAACTCGGGTCCAGTGAGCGGCTGATGAGGTGCAAAGGTCAACAGTAACTGTACAAATGGAAAAATAGAGAAACTGTTGATCTGAAAACGGTCGTGTTGAAATAAAAAATTTTAACCGTTTGTTGAAATAATTTCCAATTCAAATCATTTTTTCTCTTGTAGAGAAATGACAAAATTACGACTGAAACAATTAATTGAAATGATCAATTAATTAATTGTTAATTAACAGGCACTTTGCTGAAATGACACATTCAGGGCAGCAATTAAGTCAAAACTGTACAAAAAATATATATTGTGCATTTTTAATAAAACTTCTTAAATATCTTCTACTTGGAGAAATAAACTTTTTTTCCATTCGTGTTCCCAAACGTCGTCATTGTGATACTTTTACCTCCGTTTGAAGCGTTTCTGCCGAGTCATGCAGCAAGCAGAGTAAAACGCGCTGCTGCCGTTTTTAATCTGCTGCAGATAAAACACTACAAACATGTCAGACCTTCAGATGTGGGACCAGCAGAACCTTCTGCCTCTCCTGGCTAAAGTGGGTCATGTTGAGGTTTGTGCTTTGAGCCCTTAAAGCTTGGAGGGCTTAGCCCCGCCCCCTGGGAATCACCATGGCAACCAGGTTCCTGTTTACGCGGCACAATTTTGTTGTTTGCTCTGCACATTTACAGGAAGCGCAGCCTGGGCAGCCAGAATAACCAGCATGATGCCGGTTGATGCTCTGATGGTTCGCGTTTTGTTTTCCTTGGCGCTGATTGGCTGAACCCCCAGGAGCAAAGATTCAACTTTAAAAACACTTTGATCCCAAAGGGAAATTAAGTTTTGTTGTAACTCGGGTTCTTTAAAGAGTTAATGTCGATGAAAACATGTTAGTTTCTACGGTAGCTAGCGCTAACGCAGCTCTGTGCATAAAGGCGTAATTGTTAGTTTTTAGGACGTTGTAAGCATTTTATTAGTGAAATAATGCATAAAAACCTGTTTTTTTAAATTTATGGGTTAGATTTAGAGCCGTTTTTAGGCATAAATGAAATTACTAAATGAATGGAGGTCAATATCTGACTTCTGAAGACCGATGGACCGTTTGGGACCAAAAGCCGGTTCTAATGAACGAAAGTCGATGAAAAGTGCTAATATGACGTCATGTGTGTGTTTTTGTTTGTCGGTTCTTGTGAAAACCTCTTGCTCTGGTTTTTCCCAGAAACCAGAGACCAACATGTCCTCTTTGGTCTGAGCTTTAAAAATATTCGTGTTGATTCTCTGAATGTCTTGGTGTGAAAATATTGAAATAAGTCGGGGATTTTTCTCTAACTCAGGAAGTTTGATGTCGGCGCCAGTCCAGTATTCATGGCCGATCGGACCCATCTGTCTCGTCTGTGGACTCCTCTTGGTCTCCTCCCCGCTCCTCTCTGCAGGTACTTTCTTCACCTTTGACCTTTCTATTGCCTGATTCTGACTCATTCTGAAGACTCTTTCTGATCAGAATGTGAAACCTGTTTGTGTTTTGGGGTTTAAAACCTGCCGCCTGGTTTTTCTTATCATAAATGTGTTTATTTCATCCTCACCTCCATTCCTGTGGCTCAGAGTCTGCAGGCCTCATGGAAACAATCATTCTAAACTGTTTTTCTGACTCACCTTGGGCCGATGACATCACACGTTTATGTGACTTTGTTGAAGACCCGACTCTTCAACAAACTTTTCATTTGCATGCGTCAGCTTTTGACCGATCGATCGTTCTGATTTTCTTTATCAGTTGAAACGTGGAAATTTCTTGACTAAATACTGAAGATAATCGTTAGCTATGCACAGATAAATCAATAAATTTAGGAATATATCAAACAAATTTTACTTTTTTCTCTCTGCAAAGCTTTTTAAAAATCTGCCTCTTTTGCTTTGCCATTTTTGTTTTCAGGTATTCAATGATTTTGACTTAAAAAATGTAAAATTGAAGGTTTATAATGACTTTATAGTGACAGTGTTTGTCATAAAAATAAAGAAAATCGGTCCAGATTGGAATCGGGCGTTTTAAAGATCGGAGGTCGGCCAGAACACTCCAGAACCCGCTCACCTGTCTGTGGTCCTGTTTCTGACCTCTGCAGGCCGGCTGAACTGCTCTCACCCTCTGGTACCAGAACATGGAGGTTTCCGCTGCGACCCGTCTCCATGCCGCGGGTTTTCTTATAAGACTGTCATCCGGGTCTTCTGCGAGAGCGGATACCACCTGGGCAACAAGAAGCCCGGCTCCAGGTGTCACCGGGGGAAGTGGGTCCCGCCCATCCCCTCCTGCATCCCCATGAAAGGTACGAATTTATTCAGAAAGATAATCATGATGAATCTGCGGCTGTTTTCCCACCTGACAGTCCCAAAGATTTGGTTCATTTGGGACAAAAATTGTTACATTTTTAGCTGCTGTTATTCTCTTTCACGCTGCACTGAGTCAAACAAACCAAACTAATTGAAAAAGCTGTTCCCCTCCTGGCCTGTGGGGGCGCTGCACCAAGAACCACCAAAGGAAATGACACAAATACCGATGAAGAAATGAAAACAAAAATGGAGTAGTGTCAGATTTTAGTGGCTGGAAGATTTCTCTGTTGTCTTTAACGAGGCGTTAGCGCTGGGCTAGCATGTTTGTTTTGGTTGTATTTACCCAGAATGCCCTGCTCTGTAGTCCACTTCCTGCTTAATTGCATAAATCATTTTGTCCAACAAACAGGCGCCTTTATGTCACCGATTTGAGCCGTAAATTCAGATTTAAGCATCAAGCTGAGCTTTAAAATAACTTTACATGTCTGCTGCTTTTATGGTGGACATTATATGAGATCAGATCATGTTTTCAAACATTAAATGGCGATTAGAGAACAATGATATTATTTCAAAGCTAATGTTGTTTTAAGATATTGGTGTCGATTAAACCTGTTGGATTCAACCTGATTAAAAACAGTCACTTGTTCCCAGTTGAACTGCATATGCAGGTTAGCAGGTTAGCAGGTAGCTTTGTGTACATGCACTTTGGTTTCTTACTGGTTTCTGCAGCTTTCAGTCAAAACCTCCAGTTCAAAAGTAGTGAAAGAATCTTGTGGATATTGTTTTCGTAATTCCTGTTTGCGATGGTTTCAGTGAATGAATTAAAGGGCTTCTTCTCTGTGAACTTTAAAAGCAGAACAAAACAGGTTTTGCTGATGAATGCTTTTACTGCGGCTCTGACTGAAATGGGGAAGAAGCTCAACGAAGGTTCCTCTGCCATTTACACAAAACTCAGAGGAACCTTCATGAACGTGATGCACATTTTACAGAAAAATGAGCAGGATTGTGTTTTGCGTCCCGATTTCTGGAGAAGAGGTTATTGGGTAAACATTTCCCGTAGCGCTGACCGACTGCGACGTTCCTCCGTTTATGATCTACTGACTCACTGGAGCTTCTGACCCAGATTCTAACAGCTGTTAGTCATTTTATGAGGGTTTGCTGTTTTTTCCAACATTTATAATTGGGGAGTTGCACAACTTCACTTCCCTTATTTGCTCACATTCTCTATCCTTCCTAAAATAAATGAAAAAACTTTAGTTTCTTTGTCTGTAAAAATCAGGAGAATAATTTCTGTATTTTGGTATTTTGGTCCAGATTCAGTCCGAAAACTCATTAAAGCCGGTTTAAAGCCACGGTTTGCTGCAACACGCAGCAACTTTGTCACCGTTATCTTTTGACCCATTTACCAGATCCGCTCACAGACTTTCTGACTCGTTGCTGAGGAAGTAAAACCTTCACTGTCTTCAAACTGTGCTAACTTCCTCTGTCGCCATTCAGTCGAACCCAAAGCGACAAAGTCAGAGCGCACAAAGAGGAAGCGGGCAAAGCCACCATAAATTAACCAAGATAGATTTCCTTCAAGATGTCAGACTGATGGAAACCTGCAGAAAAAACAATGATCTTTGTAGCTGATGAATGGGTAAAGTTCACTGTTTACTCAGATATAATAAAATGCATAAACAGTTAAACAGAAGCTGCACATTCCTGTCTCTGCAGTGAGTAATAATGGCTAATAATCTGAGAAATTAGTGGATTATTTGAACCAAATGGGCTCCAGTTTTATTATGGGGTAAAGGGATCCAAGCACTTAGCCTTGTGGAACCCCATTTCAACAAAACACCAAAAACTGTGGAGTGAACTCAGCAAGACGTACATTAAACCTTTAAAAACCCAATCTGTGTTTTTATTTAATGTTTTGCTAGTTTTTATTTTTGAAGTTTTGTTCGGAAGAATTAAATTCAGAAACACTTTATTGATCCCAAATCTTTGCAGTAAGTTGTGAGACGATATTCCACAGCAACATGTCCTTGATGACACAATCGCTTGTTGGGAAACTCTGCTGGTCCTCATCCTTTGCTTTTGCTGCTCCTCTTTCTCTCTCTCTCTGCATCCAGGATTCTTCCTTTTCAACTCTGCAGGGGTTTTGGTTTCTTCCAGCTGTGATCGGTGTGATTTATTTTTTTGGTAACGTTTTTTCGTCTCTCCTCCACAGACGGGTCCAACATGAAGTCCGACGGCGACATGCCCAGCATGGCCACCACCGCGGTGGGCGTGTCCATCTTCCTGCTCACCACCACTGCCTGCCTGATCGTCAAGTCCCGCCTCTATCCCTGCCGATCGCACGGGTAAGGAGAGGAAAACCGACCGGTTCAATCCAGCATCTGATCCACAGAAACTGTTTTAAAATCCAAACCGGGTTGAATTGAATGAGAACTGGATCTGTGGTCCCCAACTGGTTCTGTATCAATAAAATCAGCTCAGCTTCCATCAGGCGAACCGACCCGAATCTCACATTTTCATTTTCGTGCCACTTCCACATGAAAGTGACGATATGTGGAACTAAATTGGATCTACATTCGATTGTTTGCAGAGCAAACCGTCTGATCGTGGTCACGATTTATTGATTAGTTCTGATTTTTTTGCCATGGTCTGCAGCTTCTGTAGAGAAGCCAGCATTGGCATGAATCCGTATCAGACGACTACTTGACCTTAGATTCTGATTAAAAACTAATTTCCTGACCTTTCAGTAATGTGAGGTTCCTCTTCCCGTCTCCCTGCAGCCGTCGCTCCTCGGACCAGCTGGACCTGATGGTGGACGGCCTTTCCGTGTCTCTCCCGTCCTACGAAGAGGCGGTGTACGGCAGCTGGGGGCAGCGCCTCCCTCCCTGCTCCGCCCCGGGACCGACCCAGCTCCTGCTGGCCCAGGAGGAACCCGGCTTCTGCCCGGTGGCTCCGACCGGCCAGCCGGACGGCAGCCGCCAGCCCCTGCTGTCCGCCCACAGCCCAGAGAACCCCCCGCCGCCCTACGAAGAGGTCCAGTCGTCCCGCTCCAGAGACCGGCTGAACGACGGGAACATCCGCCGCCTGTCGGACGATAAAGACACTTGATCGCTAAGGCGCTCCTGTGGAGACGCGATTGTGTCAGCTGGTAATCTTCAGCGTTTCATCTGACGAAGATGAAGGAGGAGCAGCTGATTCCTCCACCACCTGCACTTTTCCTGACTGGCTGCAGCTGCGCAGCATCAGAACAGAAATGATTTTTACACAAAGCTGACGAAATCCGATCGGCCAGCCGTCGGCGCACAGAACACGGGACTCGTGTTCTTGGAGGCGGACGAGTCAATAACACGCTTCTGTTATTGATCATGTCAGTCACACGTGTTGAGAAAACGCTGACTTGGAAAACCCCCAGTGTTGTTTGGCGCCCGGTGCGCCGCCGGCTCTGGCTGAGGAGGAGAGTTTTCTAAATGAATCCTTGATGTATTGAGTGTTTATGAATGTAAGGCTCGGGCTGGACGTCGTTTCCCTCCTGGCCGGTTTCTAAGCTGTTAAAACATTAATTTATGTAAATGTTTGGCGTGTTTTCGGTTCTGGAGACGTCGTCGTTTTTCCCTCCCCTCAGTGATGGGGCTGTGTTTCCCGTTTCCTGTCTGAGACTTTTGCACGTCTCCATCTGACGGCGGTGCAGATTTTAAACACAGATTTATCAAAGTAATTTAAGCGTTTTATGAATTGTACAGAAAATAAATATATTTAGAGAATCAAATGTAATCGGTGGACAGCAGAATGTAAATACCTATATTTTTATTATATCATTTAAATCTACTACGTAAGATTAATTTTCTTTAAATCAGACTAACGGGCCTTTTTTGTTTTGCTTTTTATTTCTTAACTTGCAAAAAAAAAATCTTTAAATGACCTGAAAGCTTCAGACACTTTCCTGTTTTTATTTTTTGCCTTCACAGACCTTGAATGTATTTAATGTTTGATTTTGTGTAGCTGTTAAAAGTATTTTGGTACTTGCAGATGATTATTTGTACATTGTGTTATTGCACAGAATCCTAATATAAGAAATAAATGGTTGAGGTGTTTATGTTGGTCTGATTTGTCATTAGTTTCGGCTGTGAACTTGAGGCTCGTTTCTCTTTGATCACCTGGAAAAGTGATGAAGTTAAATTTAAAAGCTCAAATGTAAATATGGTTGTGTTTTGCCGGATCTTTCTCCTGCTGAAGGTTCGTCGAAACTGCCCTGCGGTTTGCTTCACTGGTTTCTGATGGCAGTTGCACCATTACAGTTCTCTTTCGAGACTTTTAAAAACCCATTTATTGCAGGAAATGTGACGGTTTCAGAGGCTGGCCACATCCAACAGTCAGAGGAACCAGAGAATCAGGTGTTGCACGGTGGAGTCGAGCCAACTGCTGCTCACATCCAGACTTTTTTCAGAGGAAAATTTTGGTTTCACATGACCAGAAATGTAAATGTTTTAAGTTGGTGAGATGTTGAAATTTCAAGTTACCAAAGCAACTGTTTCAGCAGAACAGCAGTCAGTGGGGCAATAGGTTTGTTGTTTTACTTTATGTGTAAATGGTTCAGATTGTTCTAATCCTAATGTTTAAAGATAATCTGAGTAAATCCAAAGATACACTTTAAAATGATTTTTTTTAAGGTGAAAACAACCCTAAAGCGGCAGGTTGTAAAATGTTAAATTATGACAGGAGTGAAATCGGTTTTTTTTTTCTTCAATAAGCAACACATGATGTCCCAGTCAGAGGCAAGGAACTAAAATATACTGTAAAGTAGCATCACTTTATTATATTCTTATTGAAGTAAAACTAAAAAGGTTAACTGTCTAGTAAAAATATTTAATAGGATGACTAATTATAAAATGCTTTAATCATTAAAATACCAATAAGCTATGAGTAAATATGGGACTTTAACAGTCAATGTCGATTAATATTTGATAGATTTTAACGCGTTAAACATTTTAACACCAACCGGAACCTTTGTGTCCGAGCGTTTCTGGTAGTCCCGTAAATCTGACGCACAAACGGCGTCCCCTAAAGACAAACCCACCGGAAGTTCATGTTTCACAGAGGATCTGATGGGAGAAAAGATTAATGTTGTTTTAAGTTTTGCAGAAAGGAGTTAGCACATCAGTAAAGCTATGACATAGCATCGCATTGCTAAACGTTGGTGACGTCAAAAGCCCACATTTCCAAGGAAAGGTTTGTTTAAATGTAATAAACACCTGAAAGATGAATGGACAGAACAGGAATTAGCATAACCTAAATAACAGACAAAAAATATAAATATCTTTGATGAAAATGTTTTACACGGAAATCAACTTTTAAATGAATTTAAGTCTGACCATATGAATAAAGTGCTTCCAGTGATTGTATGAATAGTTTCCATATTTGTTCACCTGACCTCTAGATAACAGGAAAACAAAGCTGGTGTATAAACAAGAGGTCTCACTTCAACATAAACTGATCATTTGTTTTTGGTTGAAACATGTTCATTCTTCATTCCGTGAAGTTATTCCCAGTCTGTACATTTTACTGAAGCAATAATTCATAACATTACCCAAACATAAAACTAATCCTAAAAGTTATTTTGTCTTTTTTCCCCCCCATAAAAATAAAGTAAATGTAACTATTAACTTTCCAACTCTTGGCTCAGATCTACAGAGGGGTCAGAGGTCATGGATCAGAACCGGATTCACCAAAAACATCTTAATGATCCTGAACGTTTTAGGTAGAAAAGAGCAGAAACGTCCAAATTTGTCCCACAGAGACATAAAGTGAATAATGCGAGTCTGAACAGCGAACTGGAGCAAACCAGGGTTTAGATTCCCACTTCCTGTTTTGGTTTGAATTCCGGCCACAAAAAGCGGAAGTGGATCGATGACTGGGGAATGGAGGCGGTCCGGTTCGGTCCGGTGAATGATCCTGACCCACACTTCCAGTCATTGTTTATGAAAGAGAGGAGTTTCAAAGTTACGCCAGCGTTTGTTTGGCAACGGCTGCGGGCGCGTCTGCACGCGTTGACGTCACGTCCTGTCAGAGCAGAAATGGATGAAGAAACGGAGCTGAAATGTCCAGAAATGTTGAGAAGGTCACAAAATGTTTGTGGATGTGCGAGCAGGAGGTGACGTCATCCATTCAGGTTAAAGGTTGATATATATATATATATATATATATATATATATATATATATATATATATATATATGTATGTGTATATATATATATATATATATGTGTGTGTGTATATATATATATATATATATATATATATATATATATGTATATGTGTGTGTGTGTGTATATATATATATATATATATATATATATATATATATATATATATATATATATATATATATGATTCTGACCTGATGAATGTAAACATCTGAATTAGAAGCCAGTTTTAAAACATCTAAAAGCTTCAACATTTTCTGGTTTTAGTAAATATAATTTGACTATTTCTGCCTGACATAAAACATAAAAACTTAACTTCAGGCAACAAAAAAATAAAATAAAGTGTGTATTTAAACTCCTGGTTTCAAATAAATAAAATAAATATACGACTAAATAATGGAGAATTTTAATCTTTTCTCCCTTTTAAGGCCAGAAGTTCTGCAGTTTCCATGAATCCATCACAACGAAACGACCATTTATCGGAAATGATTTATTCCAATAAATCATTAACCTGCTGATTTGTTGTCATGAGTGGATCAGATTAGCTGCGGCTCATGTGACGCTGTGTGTGACCAGCAGCAGAAAACCCCACAGAGTAACGCTGAAATGTGATTCTGGTTAATTTATGACCAACTAACCGAGTCTGGAGGAAGTTTGACCAAACAGACGACGGGTTCAGGTTCACTGTGATCAGAACCAACAACCGCTGATGAAGTCTCAACGCCAGCGGCGTGCAGGAGCAACACAGAAATAACCCTGAGGTTTCTGTTCAGATCAGATGTTTTTGGTGCTTTTCTGTTCGATCAGACAAACTCTCAGCAGTTTTAGTTTTAAACAGTTTTATTTACTTCAAGAGTACATACAGATAAACAGTAAAAGGTTCCAGAAAACAGTATTTCTTTCTGTATGGATTGGCCCCGGTGCAGAGAAGCAGAATCAGAGTGAAGGTAACAGTCTGGCTCAAGGTTTTACTGCATGGTGAAAAGGCACAGAGCTCTGTGAGAAACAACCCGGCAGTTTTATTCAAAGTTTGTTTGTTTGTCTCCTGAAAGCGACACGTTGAATGTTTCACATCGACTTAATTCATCAAAACTGTTTTGAGGTATAATTTGTTACAAGATTCAAACTTAAAGGAAGAAAATAGAAGTAAAACACTAGTGTTCAATCACAAGCATAGACATGCTAACTCTACTTTTATTCAGCTAGTAATGGCTTTATTTATTAAGCGGTTAGTAAAATACATGATTTCCATTTCAAAACTGGAGAAAATCTGTTCCAGTTTTCCAGCCGGGTCAATCACTGGGAGGTCTGGGAGTCAATTACTAAAACGTTTCCTTTAATTGATCGCTTCGCATTGGCTTGCAGGGAGTGTTGGATGAACCCCGCCCGCCTGGGACGCCGGGACGATCACAACGAGCGCCGCCAGAGTGGTTCCGCCGGCGGCTCGTATTTGACACGGTAAATAAACTCAAACTACAGTTAAAAACAAAAAGTAGAAAAAGTTGTAAAAATTGCCACTGATATTCGCTTTTTAAAAGGTTTTTGGTGTAATTATGAAAATAAAAACGGCAGAATATTGTCGAAGTGCTTCACAAGCGAAACATTTTCCGTTTTTTGCAAGCTGTTCATCTTTAAAACAACAGAAACGATTAAAAACGTGATACATCTGAATTTTAGCTGCACTAAGAAATCTGGTTTTCCGAGCGCTCCAGATGGAGAAAGCCGGCACCGCCTGCCGTTTCCTGGGAAACCGGCGCCGTCTGGGTTCACAGCAGAGGAAAGCGTCCCGGTCGGTTGAGTCGCTCAGCGGGCGGCGAGGCGCATGCGAGGCGACCATCTTGTGCGTAAAGGTTTGTGGTTTTGTTTAGATGTGTGCGCTTAAGTTGCTGTGTTGCTGCTGCAGTCGGACTCGGCGCCAACCTCTCTCTCTTTTTCTCTCTCTCCGTGTCGCTCGCCCTGATGGCCGAGGTGGCGCCGACCCCGGAGCTGCCTCAGGTCATGGGCGAGAGCGGCGGCGACAGATCGGCCGGGCGAGGGACGAAGATGTCCCTCATCAGAGCTGCAGAGACAAAGACGATTCTGCTTTAAATATGAGGGAAAAAAACATTTAAATGTTTTATTGCAGAAGAAAAGAGATTAAAAATCCCCAATTGTAATTTAAAGTGCTTAGAATGTCGATGAACTTTTCATCTCTGAAGAAACTATAATATTGAGCTTCTTTCAGATTCAGTTTGTTTTCAAATGAAAATTTTTATGACCTGAAGAGAAGAAAAAACTTTTTCTGTTGATGTGAAGAACTTTAAAAAAGAACTATCAAGGAAATGAATCACTATCTATGAGAAGTAGAAGTAGTTCTTTTTCTACTATGGACAGGAAAGCTTGAACCAGAAAAAGAACTACTGAGGAAAAGAACTGCAAGACGAAGAACTACTATAGTAAAGAACTAATAGAACTAAAACATAACTGATCATTTGTTCTCTCCTTTCCAATAGTTTCATGCTAATAATAAATCAGAGTCTGCGGCTGCACCTTGTGGGGTTGCTGTGGGTGCGCTTGTTTTTACCTGCGGTGTCGCACAGTTCTGACAGAACCGGGTCTCTGTCTGTGAGTAGCTGACTGCGTCTGGAGTCCAGACTCAGATCCGACTGGTCGCCGTCTTCCAGCGAACCCTGAAAAACAAAAACAAGAAAAAGATCAGGGAGGTTTTCACCAATGAGGCTCAGATTAGCTTTCTTTAGCTACATGCAACATGTTAGCATTAGCTTTAAATGACTCCTAGAACTTTCTACCAACTGAATATCAGAACATTTAATTTAAAAACAACTGGAAAGGAATCTGTAAGTTTTGAGTTTGAACCTGAAATGGATCCGATTGAAAGCGAATGTTCAGAGTTAAATGCTAACGCCAGCTAGCATCCTGCAGGCCTCACCAGCAGCCTGTTGCTGAGCAGCAGCTCCTCCTCCATGGAGGACGGGTCCGGCTTGCGTCTCTTGTCCTGGATCGTCAGCAGCGGCGGCGGCTCTTTGTCCGAGTCGTGAGTCCTGAAGGAGAAACAGACGAACCGGTGAAACCAGGCGGCAAAACTGATCAAAAATATATATAAAAAAAAAACATGCTCAAAAGCTAAAACCTCAGTTTGTTTTATATTTATGTACTAAGAACAAATCATTATTTAATTTAAATATTTATCAGAAGAAAAAAAATGTTGATCCTCATTCAGTGAAGTGGAGGAAAATGTTTCCTCTGGCGCCCTCTTCAGGACAAAGACTACATTTTCTATAAACCTGCAATAAAATCAAGTTTTTGACAACAAAAAATCTCAAATTATGTCACTTAAAAACAGAGTTGATTGACACCAAATTTGTTTTTTTATGTTGTGGGGGTTGGGGCAAGTTGACCTTTCATGACCTCAGAAAACGATTACTGACATCTCTAAAGTGATGGCAGCACAAACGTTTGACAACAACTTGGTTCAACTTGATTAAAGAGGGAATAAAGTTCTGTCAGGACCTGAACAAGGATCATCCCGACAGGAAGTGATGCGACTCACCTCTTCCTGCTGACGGCAGGAATCCCGTCGGCGCCCTGGAACAGCAGCGGCGCCGGTTTGTCGGCGTCCTGCGGCAGATCGCTGAGGAAGGTGAGCTGGAAGTCGTCGTCCATGGAGATGTACGGCGCGTACATCTCCAGCTCCTTCCCCTCCACGTCCTGAAACAAGATGGACGACAGCTGGGATTACAATCAGACTCAATCCATCAGCAGGATTCTGATCCGCTGCAACATCGGAACGTTACGCCAATCTACGTAGAACAAGAGAACATTTTAACTTCCTACAAAAAAATAAGTTCAAAAAGACAAAATATTTCAATTTTGAAACTAAGAAATCTTTTTTTTTGTATAATATTTGAGATTTACCTAAAGATTTGAGTTTTTTTCTTGCGAATGTTTGACTTTTGAAAGATATCGGGATGCATTTTTTAATATACTATTATATTTCTATTCTAATTATCTATCAATTATAGATCATTTTTATCATTTGCTTTAACCGTTGTCAGTTTGTTTGCTTTTTATTCCTTTAACACAGTGCTTCTCAATTATTTTCCGTTACGCCCCCCCTAGCAAGAAGAAAACTATTCGCGCCCCCCACTCCCCACCGTGACTATCCATCTCTGCATAACATTTTTTTCCTTATTAACATTAAAGAAAAAAAGAAAGACATGGTCAAACTTACAAAGAATAACTTAATTAAATTGTGTTTTAAGTCTGCAACAGAAAAGATTTTAAGTGCATCAATGCCTGAAATTAAAAATAAATAAATCCATGTCTACTGCTGCAGGCAGTATCAGCTCCTCTGCTATGGTGTGGGGCTTTTGCACTGCGCAATTTGGTACGCCACCTTATATGATGCTAGCAGCGCTCGATGGTTTACTGAAGTAGCCTTCACAAAGCGGGATGACTGTTGGCAATATTCAGCACGTTTTCGCTGAAAAAACTCTAGCGGCTTATCGGCGTGATTGGGATGTAACGTATTTAAGTGACGCGCTAATTTATTTGGCTTCATGCTGTCCGCTGCGAGCATTTTTAGACACAGCAAACACAGCGGTCTTTCCTCTTCTCCAACTGTAGTCACAGTGAAGCCAAGCGCTAAATACGCTTCGTCGTATTTCCTCTTCTTAGCTTTCGGTTGACTTTCTGTTGTCTCATTATCTTTGTCTCTCTCCGCTTTTCTTTTCATCCCTGTGAAAAACTTTTTCATGTTGGGGGTTGTTGAATAACGGAGGCCATAGACAGAACGCAGTCGGAGCTTTTTGTTGACTTATCACTGCTAACCAAGGCAAACCTGTTGTCTTGTAAGTCGTAAAATGTTGCACTGTCGCAAACGTGACAGAAGTAACAATGAGAGCGCCACTGCCCCCTACTGTGCGCAATTACACTTTATACTAGTACGGCCAAAAAAAAAGCCTGTTCCCCAGGATCACACGCCCCCCCAGATATCGCACCGCGCCCCCCAAAGGGGCCCGCCCCACTATTTGAGAAGCACTGCTTTAACAGTGTGTGAGAGATTGTGTCAGTGACATTCATTAACTTTAAATACTTTGCAGAACTGGACTTTACGAAGTTCAGTCCATTTCCAACATGGCGGACGCTCTAACGCATCGCATCAACAGGAAGTTATGGCTCGGTTCAAAAGCGCTGTTGCTTTGTTAATGTTGTGGCGTTTCTGTTGATATTTCCAAGTTTTTAAAATAACATTTCTAGCATCGTTGTCTAAATTTCCGAGCGTTTTGGCTGAAATTCCTTCCTTCCCGTCTAAACCGGCTCTAATGCGGCGCCGGAGTTTCCTGCTTCCCACCTCCACAGCCGGTTCCTGGAGCTGCGTTTCCTCTGGGCAGATGGTGAAGAAGCGCTCCACCTCGCTGGTGTCCATCACCTCCTCCTCACAGGGGCTCTGGGACCCAACGGAGACCAGCAGTTAGACCAGAACCAGAACCAGAACCAGCCGCTGGTTAAAACAGGAGGTTTGTTTACCAGGTCGGGCTCAGAGGAGGCGGCCGGAGACGAGGACGGAGACGAGGACGGAGACGAGGACGGAGACGAGGACGGATCCAGGCCGTCGAAGATGGGCGACAGCAGCTGCCGCAGCTGAGGGCTGCACAGATCCTTCGGATTTTCCGGAACCACGTCTGGACTGGGAGGACTGGCGAACGACAGCTCCACCCGACCTGACGGGGAAAAACCAGGAGGAGGTTGGAAATATGGCTGGAGCGATTAATCGGATTAATTATTAATCGGATTAATTATTAACAGGATTTTTGAAGTGATCTCCAACTAGTTTACTGATCGATTAAACGTCAGTGACGGAAAACAACAAACTAAGAGCAGAAAATGAACCAAAACTGTCCAAGAAATAAAAACATTTCAATATTTATTTTGTAGTTTTTTAGCTGCAGGTGAATTTTGTGCTACAAATGATTCAACTAGAACTAAAGAAATGTTGTATTTGCATTTCAGGCAATAATTTATTGGTTCATTTGCATTTATAAATATTTTTAATGTTGTATAAAACAATCATAAATGGTCAAATAAAAAAATCTTCAAAATGTGTCAATTTTTACTTTGGTCAATTAACTGTCATAATAATCTATAACTGCAATCATGATTAGCTACGAACCTAAATAATTACTGTTAATAATTGATTATTAAAATAATTGTTAGCTGCAGCCGCAGTGTGCAACGGGTCAGATAACTGGTCAGATAACGGGTCAGAGCGGCGGCTCACCCGCCGTCAGCGGCGGCCCCCCACTGTCCCCGCCGTCCCCGCCGTCCGCCAGGTGCAGCAGGTCCTCCGGTTTCTTCAGGAGGAGCTTCGCCGAGCCGCCGCCCTCCTCGCCGTCCGAGTCGCAGGTATCGGAGATGCCGCTGTCCTCGGCGGCGCGCTGCGGGGAGACGGGCTCGGTTTTAGGGAGGAGGCTGCGGCGGGTCTGCTCCACGGAGAACACCACGTCCGGCTGCTCCACCGCGCTGCGGGAACACAACCAGGAGGAAGGTCAGAGCCGCTGCTTCATCGCTCCTCTTCCTCTCGCTCCTCTTCCTCTCGCTCTGCGCCGGGCGGAGCACCTGAGGATGAAGTTGAGGCAGACGACGGCTTCGGGCTGCGACGTCTTGTTGTTGTACAGGACGGTGGCTTGAGTCTCGGCCCACACGAAGCCGCCGCCGTTGGCCAGGAAGCGGTAGGGCGACGTGTTGACCTGACCTTTGGACAGAACTGCAGCCACAGGAAGAGGAACTTTAATCCACTTTCACTCATTCACACGTTCATCACTGCAGGGAGAAATTCTGCCGTATTCAGCAATAAATCAACTCATCGCATGATAAATCAATCAGTTACATTTTCATCATTTATCATTTCTCTTTCTTTCTTCCAAAAACAGGAAAGTTTTCAGTCTGGTGTTTTAGTCTCAACTGTTTTATGAAGGATAATTTTGTTTATTATTCATTTAATTTGTTGTTTTTTATTTTTTGTTTTTAAAATGTCCTCCAGTTCCAGTGTTAAATGTTCATTATAATTTTAAGTTTATTGATCTTTGAAAACCTGTTCTTGCTTTATTATGCCATCAATATAATATTATTACAAACTTTAAATTTGTAAACATTTAACTCCAGAACTGGAAAACATTTTAAATATCAAAAATAAAAACAGATAAAAACATCACACAACTGAAACCATAAATACAATTCATTAATAATACTGTATTTTTAATACTTTTATATTTTATTTAAAACTTGATATTTTTCATGCATTTTAAAAAATATTTTAAGTCATTTTTATAACTTTGTATGGATCCAGATTTGTATATTCATATTTCTGCCTATTAATGGTATTAGAGGTTAAGCTCTTTTCTGGAAATATATTTAATATAATCAACATAAAGTATGATTAATAATATTTGATCTGAAGGAGTAGATTACATACATTTGTACTTCTTCAGGTATTTGATTTTATATTATCCTTTTCTTCAGATGTTTTTATGTTGGTAAAAACTGGATGTGAATATTGGGAGTAATAATTCTTAAACTCACGGGTCAGCAGGCTCTTCTTGATGCGATCCAAGTCGAGCGTGTGATAAAACTCGTAGGCTGAGCGTCCAATCAGGTCCTCCGGTTTGTACCCCACCAGCTCCGTGACCCTGATGACAGAAACCCGCAGAGTGAAGCCCGGTGGGCGCAGGGCGGGGCGAGGCAGGGCGAGGCGGGGCGGGCGAGAGAGAGAGCGACCCACCTGCCCTCGCAGTGGGTGAAGCGCAGGTCCATGGTGTGGCGGGTCAGGAAGGTGCAGCTGTCCAGAGGGAACTCCACGCTGGACGGGTGGGGGATCGGCTCGCACAGCAGCGTCATCACTCTGGCAGCAGGGGGCGACGCTGAGCCAAAGGGGCGGATGTGGCCGGTGCAGTGGAGAACCTGAGGGAGAGGAGAGAGGAAAACTGTTGCTACCATCCGGAAAGCAGGGAGGAAAACAAATAAAAGCCAACATTTTTTCATACAAGATTCAACTTTTATCTTGTTTTCTTATTAAAAAATAAATTACAAATGACAGAGAAGTGGATTTTGTTTATATCCTTAATGTGAGCCAGGCTACGAGAAATGTTCAAAAATAACAATGGAGTCAAAATATTAGAATAAAAACATAATGCTACCAGAACAAAGTCTTAAAAAAGGTTTTTTAATGAGACATTTTGTTATTTTTTGTGTTGATATGATCCACTAATGTTAATATTTTATTCTCATATGATTTCAAGCTTACTATCAATTAAGAAAAAGAAGAAAAAAGAACCAGCCAGAAGCTGTAAAACAAGATGGCCGCCCCAACATCATGCTGAAGTTTTTGGATAAAAATAAATAAATCCTGATTTTCCAGATATTAAATCTCCACCAGAGACGCAGCGATCAAATATTAAAAACTGTATCCGCCTCAGTAATTAAAGCAAAAGTTTTTTAGGGTTTTTATTGCATGACGTTTTGTTTTCATATGAAACACAATGAAATGTCAAAGTTCACGGTGGTACTGAACGGTACCACCTGCTGGAGCGCGTCTGGACCGTCAGAGACCGGTCCGGCGCGCTCCGAGTTCCTGGGATCGCTGGCGTTGACGCAACCTTGGCCCGTCTCCACGGAAACGCTCAGCATCCCGTGTCGCTTTCATCCTGGACTCACATGAGGGACAAATTTAACCGCCGCGCAGCGCCGCCGCCGCCGCGCAGCCGCGCCCTGCTGCATGCTGGGAACGACCGCATCACAAGTACTGCCTCACTGTAATCAGATTACTTTTTGTTTCCAAGTACTCTGTAAAGTAACCACTAATAAAAGTAATAATACGTTTGAGTTATGAAATCGTGACTTTGTTTCTGAGGATAACCATGCGTTGTCACGGTAACCGGCATCCTGCTACACAAATGAGATTTTGATTTTTTTTGTTTAATCATTATTACTCCTCTCTGTACTTTAGAGAAACTTTATTCATTTGTTGCACAAGAAAGATTTATTTAAATCATTGTATCATCTGTTGATCAAAGGCTTGTAAATGCAAAAAGCATAAAATTAGGCTGAAAAGTAAATTGTTTAAAGTGTATCTAGGTTGTGAATTGTTTGTTTTTTTTTGTAACTAAATATTAAATGAATGACTTTAGAAAAGAAGTAAACAGTAAATGACCAGATTTCTCTCTCTTTACCTTCCAGGTTGCAGATTTGATGTTGACGGTGCGCCCCCTGCTGGTCAGGGTGCTCTTCATTCGCAGGAAGAAGTTTCTCTCGCTCGGTTGCTCGGCCATCAGCTTCTTACTCAGACCTGAAGACGCAGAAGCAAAAGTTCAAAATATGACAAAAATAAAAACACGGTTCAAGTTTAGTTGAACTTTTTCTCGAGTATCTGAAAAATGTTTTCTTATGGCAGATATGAGATTCTACGTCTTTCTGCTCCTTTTCATTCATGACTTATTTTAGCTGTTACATGAATTATTTATGTTAATGGTTCTGATCCATGAAAACGCCGCCCAGCGGTTCTGACCTGGACGCGGAGTCAGAAGGTCTCGCAGCTCCTCCTGATCGCAGGGATGAATGAAGTCGTAGACGCTCTGGCCGAGCAGCTCCAGCTGTGAGACAGGAAACAAGCCGGTCAGACGGATCCGGCCCGGATCGGATCGGAACCGGATCGGAACCGGGCAGAACCTGCGTGATGCCGATGTGCTTGTTGACGTTCTCCGTCAGGAACACCATGTCTCCCTCCTCGGTCATCACCATGACGAAGCCCGCCAACGCCTGGGGAAAGAAAGCGTCCATCGGATCTTCATCCTCCTCCTCTTCCTCTTCCTTCACACTCTCTTCTGCTGAACGACAAAATTTATGCCTATAATTAGCAAATTTCAGGCTAATTTACTTTTAAAAACTGAATTGAAGACATTTTAAGGACGTGCAGACACCCTGACTTGTTTTTAGTGGATCTAAACACGGAGAGTTAAATCTAAATTATGTTTGTGATGTTAAAAGTTGCAAAGATAAAGAATAATGTTAGTCAAGTTAAGGTGTCCAAAGGGTGGCTCGGGGGCCATTTGAGGCTCTTGGATTGAGTTTTTGCGGTCCCCATCTGCAACTCAAGAATGATACAAATTTTACCCGGTGATGCAGATGTAGGCGTTTTATTTTTAATCTGGATGAAATCATTACCGACATAATTTAAAAAATAGAAGTATAGCACAAAGTTTTCTATAAAAAGCTTTTATCTCCATCCATCCAGAGATTCTGCTGCACAGAATCCAGAGGATTTCCGTCTCACCGGGTCGCAGGAGCTGCTGCATCCGCAGGAAGCTGAGCGTCACCCTCATGATGCCGGCCTTGTCCAGGTGGGTGCAGACGCGGCGCGGCAGCGGCAGGGTCCGGGCCAGTTCGTAGAACACCTCGGTCTCCTGGCTGCGCCGGCAGCGCGCCGCATCGCGAGAGCGGAGCTTCCTCTGCTCCGAGCTGCTCCTGCAGGAGGAACAGGAGGCGCATGAAGCAGATTGTCATTGGTACCGAGCCCAGTTCTGGTTCTGCTGCAGGTTTCTTCCTGCTAAACAGGAGCTTTTACTCTCCACTGTCGCCTCATGCATGCTTGATTTGAGAGAATGCGCTGAAGTCGATGACACAATGCGATACAGGAGCACCGATTTATCGACCAGCCTGTTTATCTGCACCAATTTCCTTAATTCAACCTTTGGTGATCAGCCGATACGTAAAACTGAAGCTGATTTTATCATCATCAGCAAATATGTCAAAATCAGCCGCTGTCCTCCTCTGACCTGCAGTTAGAGGTTTCACTGACAGACCGGACCATCAGGTCAATAATCAACCCACTGCTGCCAACTCAGCCACTTTCCTGCTATATTTAGGAGCAGCAAACAGTTTCTGCCATACAGTTTAGATTGAATTAAAACAGAAATGTGTTTGTATGCATTTATAGATTTTAGAAAGGGAACAACAGAAACTCAGCAGAAGACCTCAAAGAAAACCAGAAATCGTCGTTGGTCGGTAAAAACTGGATCTGTGTTTCTCTACTCTGAATGGTTTCTGTTTCTGAAGTGGTAAAATTTGTCCAGATCGACCGATTCCCGTCACCTGCTGTTAAATACAGTAAAAAGCTGCAGCTGTTTGGATCCTGACAGAAGTGAAAATGTTGAACGTGTTGCAGCTTGAGCTTATCAGAGTCAATCAGAGACGCAGCCAGTCCAGCCAAACATGGACGTCCCACACCCACTTCACAAGGCTAGCAAAACAATCTCAAGTGGAAAAATACCAGCAGGATCTGTAACTTGTGACATGGAGCGCAGCCTGGAGCCGGCCTCTTCCTCCTCCTCCTTTTGCAGGAAACCTAGTGAACTCTGCAGCGATTGAGTCCTCGGTTTGGACCGGACCGGACCGGAGAACACACACAGACCTTCCCACCATGTGTGGGGAGAAACTGAGATGTTTATCCTGCTTTGCGTCGCCTCAAATCAGAGCCAAACATGGCGCCTCGGTGCTGGAGGAGACGGCGACGTATATCTGAGAAGAAACTAAACGTTTCTCCCGTTTTCGTTCCTCAGATGTTTATCCATCCTTCCTGACTAAATCACTTCCTCTTTACTTCCTCTGAGAGATTCCCACTCTGGCTGCCACTAACGATTATTTTACTAATCAATTAATTGATTATTCTGACAATTAATAAATTCATCATATAAAAAAAAGATCGGAAAACTCAGCAGATTTCTGTTTAACTACAGTCTTTTTTAGTTTAACATAAAAAATACATTAAAGGATGGAAGTAAACTAATTTTCAATAAAATTTTTTAAATGGGAAAAAACATTTTATTGCCTAAAACGCAGTAACAGCATTTCCTTAGTGAACGCTTGATCATTTGAGTCGATGTCCAACATGTGATCTGATTATTTTTAGATCAGCTAAAAGTGATTAACAGGAAATTTTTTAAGGAATTTGAACAAAGTGAAGCTAAAACTTCCACTTGAGTAAAGCATATTTACAGAGACAGAATTTCTTTTTTTTTTTTTTTTTACTTAAATACAAATCGTATATAATTTTTTTTTTTTTTGTGGCAGTTTTGGCTTAATTTCTGCTCTGGATTTGTTGTTCTTTCAACAATTTTTCTTTATTGAGTCTTCTCTGGCTAACAATTAATAAATAACTAAATTAGTTGATGAATTGAATAATCGATTATTCAGGATGAATGATTCCATCCTGATTAATCGATTATTCGATTCATAACTGGGGTTTTCTGCCAGAACAGCCCAGTTCCCACCGGCCTCCTGCTGCAACAGAGCAGCTCCCAGGGACACCTCAGCGTCCATGCAGGAGCGTCCATGCAGGAGACGGGTGGCGCCGCCTCTGCTCACGTGAACCACGTTGTGGGTTGTTGTGAAAGTTTCTCCAGGGGGAGGAGGGAAACCGCAGAGAGCCTCTGGTAGGCATGCTGAACTCAGAAACCCCACAGGCTCTCAGATGCAGGACTGAAACCGTGCCAGGGGTCAAATGTCAAATACCTGCAGCAGATTACAGTGAGATAAAACCTGGGAGGAGACTGGAGGAACGCTGCAGACACAGATTCACGTGAAACCGGCAGGACCAGAGCAGAGAGGCACTGGAACCAAAATGACTGCAGCTCAACACAGAGCAAAACACCCAAACTCGTCACGCTGACTCATCGCCTTTAAATCTGTCACTTCTTCTTCTGATGCCGACATCAGGTAGTAAACAGTTCTGTTCAGTCCGCTTGGATCAAACTCCAGTCCGTTTCACTAGAAAGTCCGGTTCGTTTGGGGAGGCGTGAATGCTAACTGAACCAAAAAGTGAACTCTGGTTCAGTTTGAACGCATATTTAAACGCTCAGCAGACCAGAGACCAGATCACCAATATTTATCAGACTTATATACAGAGAAGTTTAACTGAAGCTTCAACCACAATCCTTATTTAAAAAGGAACTGAATGATTTGTGTATTGTATTGTTTTATGCATTTCTAATATATTAGAAAATAAGCTTCAGTGGTTAATTTTATTTTTTTTTTTAAATCAGCAGAATGTCAGTTTTTAAAAAAAATCTGATTAATCATCAAAATAAATCGATTGATTGAGGATGAAAAATTACCCAAATTAACTGTTAGCCCCAAAAAGCTGCTCAGGTAAAATGCAAAAAAACAAAAGATTGATATGGAGCAAAACAACGTGCCCAGAAAAATTTGATTGCGCATCACCACAGTGAAGCATGGTGGTGGGAGCATAATGCTGAGGGAATGCATTTCTTTGGCAGGAGAGACATAAATCCTGGAGGAAAACCTGTTAAATGCTGCAGAATTTAAAACCGAAGCTCTCGATGTGACGCAGCTGGAACGATTTCAAACAGGAAATCTTCAGTTTGTTGCCAAGTAAAGCTGGTAGCAACTTGCAATAAAATGCATTTCTTCATTACTTCATGTTGCTCCGCCATTTAAAACTGTTCAAACTGTGCAGCTGCTGCATGACGCCAAGCTGCTGCAGGCAACCAGAGGCTGGAATTTGGAATTTCACTCAGGATCAACGCCGATATAAAACCTCCAGCTTCAGTTCATCACAGTTAAACTTGAGTTAAACTTGAAAGGGAAAAAACCAAAATCCCAGAGCTAAAAGGTGATTGCAACACCTTTTAGATCATTTGGGTTGTTCTCGTTTACAGCTTAACTAGTTTACAGCTAATAAAACACGACGATCTCTTCCTGGCTGGCTGGTTTGTCTGAGCCAACTGTGACGTCCTCAAACTGCAGAACTCTGTGTACTGAGAACAGGAAGTACAGTTTACAGAACAAAAACACGGCGCATAAACAGACACGACGTTTCAGTTTGATCATGTTGCATCAGCAACCAGATCCAGATTGAGGTCCAAAAGCCGCCGTGTGCAGGCGGCGGAGCGTGCCAAGTCATGCCCACTCCCACAGCTGTCCTGAAACTTCACCGCGACTCCGCAGGAATGAGAAACTCCACACATCGGCTCTGCGGATTACCGTAAGGGAGGAAAACGTTTCTGCTTTCAGGGGTCGCCACATGAGACCAGGGGTCAAGAACGGCAAAGAAAACATTCTAAAATATTCCACAGGATGAATTAAGGATAATTTACACTAAATAATTTGAATCAGTGGAGGCAGGAGAGAGAAGCTGAAAGAGCAAATGTAAAGCTGCTGTTTAGGGCTAAAACAATTAATCATGATTAATCAATTACTCAAATAATATTTAACCAATTCCATAAATGTTTAATCAAAAAATGATTGAGCAACAACTGTACAAAAATTATGTACATTTTACAGTTAAGATAAAGTACAGTTTTTGTTTGTAAATACTTTCTATCCAGAATTACTCAACCGTCAATTTTAGCTTCACTAGGTTCAAACTGTGTAAAAAACAAACAAACAACAACAAAAAGAAACAGATCAGCGTTTATACCACGTCCAGAAAGGGTTTAACTTTTCATGTTTATGTTAGAAGAGTTTTCAGCTGCAAAAGACCAAATGCTATTATTGCATTTTAGGCAAGAAAATGTTTATCGTCTTATCTGAAGGAACTGAACTATTATTATTTATTTGCATCTTTAAATGTGTTTCTAATACTGTATAAATAAAATGTGCCATTCAGACACAATCAGGGTGTAACAGCTTGGCCTGAAAACAATAAATTAAAACAAACTCAATCATTTCCATTTGCATGATTTATCGCTTTTCTCCTTTTCTACTGAAGTCCTTTTTGTGAAGGACAGTTTTGTTTAGAGAGACTTCATGTTTAATTTATCGTCCGATAAAATTAGTTATTGCGACAACCGACTTTCTGAGTCATTTCCAAGGAACTCTGTGAAGTGTGCCAGGATTTTCACCATTAGGGAAACAACAACTGCTGCCCTGAGGGCATCATCCACCGTTACGGCTTTGAAACAGACAACCAAGCTGTGGAACAGCGTTCACATCGAACACCAAGTTGAAGATGCTGAACCAGTTTCAAGAAGGACTGCCGCACCGCGCCGCACCGACTGAGGGAACAAACCGGGCTAGGCGCCCAACTCGCTCATCGAACTCGCTGGAATCCATTTGGACGGTGGGAAACAACGACATTTATCATGAAATTGCCACCACATCACCCAGACGTATCGATAGCTGCAGAATGAACTGTTTATTTACACTTTTGTAAACAGACTGTCCACCCTGTTATAATTACAGGCTTGGATTACTTGGAGTAGTTAGGATAGATACTGATCACAGCAATTAGCAGTGTTCACCTGAAGCCAGGTGAGTTCAACCTTCCACAATAAAACAGACACTACATAAACAACGCTGCTGGCTTCTGAGTTCAAAACAAACAGAAGAAACACAGATCTGCTCCACACCTGTCAAACTGAAAGTGACTAAAAGTGTTTAGAAATGTGCAAAACACAACAGGAAGGAAGCCAGACTTCAAGAACGGAGACCTCTGCAGTCAAAATCGGACAAAAAAAATCACAAGAAGAGAAAAAACTTTGGCAAGAGGGCGGAGTTTAAGAGAACAAACTGTCCTAGATCAGAGGACAAACTGTGGTCATCATCTGTGTCAATGGCAGTGTGTGTGTTTATGTCCTCTGGAGTCTGAAACTGACTGAGAACATAATCTGGATTGTGGCCATGTGGATGAACTATATTTACCGAGTAATGGAGGATTACAGCAGGAGCTTTATTACTGTCCTGCAGCAGGAGAGGGACACAAATACAAACACTGGAGTTATTTATCAAACAATGGAGTAAGAGCACAGATAATTTCAAATTGTTTTTTTAATACAATTAATTGAAATTACATTTATATAAATAATTTAGACTTCTGCATAAACAAAAATAAAACACTTTTACCCTGAATGTCACCAGAACAGAGGAACTATCTGACCTTCTGCTGCAGCTCATTTTTTACAGGAAATACGGTAAAAACAAGCAGCACATAAACACCGACTCTCAGCAGACATTTCTGGCCAACGTGAAATTAAAAGCGAGTCTGAATCCACGCAGAAAGCCTCCGTCTGTGACCGTGGCGTAAACAATGGGGCAGAAACCAGAAGCAGGGCCCCACCGGAGCCCCTCCACGCCACACATAGGACACATTTTCCCCGGTTTGGCGAGCAAAACGGAGAAATTAGCTTAACACGCAGCAGCGGATTTAGCTCCTTTAATTCAGACACCAGAGATGCGGCCGTTTGTTCTCGCAGCCGAATTCGCTTCGGAAAATTTCGAGTAAATTCTCCAACATCTGAATCATGTAAACCCAGTTTTCATTAAAAAAAAATAGTGATAAATAAATGGATCTCACCGTTTAACCGCCACGACCGCGTCTTCCTTCTCCATGTTTCATCAGAACACCAAAGCAAAGTCTCTCTGTTTCCTCACGACGTTCAGTGAAGTGCAGAGCGGCGAATAAACTGATATCACTGCGCGGAGATAACGACGTCAACGGCTAGCACGGGCCACTTCCGCTCTTCCTTTCAGAATAAAAGCCTCACACAAACTCAGCACCGAAAACAATGCAAGTTAATATGAATCAGTGGAGGGAATGAATTACAACTTGCCCAGTTATTGTTTTATTAAAAATAAATAAATAAAATTTAAAAAGATCTCATAACTTTACCGAATTTGGGGTGATATTTTTACTCAGTCAAAATAAATATTTCAACGGCAAGTATTTATTTTTAATATTTTGAATAACCGAATAAATCACTATATGTACTGTATCCATACACGGGTTGCACATTTTAAATTTAAATGAAAATAAATCAGCTTTTCAACGTTAATAGCAAACGTTGGGTTGCGTTTACATTACCTGGGAATTTGGACTTTCAAAATGACGTCACGCTCAGCGTTGTTGCTCTGGGCAGCGTCCAGGCTAACTGTTGTTAGCAAAACATTGTGTTTGTTTGCGTTGTGTTAATTCAAAGTCCCAACATGTTCAGGGACTGGAGTTGAAAAGCTGAGAGGATCGCGGTGCTAAGGAGATGCTAACAGTCCACGCTACAAGGCTGAAGCCTTTTGGGAAATCTGCTGTCGGGTTTATGGAAGTGCTTCTCCAAATACACCTTTTCGGATCGGTGATTTGAATTATAGGGACGTTCAAATTGTCTGCGTTGGCCTTGAAGTTAGACATTCTTCCTTTCCCGGCGGGACTCGAACGCATCATGAAAGTAGGTCAACCAAGCGAAGGCGGCTTTTATTTTCTGTCTCTCTGTTTCCGCCGGTGCTTCGTTTCCAGCTTGACTCTTTCCACGCTGCCGTATCGCCTACACATCCACTCTACGTCACTCTACGTCCTGTTTGTGTCTTTTCATAGGCTTTGAAGAGGGGCGGTGCTGTTGAGGGAACAGTACACGGAGTATTACATAACCACATTTCCCCCAGCAGAGAACTGAGCATTTAAATCTAACTCGGCAGCATGCAGGTACAAAAATACAACTCTGAAACCTGGACACATCTCTCTTATAATAAAACAATGTATTTGGCAGAAAACACGGCAATACTGCAAAATAAAACAAATTATCGTAAGTTTTTATTTCTAATTTTAGTACCTATAGACACAAATTCCTCGAAAGTATAAGACAATTTCCAGATGTTTCTGAAGTTTATACATAAAGTCATTCTGCAAATTGCATCTTGTATTTCACAATTCCTCAGGTGAATGTTTTTAATTCTATATTTTTGTTTCTCCATTTCTCGTGTTGTTTATTTTTATTGTTTATTATGTTGTAATTTATGTGAAACAATTGCAGAAGGAGCTTCTTCCGCCCTCTACTGGCCAACTAAGGTCACTTTTTTAGGTAATTGTGCAGTAATCACATATTGTCTTATTTGTTAAAGCTTCAATTTTTCAAAATACATCATATATAGAGGGAAAAAAATCTAATTCACATTTTAGATGGTGGATAATCTCAATGTTTTCACAGATTATCTGTCTCATATTGCACTGACAACATTATGAGTTTTATTCTCCTTTTGGGAAAAGTATTTTTTAATTGATAACCAAGGAAGAGATGAAACCGCAGAGAGATGAGATAATCCAGTTTATTTTTGTGATCAGAGTGTTGGAAAAGAAAAACTGCACAGGTAGCAGAAACCCATGGATTGCCTTTAATGATGTGAAACGGCGTTGATTCAAAACTCACTCCAGAACCAGGATCCAGGTCTAAGCTGAGCTCGGAGGGCATGCTTTGACAAAAACATGAGAAACGCAGAAATTAACCCAGGATCACAAATTAATCCAGGAATGAGGTCGTTCTGTGGGTTGCCATTTGTAAAGTTACAGTAAAAAACAAACAAAAACAGCAATAATTTGGTTTATTTAGGTTGTCATAGAGAGAAAAGGGTGTTTGTTTTTTAAAATCATATTTTCACCATATTAGCTACATGTCAGACTTTTTTTAGAAATTAAAACAATTTCTAATTCTGAAATTTTCAAGTTTTCCCCAGAAAAATTCTCATTAAGTTGATCTAAAAATTTCAGCATTTTTTCTCAAATTTTTTTATTTGTTTTTGTTTCAAACTCAGAAATTTCCAAGATTTTTTTCCAAGCAAATTTTCAAGTTTGCAAACTTAAAAACTTTCAAGTTGTTTTTCAAACAAGTTTTTTTTTCTAGAGCATTTTTGATTTTCGGAGATCAGAAAATTTCTTGTTTTTTCTGCAAAATGTTTGCAGAAATTTACTACTTTTTTCCATTTACTGACACAGCGACATAGAACTGACTGTCTAGATGACTGTGTTTGATTTGTGTGAACATAGATCTGTCTGTCATGTTGTTTAACATGAGCTGTAAAATGGAGGAATTAAACATGTTTGGTAAATAATTAACATTTCACATAAATCAGCTTTAGAAGGGAACAAGTTCATTTGTTCTTCTATATACAAGCGGAAACTCCAAATCTGGTGCATTTAATCATAATTTAAAATAATATTCAACTTTCAATCTGATTATTTATTTTCTTTGAACGTTTAAATAGATCTTTTACATTTTATTACTGAAAAAGGTATGATTTATTATACTTAAAGTGACTAATTTGATCAGGTCTGCTGGGCTTCTTTAAAATTCTGGACTAATCTTTGACTCTGATCCACTTCTTGCTTTGTGACTTTATTTGTTGCATAATGGCACCAAGGAAAGGAAGGAAGGATAAAAGGAAACAAGGAATGGAGGACAGGATGGAGGAAAGAAGAAAGGAAGAAAAAAGAGAGAAGAAATGAAATGAGGGAAAATGTAAAGGAGGGATGGATTGAGTAAAGGTGAAAGTTGGAGGGAGAGGAATTCAAAGGAATAAAAGTCTGAAAATATAAATATGTCTGCAAATTTCATGTTTTATTTTCCCAAATTCCAGGAGCACTGATTCAAGTGCTCCTGGTTGCCCCCTGGTGGTCAAACAATGCAATAACACAAAATCTTACCAAGTATTTTGTTGTAGTTTTTACAGTGAACAGCTTCCTTCACCAGAAATAAGACAAAGCTAACTTACAAACTTGCAAAATGCACTGATTTAAAAACATAAATTAGCCTACTGTAATTTATTTAGTCAATTTTTAATTTTGCCTGCTCAACAATAAACTTTAATATTTTCATCAATATTAAAGCTGCAGTGTGTAAATTTTACAAAAATTTCATATTTTTTACATATTTTCTAAAACTGTCACCATGTTGTAACAGGTTGTTATCAGGCAGATAATTTGTGGAAAGGTCGACCTCCTCCTCCGAGATGCTATTGGTGTCTGAAGAAAACCACCAAAAACAACCAATCAGAGCGAGGAGGAGGATCTTAGCGCTGTCAATCAACCTCATGTAGTCATTGCTAAATGTGCTAAAGGCAGAGAAACAATTTACTATTAAAAGAAACTTATTTATCTGGTGTCATCAGTGGCTATACTAACTAGCATTAGCATTGACAACACAATCTGCTTGTTCAGGGTAGCAGAGACGCATAAAAGCTTGATTGACAACGCTAAGACCCGCCTCCTGACTCTGATTGGTTGTTTCTTGCAAGAACTGGGAGAAAATATTTTTTTCACAAATTATGTCTCATAAACTGACGGTGAACGTTTTAACAAAAATGTAAAAATCAAAACATTTTAAAAATAGAAGTTACAACTAGCAACTTTAAGCAATAACTGACCACTATAAGTTGCTGAAAAGTTACTTGTAAGTTTTATCTTATTTAAGAAATTTGCTCTAGAAACTAAAGCAAAAATAGTTGGAAATATTTTGTGTTTTTTCAGTGTGGCGCTGCTAAGCTGTGGCATATTTTGCTTATAACTCTGGCCGGCTCCCTTTAAGGCTTCTAACCTGCACCTTAAATTCAAACAGAAGTGATTCAGATTTAAAGGTTTCTGTTTCCGACGCTCGCAGCCGTGCACTGTGGATTTATTGGATGTGCAAAATGTTGCAAGAGGCAGATCAGGTGACAGTGATGCTACACCGTGACGGGCTCGTGTGTGTGTGTGTGTGTGTGTGTGTGTGTGTGTGTGTGTGTGTGTGTGTGTGTGTGTGTGTGTGTGTGTGTGTGTGTGTGTGTGTGTGTGTGTGTGTGTGTGTGTGTGTGTGTGCAGGATGAACCAGGACCGCTCTGACAAAAACACCAAATAAAAACACAGTGACATTTTCAGGCTCCCTAAACAGAAGACAGTTTTTATACAATAGAAGCTTCTTCATATATTAATAATCTTCGTTTTTTTTCCCTCCTCTGTCGCTGCAGAGTCATTTTCTCCCGTTTGCGTTTATAGAGCTTTTAATATTTACAGTATAAATTACTACGCAGTCCTGTGGCAAAAACAAATAAAGCAAACGGCCGTGGCTTTGCTGCACGATGAAACCGAGGCTTTGCTGAGGAAGAGGAGCAGAAAGAAGGCGGAGAATTCGTCCTGAACGCTGCAGCGTGTGGATCCAGCTCAACCAAACCGAGAAACGCTCAACCAGACACAAAGATGGAGGAGGAAAGTATAAAACCCAGACAAAACACATGATCTGAGAGTCACTTTGTAACTGTTTCTCATTGAAAACATGAAGAAAAAAGAAAGTACACCCATTTTGAACTCTCCAGATTTTTGTTTTGCTTCTCAGAGAGAACGCTCGGTTTCACCGGGAGAACGTCCAAACTTAATCTGAGAGCAGAATAACACAGAAAAACTGTGGAAAAACTAAGTACACCCCTTGACCTAACTTCATCCGATCACAGCAGAGAAACTTTTGAGATTTGTTCCAGCAGACCTGGAGCCCAGAGCATCACTCCTCCTCCACCATGCTTCAGATTCAACATTATTCCATTTAACTTCAGCTGAAACTAACAATTACTATAAATAAAAATTATTTTGACCATTAATTAGATTAAAAAATTGGCACATTCTGCAGATTTTTTATGAACCGCCAAAGATTATTTTATACAATGTCAGAAAAACATAAAAATGCAAATAAGAAAATAAACATTTTGGATCCTAAATTGCAATAGCAGAATTCTTTAAATTGTTATTTTTAAACTGCAGCTGAAACTCCGGTAAACGAAGGGTGTATTTACTTTTTCATCACTCAGATTGTATATTTAGGATTTGTTTTTGTGTAATAAGTAACGACTGTGTTGCACCTGATATGTTTCTCCCCTGAGGTTGGATTTAAATAGTTAAAGAGGGTGTACTTTCTTTTTCTGGCATCTGTGTTAGCAGTCAGTATCTAACCAGCAGCAGGAAGCAGTCAGGGTGATCTGTGTTTGGACAATCAGGGGAAATCTTGGTAATAACAAATGGCTTCTACAGATTGAACTTAAAGTAAAAAGTTAAAGTTTTAAGCACATTTAAAACATAAATTTGGGCATTTTAAAGGATTTCAGTCAAATTTCCTGTTCTCAGAGTTTTCACCTGAAATCTGACTCCCGTCTGCTGCAGGTAAGATACCACCAGCTCAAAACTGTCCTGCATAACCGCGGTTCTCTAATACCGACTTGTAAGTTTTGCATAAAATGGAAATAAATATGAGATTTTCCTCCAGTGAAAGTCCAGGAGGGTCAGAGTCAATTTCCACCTCAGAGTTTCAGCGACCAGAGACACTGAGGGTTCGGTTCTGGTCGTTGGCCCCAAAAGGAGGTTCAAGAAGAGGAACAGAGAACTGAAACTGAGGGACGAGTGCAAAGCTTGTCCTCCAGCTATACCACCGTTCCGCTCGGAGAGTTCCCGTTCTGCGCTGCCAGGTTCTGAACAAGAGAGGAAAACAGAATCAGCTGCAGATCTGACATCAATGAAGCTCTAAACTTTTATTCTTCCTTCTTCTTTAATTCCTGCTTAAACTGCAGCAGGTTCCTGACATCCAGGGAGACATTTTATAGAAAACACTTTGAAACATCTTCAGTTTGAAAAGTCAAAACATTTCTAGTCAAAAATCTGAATTTTCTTTAACTTATTGAAATTTTCTACAAAAAAAAGAAGAAAGAGTTGGAAAGTCAAAAATTTGCTAGAAAAAAATACAAAACTGAAATTAATCTCAGAAATATTTGAGAAAAAGACAAGAAAATTGAACATTTTCTTTTTAAAAAAAATAACATTTTGAGGTTGAGCTAAAAAAATGTTTTTGAGTTTCAAAGTTGAATGTTTTTATTTGTTTTTTCCTATAAAATTTCTAATTCAGTCTCAAAATTTCAGATTTTTCCAGCAACTTTCACAACTTTTGAAGCTCAGAAACTTTAAGGTTTTTCTAGAACATTTTTGAGCATAGAAATGATTTTGATGTAAATTTACTCCAGTTGTTTGTATCTAATGCTTTGTTCTGTTCCTCACGGGAACATTTCCAGCTGTTGACCTCTGAACTTTGACCTCACAGCTCAGCAGGAACCTTAAACTGCAGCGTTTGGCTGCAGTTTGGCTGCAGCGTTTGGCTGCAGCGTTTGGCTGCAGCGTTTGGCTGCAGTTTGGCTGCAGAGCCTCGGTGGAGACGTACCGTCTTGCCCGGCCGCGCCCAGGTGCAGATCAGGCCCTCCTGGCAGGCTGTGATGATGCAGTCGTCCATGAACACCAGGACGGTCAGCCTCTCGTGTGCGATCTTCTTGCAGACCAGCGGCTCCAGCAGCGGTACTTCGTGCATGCGGGGGCAGAGCGTCGTGCCCAGCACCTTGGCGCCGTCCAGCCGGTTGCTGCGGGGGGCGACGTTGATCTTGTCGTTGCTCTTGCTGATGTTGCCCAGGCTGTGGTAGCGCTTGTGCTCCTTCTCCACGCTGCCGCTCCCGGACTTGTCCGACTTGCGCTCCTGCAGGGACAACGTGGCGAAGCGGCCGATGCTGAAGGGGGCGCTGTTGCCCCCGCCGCCGCCGCCCCCTCCTGCGCTCACACCTCCGCCGCCCTCGGAGGCGCCCGGACCCTTGGAGGCGTTCGCCACCGCCGGGTGGGGCAGGGAGTTTGAGCGGGACAGGGAGCGGGGCAGCAGCAGGGGGAGCGCAGGCGGGTTGGCGCTGCCGGTGTTGGCGCCCGGCGGGTGATGGTGCCCCTCCACGCCGCCGATGCCGCCGCCGCCAGAGCTGCTGTTGACCCCGCTGCTGCCGGAGTTTGGCAGCGAGGGGCCGAAGGTGTTGGTGAAGGCGCGGGACAGGGGCAGGCGGGGGTACAGCACGTCGTCCGTCAGGTCCCACAGACAGAACTGCGTGTCCTGACCCACCGAGCCGAAGCGGTACGTGACGGACGGCGAGCCGCCGCCTTTCGAGCTGTGGCGCGAGAGCCGCGACAGCGTGCTGCTCGTCCGCACCCGGCCGAAATGCGTGGAGTTATTCTGCGCCCCCTGGTGGAGGTCTTCCTCGCTGCCGCTGAGCTCCATCGGCTCGTCGTCCTCCAGCGAAGTGGTGAAGGGGTCGAACGCCACCACGTTGACCCACGACTTGTGGCCGTGGCCGCGCGCCACCACTCGGCTCTCGGCGAACGACCAGACGGTCACCAGGTCGTCCTCGCCGCCGGTGGCCAGGTACTTCCCGTCGGGGCTCCAGGAAACGCAGAGCAGCCCGCCGAAGTAGCTCTTCATCACACCCTGCAGCTCCATGGAGTCGAAGTGGAAGACGCGCAGGCAGCCGTCCTGACCCACGCACGCCACGTGAACGCCGTCCGGCGAGAAGGCGAACTCGTTCAGGCCGCCCTCGCCCACCGCCCACCGCAGCAGGGGGTTGCGCGGCGTCTTGCTCTTGCAGGCGTAGACGGCGAAGCCCTCGCCCTGCCGCAGCAGCGAGTACTGCGGAGCCGTGGTTCCACACGGATGATCCACGTTGTACAGGTAGAGGTGACCGCTGGCGTGGGAGGCCAGGAACAGGTTCTCCGACTTGGGCAGCCATTTTAGACACGTCACCTTGGATTTGTCGATCAGCCTCTTGAGGACGAGAAGGAAATCCCACAAAGTTGGTTTGTTATAACAATTAGAAAAACACACCGATTACACAATGAAAAGTATGTGACTTATGCTGTGCATTTAAGATGTGACACTGATGAACAGGAAGGAGTTTTTATAAATGTTGTCATGAAGTGACATCCAGTAAATGAAACAGGTTTAGTTCTACTAGCAGAACATTTCACTGAAGACATGGGAAAATATCATGAGTGAAATAATCAGCCAGTGGAGCTGAACTTCCCCTCAAACTGGATGAATGTCAGAAGTCGTACCTCCTCGTTGAAGAGCTTACTGGTTTCCTTCTTGATGGGGTCGAGGTACTGGACCTGGCCAGCGGAGAAGCCCACGATGAGCGCCACGCTCTCCGCCGTGGCCGAGTACTGGTTGAAGTCGTGGCACGTCGGCTGGGTCCCCTTGTAGATCCTCTTGTCTATGGGTTTACTGAGGTCCACGGCCTGCAGGGCAGAAAGGTCACTGAGGAGAAACTCCTGGTCCACAGCGGCTGCAAAGCCACTGAGCACAGAACCCAGGAAATAACTGAGCTTCATAGGAAGAAGAAAAAGCAGCAAAGCTTCTTGTTGTAGGATGAGGAGACCTGGTGCAGTAATTAATAATTAATCACATGACTTTCATGACGAATCGTTTTCCTCTTCCTACCAAAAACTGGATGATAAAAATCTTCAGCTTTCTGCTTTGGACTCAATAAACCTTATTTTACTGAGACTTCAGAATTCATTTCATTTGTTGTTTTACTCATTTATTTTAGATATTTAAAATGTTTTCCAGTGTGAAATGATCATTAAAAATGTTAAGTTTATTGGTCAGTCAGACCATGTTCTTGCATTATTACCATTATAAAAATAAAGATATCATTTATTGCGATAACTTCTGGGACAATTTATCAGTATCAAAATGGATGTATTTTACAAAACTGCAGTGGAAAGTTATTTAAACCGCCAGATGTTACCACTGGCAGAAATGATGAAGAAGACAGAAAGTAGCAGGATGATGACGGCAGCCGCTCACAAGTAGGCGGGGCTTGTTGCTTTCTCACCTAAATAATCATCCTTTGATTGGCTGATAGGTTATGAGTGCCATGGTTGAACTACTGATTTATCTCCTACCACTTCCTGTCTTCTTCTTTGTTGTTTTCGCCAGTAGTAACATCTGGCTGTTGATCCCATGACTCAGTAGTAACATCTGGCTGTTGATCCCATGACTCATCTGATGTGGAAAAAATTATTTCTGTTGCACTTTCTATTCAAAAACCATCTGATCCTACAGCATTAAAGGCTTTTATTCAAACAACACAATTTTGTTTTTAAATGTTTCAATTCAGCAAAGGAATTTTCTTCATGTAAATTTGCTCAATTTTACATTAATGGACATGCAGTTTGTGAGAGCTCAGCTGCACCAAAAAACAAAAACAAACCATCATCCTCCTACTTCCTGTCGTCTTCTTTGTCGTTTCTCCCAGTAGTAAGATCTGGATGGTGATCTGGAAGTGTTTCTATTACAGTTTTCCCAAATACAAAGATAGATGGATGTAAATATCCTCCTCCTTTCGGAGGTTGAGTGTTTCCCTTAAGAAACTGGATTTTCGATGTTCTGTTATGGTGATTATGGTTCATTTAAACGCAGCAGTGAGGATTTCCGCTGGATCCTCCTGCAGCATCACCGGGGCCCTCGGACTCTGCATCCATTTTGGCCCCTCATCCAGGTTAGCAGGCTGTGCTAAAGCTGGGCTCACCTTCTTGATGTTGGTGTAGGTGTAGAAATACAGCTCCCTGCCGATGTTGAAGCAGACCCGCTCCGACTCCTCGCTCGGGTCTTCGGGCTGCAGCTTCACCATGGAGACCCGGACAGGCGGCAGGAAGCCCGCCGGGGAGGAGTTGGCCGCCGCATTGGAGGAGGACGAGGCTGCGGCGGCCCCGGGCCCCTGCAGCAGCCCGACCCCTGCGCCGGGGATCGGTCCGGGTCCTGCGCCGGGCCCCAGCGTGGCTCCGGCGGCCGGGCCCCGCGGCAGGCCGCCCCGCTGCTGCGAGTCGGAGAGGGTGAGCAGCTTGTAGAAGCCCTCTCTGGTCCGGAACTGGGATTTAATCTCATTGATATCCTTCAGAGCGCCGCCATCTCCGGCCATGTTTAGTGCAAAGCGCCGCACAGGAAACGCTGGTTCTGACCTGGAAACAAAAACACCGCGACGGGAGGAAAAACAGGAGAACCGAATCAGGACAGATGGGGATGGAAGAGAGCAGCAGCCGAGCTCAGCCGGGCCCGCTCCAGCACGCCAGGTCCGGTCCGGTGCATCCTACAGCCGCGCCGCCGCCGCCTGCAGCCGAACCCCGCGGAGGAAGCTGCTCTGCGCGGGAGCGAGCGGCAGCATCCTCCCGCCGGCTTCCAGTGTGCGTGGAGTGCGTGAGGCGCGGTGGGTCAACTGCTGCTGCTGCTGCGGGTCGGCCTGGCGCTGCGTCGGAGGTCCGAGGGAGGGCGGGAAGAGACGAGACATCCGGGCTGGGTCAGCCCGCGGCACCGAACCGGAGCAGCTGGGAAACCGGCGGTCCAATTAAAACACATGGAAAACAATAAAACAACAAAAGCCGCAGCGCGTGAGGGCTGAGGATGGACAAGAGCAAACATCAGCCAAAAATCTGAAATGTTCATGAAAACATGAACATGTGAAAAGCTCATTTTGAAAGAAAAAAATAACATGAATCATCTGAGAAAAATTTTCCATTTTTTTTATTAGTCTCAAAAGTTTTCTAGAAGAACTCAAGAATTTTTATAGTTAAAAAGTTTAAAAATTTTCTGGAAAAAAACTCGTAAATTTTGAGATCAATCTCCAAAAATTTCTACAGAAAATATTGAAATTTGTGAGATCCAACAATCTAAAACTTTTCTAGAAAAAAATATTTTTACTCTGAAAAAATTGAGAAAAAAACTTTGAGAAGTAAAAAAAATGGCAGGATTTTAGATTCATATCATAGGTTTTAGGTTTTCTAGAAAAAATGGCAATTTCTGAGTTTTAAAACTTGAAAATTTGCTAGAAAATGATCAAAATTTTAGAGTAAGAACAATTTATCAATTACTGCTAAATTGGAGCTGTAAAATTTGAAACAAAAAAATGAAAATGAACAGTCTTTAAACTGAAAAAAATATTTTAAACTCAAAAAATTTAAACAGAAAAAAGTTCAAAACTACTTTTCAGATTCACGGGTTTTAATTTTTTTTTAACTAATATTTTGGCCCCAATTTAGCTCCATACGGCTCCTCTCCCATCCCTTAAAATGACACTCATCCAGCCTCTTGTTGTATTATTTATCTTTATTAGAGTGTAACGGCAGTAACACACACACGATGCAACACTGACACACAAGCTCAGGTCACACAACGCAGCTCAGCAGCTTGTTTGTGGAAATGTACGGAAGCCATTTTGTCAGTCCCTGCAGGCTGCGGTCAATAACTGTGCAGCAAGGAGGCTGCAGTGGGACCTTCTTCACTCATTTTCAGGGTTTTCTCAGTTCTCTGGTGTCTCCAGAGCGGAAAAGAGCATAAATAGAGAGCAGGCTCCCTCTGACCGAGGCAGAAGAGCTGCAGACCAACCGCCTCTGCGTGTCGTCACGTCGTCCTCTGCCTCCGCATAAGATACAGTCGCAGCAAATGTTCAACAAATGTTCTGCCTGCTGTTTTTTTGTCTGTTTTTCGTTTCCAGCTGGTTTCTGGGAAACAGGAAGTTGTCGCGGCGCAGCGTCAGGGCAGCAGGACGTAGTTCTCGGCAACTTCCAGGAGGTAAAGGTTGGAGAGTCCGAGCTGGTCCTCGACCTGATGCGTCTCCAGAACCACCATCCTGCTGGACAAAACACATTTAAATCATTTAAACTAGCTAACATGCTTCACTCTACAAAAAACACTTTACAAAATGATAAAAAAAAACACAGTTTCAACTCACTATCATGTGATAATTTATTATTAACAGTCTTGTGAAAGTATTCTGGGTAAACAAATGTAACACAATGTTTATGTTTGCCAATTTCAATAATGTTGCAAAAGATATGGAATGGAAGACAACCTTTATTTCAAGAGCAAAGAAAGACAAGATACTAAATTGTCACAAAAACAAACAAAAAAAAGAGTTCTTGCTAAATTTTCTGGCATTTAGAAAATAAAACAACATTTTGTGATTCTGTCCTAAAATAAGAAAAGTTTATTCTGATTTAACTAGACGGTGAGAAAAACTGTCTATTTATTGGTGCATGAAAATATTTGGTTTCAAACAAGTAATTTTACCCAAATTTAGGCTTTTAATCCAACATCAAGAATTGCACTTTAATACAAAACTGAGCAGTTTGAATATCAGGAACTTTCAAGGACTTTATTCAGAAATCAAGCACTTTCCAAACCCTGAAAACCCAAAATTCAGGGAATCAAGCACCAATATGAACTCTGAACTTGAAACATAAAGATACCCTGGAATATCGAGTGTTTTTCTTTTTCGTCAATAAATATTTAGTATCGAATGAGAACGATACTAAAAACAATAATTAAAGAAACAGATGAAATGCTGCTTGTAGGGGAGATATTATGTGTTTCCAGGCGCACAGAGTCATTTCATAGCACAACAGAGTAACTATGTAGAAATGCTCAGTGGGTACAGAAAGTATTCAGACCCTTTTAAAAATCTAAATAAATAAAGTTCAAATTATTTCTCAGCGTCTGGACAGAAAAACCCCAAAGTGTAGAACTTTCTGCAAATTTATCAAGAAAGAAAACTCGACTATTATTGACAGAAACAGAAACCAACATGGCCGCCGTCCCTCACAATGTGAGAGCGCAGCAGGTGAACGACTCACCTGTCTGACTTCACTATCCTGTAGATCTTCCTGTGATCCGTCATTTCGTCCAGAACCTCAGAGAAACTTTTCGTTCTCCTCTGCCAGCCGTGACGCCAAACAGCCAGCAGTGTGTCTTCAAAATACACTGGAGACAAAAATGTACCTTTAATATGTGTATGTATTCAGAATGAAGGAGTTTAGAACAGCTGCATGGTTTCTAAACTCCTTCAGGAAGTATTTTGGCCTTTCAGTGAGAGTAATAATAGTTAACTGTTCAGTGTCTATCAGCTGATTGATGGCTTTTCTCACCTATAGATTCAACGTCATGAGAGAAAACGGTTTCCTGAGGATGTCGGTTCGTCTTCAGCTCTCCGTCCAGGTTGACGACTTGAACCGACCCTGCAGGAAAAACCCGAGTTAAAAAGAGGCGAAAACCAAGGATCTGAAAGCAGAGCGCAGACGAAAGAGGAGGAGAAAAATACAGAAGAATGAAAATGAACAGAACAAATTATACAGTGGAAAAGAAAAATGTATAAAATATAAAGAAAAAATAAGAAAAAAAGAACAAATTATAAAATATCAGAAAATTGAAACAAAAAATAAAGGAAAAATCCAAATTTAAAAAATAGAAAAACAGGAAAAAACTGATTAAATAAAAAAACTGAAAAAATACAGAAAAGAAAATAAAGTAAGAAAGGAGAAGAAAGAAAAAAAATAGAAAAAATAATTTAAAATAAAACAGAAAAAAATAGAAACATTTAAGAAAAACTATTAAAGGAAAGTATCTGACAATAAAAAACAAAAAGAGAGAATGAAAAAAGAAAATGAAGAAAATACTGAGAAAGGTTAGCTACAATCCAAGATGGCCGACTTCATATTTGTTGTAGAGTGTAGGCGCAAGAGACTTTAACTAGACCTTGGGAAATTTACTACCTTTACCATAAATTTAACTGAATACGACTGACTGGAAAATTTGCTGAGTGTTTGTTTATATTTAAGCTTAAAAAAAGCTAATTTATTTGACAGAAGGACAATAATAATAAGCAGAAAATCATGCAGATAATTTTCACATCAGATCTGCTTCAGTTAGTTTGAATGACCTTTTACAGTTTCTAATTTTTATGAGTTAATACTAAATATTCTGTTTAGTTTCAGTTTTTTATATACTTAGGTTCATTTTTTGGTGCAGAATTGAAAAAGGTTAAATTATTGTGATTATGTACATATAGTTTGGTAATGAATCCTAAACAGATGACAGTATTTTCAATAAATATAATTGATTACTGTTGAAAGTCGGCTGACTGGAGTTTCATCCTGATGTTTGCTGCCACCATTTTGAAGCACAGAGTGCCATAAATTAACATAAGTTGGTTGTGTGGGGAAAAAAAGGCTGATAATCAGGTTCATAGACACAAAAACAAAGGATATGCCATCAATAATTTCAGCATGTAGTTTTGTCATGTCGTCAGTGTTATTACAGTAACCGTGGGACTTACTCTCCATGAGCACCAGCAGCGAGTTTACGTCCAGCTGGTTGACCTGGACGACGTCGGGACAAGGCTTCTCTGTGGGGACAGAAACGCCGTCAGCGACTCGACGCAACGGCTGCTGGGAAACGTCCTGAGGGGAGCGGCAGCTCACCTGAGCCGGATTTGAAGAACCAGGACGTGTTGGAGTTCAGGTTGATGTATTCCAAGCTGACTGGAGCGCCGGGGCTGCAGCCGCGCGACACGCCGATGCACACCATGGGATACTCCTGCAGCGGCGGCACCACCATCTCAAACACCCGCAGGGGGCTGGGCAGCGGGAAGTCGAAATGCTGCGAGGCAGGGAGACAGCGTTCACTGAATCAGGCCTCATCTCTGGGACACATCGATTATCCAAACACAAACATGTTTTACCCAATTTTTTAACTCAATTAATCATTAGAATAACCGATTAATCATTAGAATAACCGATTAATCATCATTATTAAATGATTCAATTAATCATTAAATAACCAATTAATCATTAGAATAACTGATTAATCATTAGAATAACCGATTAATCATTAGAGTAATGAATTAATCATTGGAATAACCGATTAATCATTAGAGTAATGAATTAATCATTAGAATAACCGATTAATCATTAGAATAATGGATTAAAATAATTGTTCATTGCCGTTTGATAATTGTTAGAAAACTTTTCTGATAGTTTTCTAACCCTCGTTAGCGCATCTCCTCTGAGTTCCTGTGGTTTATCTGAACTGTGGCGTTTAAATGCGCGTACCTTGATTAGCATGAACTTGTGCATCGGCTCGTACCACTGCAGCAGAACCACGCTGGATTCCAGAGCGCAGCAGAGGAACAGGTTTCCCCCTGGAAAATCAAAAACAGCACAGACGCTCTGAGTTTTCATCTGAAACACGTCAAAAATCCGTCTTTGCAAATGCTTGTAGATTAAAATAAAAAATCCCGTTCAGTGACTCGGGTTTTCCTGCTCACCGACGGCGCAGGTCTTGCAGCCCTTAGTATCCGGTATTTTGCTCGTCACCGGACATTTTCTAAGCAAAACACAGTTTTAATGTGGCGAATTCTTCCATCTTTTCACTGTGAAATAAAATGGCGGCTGAAATACAGCCCTCCGTTACCTTGACAGCAGCCTGTGAGTCGGTAAGGGAACCATCCGCTGGTCTTTCCTGGCCTGTTCGTATAATTCTTTTAGTGAGTGCGAGTGGAGCTGCGACGATTTACCTGGAAAACAATCAGTTTTAGAGAAATTTTCCTTGAACAAAATCCACAAAGTTCAGCTGAAATCTAAATTCTACAAACAATGTTATTATTTATGCATTTGCTGTAAATTAACTAGAGATTAGAAATGGGAACTTTTGACCCATCAGTGTAAATGTAGTTATGATGCTAATTAGATACCCTTAAGGAGTCAGAGGCTTTTTAATCCCAGTTTATTAATTGTTTCATTGATGCTGCTTTTGCTCAAACAAAATGTTCAAATTCTATAAAAACATTGATTACAGTGTTTTAAGTGCAGCATCTGCATTGTTCCATTAGGTTTCATATTGATTTTTGCAACATGAGGCTTCATAATCAAAATATTTGATTTGATTTTGAATTAACTGTTTGTACAATTATATTGATTCTTAATATTCTTTACTTCATTTATTATTTCCATTCCACTTTTGCCCAGAGTTTCTAAAAAACTTCAAACTCAAAATTAGAATAAATTTAGAATTATAATTTTTTTTCTCTTTTAAAGCATCTTTGAGTTTCTACATAAATTTGATGTATCATAAATAACTGGTTATTTGGGTTACATGTTGTCTATTTTAATATATAATAAATTGAATTTAGCAAAGAGTTAATTTTATTTACTAAAATGTTGTTCCATGAACCGCCTGCAGTTCTCACTTTGACCACCAGATGGAAGCAAAGCGCTTCCAACAGAATGAGCGATTAAATATCAACAATAAATGAAATTTTGTTGAAATGGGGAGTTTGTTTATATTTGGGGTTTCTCGCCATTTTGTTTGAACTAATTTCTAATTAATATTTTATTTCAGATGAGATTTTCACTTTGTTTTCCGTTAATTTTGTTTATTTTTATGCTTGAAAACTGAAATATTTGATTTCTGTTTGTAAAAATTGGTGGAAAAATGAATGCTTGAGATGCTAAGTAGATTTTTTTTTTGTGCCATCACGTTTAATTTAACATTTATTACTCTACGGGGGAAGAAAGGTTTAATAAAAAACTACAATCAATACTATTAGTTCAATCTTTTGAGCGTTTAAATGAGCAAAAAATTTAGGAATATTCACATTGATGGCTAAAAAGCATTAAACTCAATATTAGAATTATTTTATCTGATTTTTTTGTCTTGCAAAGTATCTTTGAGCGTCTTAAAATGCACTAGAGAAATTTGAAGTGTTGTAATTATTAGAAATAACTTTGTTACCTGTTGCAGAAAACATTCGTAAGTTTGTATGACTGAATTTAAATGATGTGTTTGTGTGTAAAATGTCTGGAGTCGACGCTTGTTGTAAATTCCTGCAGCCTGAATAAACCAAACTGATCCGAACTGAACAGCTGTGATTATTTACCTGACACAGACATGAGGACGTTATTAATGGTGTAAACCCAGGAGCATTTCCCAGGAAACAACTGGAAGAGAGGAAACAAACACCGAGTTCAAACGTTTGTCCTTTCAGTTGAAATGTTTAGTTTCAGGCAGAGCGTACCAGCTCCATGGTCGCCTCGGAGCCCTGGAGGTTCAGGGTGTAGATCCCCTCCTCGGCCCCCAGGATCAGGTGCTGCTCTGCAGGACGAAGAGGAGGAAGAGGAGGAAGAGGAGGAAGAGGAGGAAAAGGAGGAAAAGGAGGAAGAGGAGGAAGGGAAACAGGTCACCTCATTTTTATGCATTTCTAAAATAAATAGCTGTGTCTGCATTCGGTAAGGACTGATTAAAATTAAATAATGTTGAACATCTGTCTACATTGGAGAGTCCATCTTTAATTTCATAACTGTTTTCAATCCAAAAAATATTGCATTAGTACTTATTTAATAACCATTATTTATTTATTCTTTTCAAAATAAATTCAATAAATTTCTTATTTCTACAATTAGATTCTTAATGCTAGATTTATTTCTCTGTCTATAAAAAGCTTCAAACTCAAAATTATAACAAATTTATAATAATTTTCTTCTCTTATAAAGCATCTCATTCTGTCCTAACAGCTCTATGCGAATTTGATGCATTATTATGATTAGAAATAACTTTTGGTCGCATTTTGTTCATTTTAATATATGTGGAAAACTTTAGTAAGTTGAAATATATAGAAATATATTTTCACAACTCAACTGTGTGAAAAGTGAGAATGTTAGCTTTTAACATAATTAGTTTTAAATTTTTTCAAAAATGAACAAAAATTATTATTTTAAAAAAATAAAAACAATAAAAATGTTTTTATTTAAAAAAAATTAAAGAAAATTATTTAATAAATTATTTTAAATAATTTAATTAACAAATTAAATAATCTTAATCTTTAGTTAAAACTTAATTTGATCTTAATTAAACTGTTTTTGTGATTTTTTGCAATAAAACCACAGATTGTCTGCCGCTAATTTAAAACTACATGCAAGAAATTTGGCTCATTTTTCATTTCTGTGACGATAAACGTTTTAAAAAGTTTCTGGCTGTATTGAAATTGAACTTCACCTCGACATTAACTGAGGCTCAGCCAGCAGTGGAGCAAAAGAAACACTGCCACCTGCAGGTGGGAGTTAACATCACTTAGTCCCAGACATGTTTTACTTTTATCCACTTCAGGATCAGGAACGTTTTTTTTTATTGAATTTGAAATTCTGTGATGGGACAATCACATAAACTGGAGGGATTGATTGATGTGATTTAGGGCCACATAAAAAGCTCTGAAGGGCCAGATTTGGCCCCCGGGCCTTAAGTTTGACACATGCAGAGAAAACGTAAAACAGCCGGCGGTTCGGGACAGGAAGGAACCTTTGGACGTCGGGTTTTCCCAGGTTGTGGAGCAGTTTATTTTCAGAGGGCAGCCGTGAAAAATCTTTTTAAAATAGACCTGAAGGCAGAAAGAGAGAAGGCGACTCAGATTAAAACAAATTAAAATGAGTTTATTAAGTTTATATGGAGGAGGAACTCACAGGATGTTTCTTCAATACGGGGCTGGGGCATTCTGGGAGATCCTGAGGAACAAAGACGGAGAAAAAACTTACAAATCTGACGGGATGAGCTGGGAAGCAGGAGAGACCATAAGATCTAATATTTCATAATCTAGATTAGCAATCTGCAAACTGAGGCTTGTTGGACCTTCATAACGTTGGCTAAAAACAACAAATGATTTTAAAGATAGATGTAACAACAAAATGCAGATTTTGTACTTGTGAAAAAGATGCTATTTTACTTTCCGTGTTTTCAAATTTAACTTGAAAACAATATATATATATATATATATATATATATATATATATATATATATATATATATAATATGCAGAAAACAAAATCTGACTGATTGCAGATTGAAATCAGAGTTTATGATTATAAAGATGTCGACGCCATACCTCATGATTTTATAAACATTTTATTGTTTGAATGAACCTAAAAACCATTAATAAGATGTTTACTCTTATTTTGTCTCAGTTTGTCTTTTTTCAGGCGGTGATTTAACTTTTATAGTTGTTGTTTTTTTTGTTTTTGTTTTTAGCTCTTTAGACTTTAAAGTTTGCAGATCTAAAAACTGATTTGATTTTCCTGAAAACTTCTTCTTCTCTCCCACCTTCGGTTTCCGTCTCCGGAAATCTTTAGGAGGCAGTTCTGGAGGAATCGGGTCTGCTGGGATGTTTTGGATCTGGGTCGGTAACAATGGAGGGTCTGGATCACACAAAACACAAAAACAAACATTTTTAATTAATCTGAACCGGAGATTAATTTACATATCAATGTTAAGATCGATATCGGACGATATTTGATATTTTTAAGCATATCGTTATCGGCCGGATAAATAAAACCAATATTTCTTTCCTTTTTTCATTTTCTGTTCATTCTACCTTTGCTCCTTTTTTCTTTCCTTCCCTTCATTTCTTGAGTTCCTTATTTTTTCTCTTCCCTTATTTTTACCTTCTTCTCTTCCTTCTTTCTCACCTTCCTGTTTTACTTTTTTCTTCTTATCTTTCCTTGTTCCCTTTTTATTTCCTCCCTTCTCTCCTTCCTTAGTTTTTCCATTTCCTTCTTTCCTCTACCCATCTTTCTTTACTTCTTTCTTTTCTCTCCTTCCTTGCCTTGTTTCCTTTTTTCCTCCTTTTCTTTCTTTTATTTTCTTCTTCTCTTTTTCTTTTTCTCCATCCACCTGTTGGACGTTTGCTCCTCTCTGATTGGCTCGGCTCACCTGAGTGCCGTGAGGCCCGCGGGTGCGGCGTGGGTCGGACGTGCGTCCCGCTGGAGGTCCGTATGAGCGGCGTGGGGGGACACAGGGAGCCCAGTTTCTTCGACCGGTCGTCCTCCGACGCCATGCTCTCCTCCGAACTGGTCCGGGCTTTGGGCTGAAGGAAAACGGATCGACAGAAACAACGTAAAGGCCCCGGACAGAAGAACCGGTCCTGAAGGCGAAACCATCGATGATTTTTACTGGTTTCAACAACATTGAACATTTGAGGATTGAGGCTGATGACGCCCAAACTTCATCACTTCGACTCACAGCTGATTTTTCTTACATTTGATCACTGATGGTGCACTTAGTTTCTCCATGCACATCTTTACCAGCTCAGCGAAGTTTGTCCCTCCACACTTCTTTATATTTAATCACATTGGAGTCAAACATTTCTGCAGTAAAACTGTTTTGTCATTTAAAAGATAAAAAAGCTTCCAGAGGTCATGAAAGGTCAACATCTTGAAAACAAAAGCAGCGCAAATGAACATTTTTTTGCTTCACTTTAGGCAACAATGTTGTTTGATGTGAGTGATGTGGAGCGACTGGTTGACCTTTTGACCTTCAAACCTTCATAAACGTCTTCAAAGCAAAAGCGGCACAAACGGTTTTGACGCCAATTGTGTCTGATTTGAAGGTCGAGACTCTGGTTGACCTTTCGTGACCCCTAGAAACTTTTATGAATATCTTTAAAGTGACAGCGGCACAAGCAAGAACATTTTGCAGCACAAAATATTTGACACCATTTTGTTAAATTCATGTATTTAAACGAATCTTCAGTAATGAAAGTGAAAAATGTGATGTTTTGTACGTCAGAGGTTTATTTCTCGTTCTGCGTTTTGGGCCGGTTTTCACCTTTGGAGGAAGCGGAGGAGGAGTTTCATCGTCTGGCATTATGAGGCTGTCGGAGAGAGAAAGCTGCGTCATTAGTTGCCTTGGAAACAAGCCGAAGACGTTACGATTTATCGCAAATGCTTCGCAACATCGGCGTGAAGTAAAAAACCGCCGGAGAACGGTGACTGTTGGCTGACATATCAACTTTTGTTTTTCATGTTAGTGTAAAATCAGGCATCTGGACGGAGTCTCGCTCTGAACAGCAACAATATTGACCTAAAGGTTAAAGGTCACAGAGTGAAGGGGGAAACAGGCAGAGGCCCAAACTCATCATTATGTGACAAGTGAAGAGAAAAGTAGAATAACGTTAAAATATTATCAGAAAAAAAGAAAAAACTAGACAATAAAGTTGTAATAATATGAGACAAAAGTTGCAAATTTATGAGAATTTATTGAAATATATAAATGAGGAACGTTGAGCTTCTTGTTAAGTTACATATTAGGAAAATCTTGACCTTTTATCACATTGTCATAAAATGATATAAGACTTTTCTTTTGGTCATATTGAGTCTTTATTATCATAAAAATGTGACTTTATTCTCATAATTAAATAAACACTCTGTGTCAAAGGTTTTCTGTCATCATGCAGCAATAAAACAAACATGAAGGAAAGTTAGTTGGTCTCACCTGGACGGCTGCATCGTTGGTCTGAAGCCACCAAGAGAAAATATAAATGATTTTACAGCCAAAAACATCATTAAAGACCCAAAGACTAAAAACGTATTTTTAATTATTTCCTCACATGTCCACGTCATCGTAGTCGTCCGAGTCCGAGTCCTGATCCCTGAGAGGTGAAAGGTCAATCAGTTTGCTGCAGATGAATTGCTGTCATGTGGGATTTAATGGGATTAACTGGTTACCTGGGCGGGCTGTTGATGCTGCCTGTGGATCCTGATGACGGCGTTAACTGTGAAAACAAAAAGACGTTTCATATAAAACACATCAAATGACTCTGGACCGTCCGATGAAGGGCAAACACCAGATCATCATGAACTTAAAGTGGACTTTTAATGAAAAGTTACATTTTTATCCATTAAATAGATTTTGTTGTGTAATTTAAATGTGTTAATATCTTTATATTCTGTTTCAATTTTTTATTTTTACATCTCAGTTTTTGCTTCAGAACAAAGTCACAGCTGTGAACCAACGTCAACGTTTTGATTTCTGGCAGCCATTTTGAAGATGCAAGTTGTAAAGCCAAAATGTTTGATTAAACTTTATTGAACTAGAACATTTCTATCCACATTCAGGAATTATTTATCTAAAATAAGCTCCTACATCTTGCTAAAAGTTACTTTATAAGGTCATCTTGACTGATTTAAGACACTAGAAACTAAGTCAAAAAACTTGCCGGGATTTTTAGACACAAATATTGCGAAATTTAAATCAGAAATTTAATTAGCAAAAAAATCACAAAAACAATTGCAAAATTGTGGAGGGACTGATCAATATTATTTAATTTTAAAGAAACACATTGATTACAGGGACAGCTATTTCCTGATACTTTATCAGTTTTGATCAATATATTCTGGCGCAACCGGCCCTTTAAGAACAGTCAGAGCAGGAGCAGGCGAGGAATAAAGAAACTGGAACTGGAATCGTACCGTTACGTTTGGCGATCCGGTCTTCATCGGCCTCTTAGTGTAAATCTGTTCGACTGATCAGACAAAGACGATTGAAATGTGTCCAGATGGGCTTCCAGTGACACTAACGAAGCAGAGCGGGTTTCTTACAGCTGATGTCGGAGTTGGTCCTCTCGGCCCGGTTGTGTTTGTTGATAGACTGGATTCTTCTTAACGACGCAGGAGGCGCCACCTTCAGTGACAAAGAAATGAAACAAAAAAGCAGAAAACGCACAGAGTTTCAGAGGAAGGAGCTAATCAGCTAATCTGAGGACGGCGTGTTTCATCCCAGCGTCTGATCCGGACCTCCATGTCGTCGTCCTCCGTCGACACGCAGCTCTTGTGTTTCTCAGGATTCTTGAACTTGTCCAGCAGATCCAGAGTCAGTTCCTGTTTCAGACACTGCTGGGTCAGAAACGGATGCTGCACAGAAAAAATAAACATCAGAGGATCTGAGGAACCAAAGCTGCAGGTTAGCAGTAAATCAGGGGTTCAAAGTGTGGCGTGGGGGCCAAATGTGGCTCTAAACGAACTCCTAATTCTTGCTGACAAGATATTTGTAAGTCGGTTTTGTCTTAATTGAGTTTTTGCAGTGTAGGTGAATGTGATGCAGTCAGATAAACCTGATGAATGGATGAATGAATGCATGGATGAATCTGAACTCACTGAGAGCATCTTGGCGGCGCTGGGTCTCTTCTTGGGGTTCCTCACCAACATGGCTTTCACAAAGTTGTAGAAGTTGGACGACCTGTGAGCAGGAAGCGAGTCGTGAGATCAGGGACCAACCGATCCTTAAAAAGCACAAACAGATCAAATCCATCCGCTGCGGCTGATGTTTGAAATAAAAAGGAACAACACTAATAGTCCAGCAGACTCGGTGCAACACTGGTTCCACCTGCAGCTGCTGTGGTTCTCTTCCTCAAACCAACCAAACCCTTTGAGAAACCTGTTCCCCTCCTCACCTGTGGGGGCGCTGTGACTGAAGGAAACAACAGGAAAACCTCACACAACTTCACAAAACAAACAAAAGTGGAATGGCACCAGATCTTAGTGGCTAGAGGAGCCATTTCTCCTGCTAGCTCAAGGCTATCGTGTTTCTATTGGTTAGCTTTACCCAGAATGCCCTGCGCTGTAGTCTGCTTCCTGTTTTTGGAGCGGCCTCTGGTCCGAACCAGAGTTCACTTCAGCCGAACCCAGACTGAGGTTTGTAGGACCAGAGTTAGCGTAGCGTTCACGCCTCATGAAATGAGACATTTGCACTAAAAACTAGACAAAAATACCAGATAAGATTTTGTGTTTGTGCCCATTATTCTGCTGCTTTTGTTTTTTTATCTGGTTTAATCAAGGTTTAATGACATAAATAATAAGATTACCATTTGGATTTGTCCTTCAGTTTCGGGGGCTGGTATCCGCTCTTGGACATGAGGAACAGGACGCTGCAGGAGGGACGAAAACAGATCCATGAGACACAAACCAGCAGAAACTTTGTGTCTTCAGAAAATTATCTGCAGCTCATTTTGCTTCAGGCAGATAAAAAAAAAAGTCAGATTCTGTTAATGATCAGCAGTGGAGCAGTTGATGGACAAGAGCCAACATTTACCACGATTAAATGTCTGCACAAAGAAGAAACAACGGAAATCTTTAAATAATCTGTGGTGTGACTGATGGCAGCTGGATATATTTATGCTCCTTTTTATAGTTTTCTTGTAATAATTCTGCTCTTCCACTGACTGTAAACATGTTTATTCTTATAATGCTTTTTAGCATTACCCAACAGTGATAAATAATTTTTTAATATTGATTTTTTTAAAACAATGCTAATTCCACTGGATGATTATTTCACTGAAAACATTTTTCACTCGTTAAAAGTGAAATAATCTGCCAATAGAACTAAAACGTTTTCATCAATATTAATGAATTAGATTTAAAATAAGCTCTTAAGTCTTTACTAATAAGTCAGTTTGTATTATTCCAACTGTATTTACACTAGAAACTAGATTTTTAAAAAGTATCGGTAAGATTTTGTGTTTTTGAAGTTTTGTTGGTTTAACTTACAAAAAACTTTTCAGGAAGACATAAAATCCTATTTTGCATAAATAATTCATTAATATTCATGGAAAAGTTGTACTTCCAGTCACAACACGATATTTTCTCTTTTCATAAGTGAAACAATCAGCTAATTGGTTGCTAGGCAACGGCACAGAGTCCGTAGGTTACCAATTAATATCCTTCAGCAATTTGAACGTTTTCGACAATAATGAATTATTTATTTAAAATCAGCTGGAAAGTTACTTGTAAGTTACTTTTCACTAGAAATGAGAGAGAAAAAAAAACATAAGAAACTTAAAAACCACAGAAATGGAAGAGTTTGCAGATTTCCCAGACGCGCCAGCCCAGCAGAGGGCGCCATCGCAGGAACCGGCGGCTCCTCCGGCCTCCTGCTGTGAGTGCGAGCGCTTATTCACCGCAGGGGGTGGACGTCGAACAGGGGCGGCTGCAGCTCTGCCAGCTCGATGGCGGTGATTCCCACTGACCAGACGTCACACAGCTCGTTGTAGCCGCCTTTAATCTCCACAGCTGCCACCTCTGGCGCCATCCTGAGGACAGGAGGGAGAACAGTTTTGAAAAACACAAAAATCTCCAAGTAGTTTTTTTTGGATTCTTGTAAAAATATCTTAATATCGTTGAATTAAGACAAAACTAACTTATCTTTTCAGCAAATAGCAGCTTGTTTCAAGTTAATTATTCCTTAATATTGCAGTGTAAATGTAAATTTTTTACAGAAATGTAAATGTAACTAGTAACTATCTGCGTCTGCTTGTCGGTTAGTTTTGACTTTTTTCAAGCTTTTTGCAATATAAACTAAACAGTTTGAGGTTTATATTTGTCTTTCTAATTATTATAAAAGCCATGAAGAAGCCTCCAGGTGGGCGTCTTCATTTGAGGCTTGATTTGCACAATCATTGTTTTGTTTCGTAATAAACTGAGACTACAGTTAGCAACACGCTGCATTCACAGTGATCTGAGCTGAGGAGGAAACGGCGGCGGCGGCGCGTCTCACCAGTACGGCGTCCCGATGAAGGACATCCTCCGAGCCAGAGTGGCTGTGATCTGAGCCGAGATCCCGAAGTCGGCTGCAATTAAACAGAAACAAGAAAAAGACATTTAAAATCGAAAACATGCGACTTATTGAGCATCTCTTGCTGCTGAGGGCTGGAGCGTTCACTCAAGCGATGTGAAAATAAGCAGTTGTAAATGTTTGTGTTTTTGAAGTGATGCCACAGTTTTACGAGGCTGCAAAGGTGTTGTGATGAGATCTGCCACCTTGGCGGTGAGTGACTCACGCTAACCACACCGCGACATTGCAGACGCTGCAAACTTCCACCTACCCAGTTTGACCTCGCCCTGATCATTCAGGAGGATGTTGGCACCCTGCAAGGAAAAGAAACGCAATGTGAGAGCAGCTGCACCACAGAAACCTTTCTATGCTTCACAGCTTCTCCCTCTATCTGCCCGGCGATCCGTCAGCGAAGCCGCGCAGGGCGGAGAGCGAAAACACACGACTGACAGCTGGAGACTGATTAGCTGGAGCTCAGATACCCGACGGTTTACCAGGAATGTTATTTCTGGACTTCAAAACAGAAACTGTCATCAATCTAGTTCTGCAAAAGCAGAAAAAGTGTTTTCCAGAAAAAGTTCTGCACTGCAAAAACACAAAGTCTGACCAAATATTTTAGTCTAGTTGAGGAATTATTTAGATTTGCACAATGAGAAAAACTAACTGACAAGAAACCTTTCAGCAAAATACAGGAGCTTATTTTGAGTCAATAATCACTGATTATTGATTAAAAAACGTCTATTTCAATTGATTTAAGATATTTGCACTAAATTAAACCAAAAATACTTTGTTAGTTTTGGTGTTTTTGCAGTGCAGGAGTCTGCATGTTCAGGTGAACAGAACCAGGTTTTGTCTCGGTTTCGGCCGGCTGACCTTGATGTCTCTGTGGATTTTCTTCTGTGCGTGCAGATAGTCCAGGCCCTGCTCACACAAACACAGGAGACTTTTACTTTGAAGGTCCTTAAAAATATGCAAAGAAACCTGGAAAACAGAGCGGTTACCTGGAGCATCTCCCTGCAGATGTAGGCGATCTGTGGCTCGGACAGAGGGCCGGTCACTGCAGGACAGCATTCATGTTTAATCATTACAACCAAACGCAGCCGTTATGGCCTTCAAAATAAAATACATGAAGAATACTGAAATCAAAGAAAAGACAAATGAACAAAACAAATGCAAACTAAAAATGCTGCAGACACAGAAAGTAAGAGCAAGAAAAATGCTACAATTAGTGAAAACAGCAAAAAGTTTTTGGTTTTTTTATTGTTTGGGGTTTTGACCAGGTGGGGATCCACTGCACCTGTTTCCAAATGAATAAAAAACAAACTATTAACACAGAATCTAATTTTGATGAAAGATTTCTGTTTTAGTTCAACACTGGAGTCAATTAAAACCTCAGCATTAAAGCAAAGATGTGCTGCAGGCTTCAAACAAAAAAACAAAAACCGAACTAAACTAAAAAAAAAAGTAATTTAAAGTTTGTTGACACATTTACAAAGTGAAAAAATTCAAGTGTTCAGTTTTATTGAAAAACAGTAAAAATATTGGCAGATTCTTTCTGATCACCAGGATAAAGATCAATATTAATAGCAGTAGAAAAAACTGATTTTAGTAATAAAAACAAACTACAATGTGAATCAGGGAAACTGTAAAAACTGTAAAAAAATAAAATAAAATAAAAAAACAGTAAATATCCGCCCAGAAACTCTGATATTTTTGAGAATCTCAGACACTTTCAGAACAAAACTTGGAAATTTCTGAGTTTGAAAAGTCTAAAATTTTTTCAGAAAAACATAAAAATTCTGAAATTTTGAGATTAATTTCAGAAATGTTCTAGAAACAAGCTTGGCAAAGCTGAAAAATTGCTTAAAAAAAAAACTATAACTAACAGATCAACTTTTTTGTACAAATTTCTGAGTTTTAAAGCTGAAAAGTTTCAACTTTTCAAACTCTAAAATGTTCAGATTTTTCCTTCAAGATTTCTATAGAATTTCTGAGTTTTTAGAGGGAAATTAACTCCTTCTCCTTTCTGTCCCATCTACAATATCCTTAGAGAAACACTGCACAAAATAAACATGTTCATTTAAATTTGTGGAAAATTCAACTAATTATGGTTTTGTTTAAATTTTTTAGTTTTAATTACTGGATTTAAATTTTTCCTCCATGCATAATGTCGCCAATGCTTACCTGTGTAACCAGTAATACTAACATTCTTTAAAATAAAAATCTATTCTTTATTTATTTAGAAAAAAATGTTTTTGGAGACTTACTGGAGGATTTTAAAAGAATATTTTAACAAAGAAGGGAGTGAATACAGAAAAAGTCTGACCGTGGTAGATGTCCTGGAGGGAACCGCCGCCACAGAACTCCATGCAGATCCAGAGTTTGTTGGCTCTGCAGGAAGACAGAAAGTTAGCGACTGCGTTCGAAATAAATAAGCAAACGGAGAAACGGAGACGTCCAACCGTATGTAGCTGCCGTAATACGCCACGATGTTGGGATGCTTGCAGCTCTTAACGATGACGATTTCCTGCTGGATGATGGAGAAATCGTCTTCTGTGGAGACACACAGACACAGCCGCTTTCAAAATAAAATGCACCCAGACTTTTTTTTCTCGTTTGTCCGCTTGGCAACAGGTGAGTCATTCCGATGGGCTACAACTTGTTTACCATGAGTCACGTTCTGTTTAGGGCTCGGATGTTTTTCTCATGTTTTGCGCGGGTGGAAGGTTTTTTTTCCAACCACAGTTCCTCCTGTTTACAGATTACAACATTCAGGCCTGGGGGGAAAGTGCACCCTCTTTCCATTATACACTGCAAAAACACTAAATATTACCAAGTGTTGTTGTCTAGTTTATAGTGTAAGTAAACTGGTCTTACTACACTTGAAATGAGAGAAAATGAACAAATAACTTTTCAACAAAATAAAAGATTTTATTTTCACAAAAGAAATCCTTCATATTGATAATTTCACTTATATTATATTATATTATATTACATTATATTATATTATATTATATTATATTATATTACATTATATTATATTATATTATATTACATTATATTATATTATATTATAAAGATGTCATAAGGTATAACAAGATATTTTCCCATATTAAAAGTGAAATAAGTTTTTGTTCATCAATATTAGTAAATTATTTACTTAAAACAAGCTCTTCTATCTGGCTAAAAGTAACTCTAAAGTTACTTTTGAGTTTTGTATTAATTCAAGTGTAGTAAAATATTTACACTATAAACTAGACAAAAATATTTGAAAATGTTTCTTGCAGTGTAAAGTTTTTAAAGGTTGAAGATTCAACAAAAACTTTTTATTTCACCAAGTTCTATAGATATTAAAATATAACTTGTGGTTCCATCCTGTCATTTTCTGCTAAACAAAGAGATGCAAAGTTTCAGTGGGGGACTTATGACAAGATCAAAATGAAAAGATAAAACAATTTAAACCGATGCTAATGCCAGTATGTTGTGCACAGCATGTTATAAAGTGACAAAATAAAAACTCAGAGGGATATGAATCACTTAATTTACAGAGAATTTTATTAAAAAATAATTTTTTTTCAATATTTCCTAATTTCTCAGGTTTTCTTCTCAGAATTGAAGCGGATGAATTTAGTGGATTTTAGTTTCTGGAAGTAAAGAAAATAACCCAAAATATTTAATGGTTCGATAAAATGTTGATGCAAAATCTCATCTAGAAGTAGAAATAAACTTCTTTATCCAGCAAATTAACATTTCAGTGCATTTGAGTTTCTGGGAAGCCTGAAGAAATCAAAGAGTCTGAAGGTCGAAGAAGTTCTGAAGTTTTATGCAAAGTTTTGCCTGAAATCACCTGAAATATTTATTTATGAAGCAGATTTGGCCTTTTTTTCCACTGGAAACGGTTTTCAGATTTTAAATACGGGTGACAACTTTCTGCCACCAAAAAAAATAAATAAAAAAATAAAAATGAATAAATAAAAAGTAAAACAACTGATTTTTAAAAATCATTTTCCACACATTTATAACATTCAATCATAATAGTAGAGTTAAAATATGATGAATCTAAACTATTTGTTACAAGTTAACACAAAAACAGTTCTGATGATTAATCGATTATTCTGATGATTAATTGATTATTCTGATGATTAATCGATTCATTGGATAAAACTATTGTCAAATTCTGCAGATTTTTCATTCAACCTTTTAAATCTTTTCACACAACATTGGAAAAAACCCATTAAAAATGCAAATGAATAATTTAATTCCCTTTTTGTATAAGAAGATAAACAATTTGTTGCTGAAAATTCAACTACAAAGCATTTATTTAGTGATTATTTGTAGCAAAGAAACTGTATGAAACTAAAAAACATTTCCAACAACAAGTGAAAACCTCTAAACTTCCTGTTGGACTTAAACACAGTGAAGGGCAGATTATTTTTTGCATTAACAGATTAATAATCAGACAGCAAAACAGTTTGTTTATTATGATTTTGCCATGTTAACATGGCAAAATAGATACTTTATTAGCATTTCCCTCTGAATGCTAATAATATTTCTGATCCGTTGGGTTTACAAGGAGAAAAAAGTAAACATGAAAAATATTGATAGAAAATAAGAAAAGTAAAGGACAGCATTGGTTAAAATCAGCTGATATTTTCACACAAATATGCAACAATATTTTGCATAATAATTTGAAAAATTAACCTGAAGCCTTTTTTCTCAAACTCAATAATCTGAATTATTGCAGTTTATATTTGTGTAAGCATAAAAAGGGTTCTAAAAATACCAATAAATTAAATTTTGATCCAGATTTAAAGTTTAATTCTGGATACTTTTTGGCAATTTGCAAGAATCTGAGTTGAAATGACGAACGTCGGCAGCCATGTTGAGCTTTTCCACTCTGAGCACCGTATCAGATGCATTCGGCAGAAAAGTGATGCAACTGCTCTGCTTCTTTTGGGCCATTTTGATGATGCAATTTGTCTTAAATGCCTGTCCGACTAAGAGAATAAAAAAAAAATCAAACATCTTCCAAGGTTTGAAGATGCTAAAGCGTTTCTATTTCAACTAAACTGAGAATAGAAACTAAAAATTGCACTGAGTTCAGAACGAGTTTGAGGTTTTTATGCAGGTTAAGCTGCAACACAATTCAAATTTTCTTAAAGACGCAGTACCTTCCCTTCCAACAAGCAAATAAGAAACATTAATTACACTTAAAACTGTTAAAAAGAAACAGATTTTTAGATCATATTAAAAAGCAGAGGTGATTAGGGTCAGAGAAAGATTCTTACCTGGCTCCATCTTGATGACTTTAATAGCTGCCAGCTCTCCATTCTGCTTGTTGCGGGCCTGAAAAGAATCCAAACATGAATATTCACTGTAACATGAGTTTTTTGACAGTAGAGCTCTCCAACTGCAGAGGTTAATGTGCATGTTTGCAGTCCACATCTGTGGAGTGCAAGAAACAGCCCACGACACAACTCTGTGGCTTGCACACACACACACACACACACACACACACACACACACACACACACACACACACACACACACACACACACACACACACACACACACACACACACACACACACACACACACACAGCAAGCACTCAAGCGTCAAACACACATGCATGCCATGACCTTTAGAGGTGTGGCACATGGTGGTGTTACTTCTCTTTACAGGTCTGTGGCAGCGATAAAAAAAGAAATAGAAATGAAATCATTTTCTGTGTTTTTTGTTTTTTTGGGCCACAAAAATTTAACATCCATCAATAGATTCTTGCATGTTGATAAGAAAAACCTGAACTTAGTAGACGAAAGGAAAATAAATCATCAGGGGTAAACGAACACCAAACAACTTTTGATGTGAAAAAGTCAGAAATTTATGAGAAAAACTGACAGTTTTCCCTGATTAAAAACATAAATTTAAGATATTAAAACTAAACTCAGACATTTTCCCAGAGGGCTTTGAGGAGAGACGAAATACATTCCAACAGGCCTGCAGCCTTATAACTGAACCAACTGATGTGTGTAAATGGAGAAATGGAAACACATCCAACTGGTTTTAAATAAATCATAAAGATGAAAATGGGCTGATAGACAATACATGTCTATCATTGAATAGGAAAAAATTCTTAAATTTGTTCAGTATGAATGTAAATACACTCCTATTCATGTCTTAAAAAGATCAGCAAAGTAGCTAAAACATGGATCCAAAACGCAAGCAATTGATAAGGAAATCACTCCCTCCTCCTCCCATCCTTGTATTCTTCTCTATTAATCGTTTTCTAATAGATGACTGTGTGTGTTTTAAAAACTCAATTGTTTGTAAAAGCTTTGTGTTTCTTTTTCTGTTTAAGTTAAGAGTTAGTCAGGTTTTTATTTCACTTTTTCAAAAGAATGACAACAAAAGTATCCTCAACATTATCTTAAATCTATTTTTCTCGTCATTAGGTTGAATACTACAGTCTACGCTGGTTTTGCATAACGTTCCACAAATATCTACATCCTCTTTTTTATGAAGATTTTATTTTTTCTTCATTTTAAAACCTAAAATTAGAAGCAAACTTGAGGTTCCTCTAATAGTTTTACACACTGAATTTTTTTTGCAGGTTGTGTAACATTAGCAGTTGACTTTATTCATCTGGACTGAAGATACAAATGGCTGTTTGGATCATAAAGATTGCTGATTTAGGATATATTTTCTGCATTCTTTCACATTTATGTCCCTTGGCATTATATAAATGACTGATTTTATCTGATTGGTAAAATAATATGTGCGTACACGACTGTTATCTTGAAATAATGGGGCCACAGAAAAAGATAAAGTGGGCCAGAATTAGCCTGAGGGCCTCGAGTTTGACATATGTACTTTATGTCAGAGTATATCTTACATTAATATAATATATTATGGCTAACGCTCTGTGTATATTGATAAAATGTTTAGTTGTACTATCCCTTTAAAAACAAGTAAATAAATAAAAACTTAATTAAAATTTTTGTTTAAATAATGAAGCGCCATCGGAATCTGCAGCCATCGGAATCTGCTACCATCGGAATCTGCTACCATCGGAATCTGCAGCCATCAGAATCTGCAGCCATCGGAATCTGCAGCCATCGGGATCTGCTGCCATCGGAATCTGCTGCCTGCTGATCCCTTTACGTCAGAGATGGGGAACTCCAGGCCTTGAGGGCTGGTGTCCTGCAACCTTTAGATGTGTCCCTACTTCAAACACATCCGAGTCAAATAATAGCAGGACTCTGGAGAACTTCACTGCGCTATTTGATTGAAGCCTGTTTACATCAAAGAGTTGCAAGACACCAGCTCTCATAGACCTCAAATGCCCACCACTGCTTTAGGTTTTAGGTCGACAGTAGGAAGTCAACCTAAAACAAGAGCAACAAATATCACAAGAAAAAGGGCAAAATAGCTTCAATTAGCAATGAATTTCCTCTTAAAGTGGGTACATAAAACAGAAATAACTACACATTTCACACATGGCAGAGCAGCCTTCCCACGACAAGCAAAGGAAACACCGATTCACATTGTAACTCCTCAAAGAGAAAACAGTCATCTGCGTACGCAGCCAGCCAGTCAGGGCAGGACAGGTTGCACAGAGTGAAACGGAAACTCAGAGGGAGTTTTCAAAACAGCAATTATGGCATTTAAAGCTCACGTTTCTCCAAAGTAACAGACGCTGTAAAAGTGTTGAAAAGACTATGAACATCATCGTCAAAAGAAGTAATTCAACCTGAATCAACTGATTCATTTTGTCACTTGAACCGTAACCTTTACATCGTGGCAAAAAAATGTCATCAGGCTGAGTTAAATTAATATTACGATGTTATTTAAAAAGAGAACGTGGAACATTTCAGGGACTCGACTGGAGCAGCGGCCAGCTCCGCGTGATGAGCTTGATTTGTCGGAAAATCGGCAGCGTTTTGATGCAATGGAAGCAGCAGTTGTTTTAGCTGTTGGTCTGATTTAAGCGTTACTCTGACATTAACATGGAAAGTTGTTGTGGTTTGGTTGCAGTGGGGGCTTCACAATAAACTGCATCAGACAAACATTTACATAATTTAACCTTAGCTCAGCTTCTACGCTGCCTCACTGACTGAACTCTAAGTCAAAGACGCGTCTACACTGTGATTTAATTTCATGTTTACAATATGGAAATCTGATCAAACTACAAATATCTGAGTTATACATCTAAATTTGATTATCATCAAATCTAGGGTTTATATAGCTACATTTTATCAATTATACAAAAATGTTTGGTGGAACATTTGATTTGTGTCCCATCAAACTTAAATTGACACAAAATGTTTCTGAAATGAGATGAGAAACATACAGATTATATACAATCTATTTTTCTCTAACTAAAAATGAAACAATGTCTTATCTTTATATGGAGCAAAAGGAATAAAATGGCACTAATTCTGTCACAACAGCAGACCAACAAAATAAAACCGTTAAAAACTTTTGTGCTTGTTTTAATTCATGATTTACTGCATTTATTACATGAATGATTCATAATTATCGGGTGAATGAAATAAAAAACAGAGACAAAAAATATGGAGAATCATATACTTATCACCATTGCAATCAGTATGACAAAGAGCTGCATGGATTATAATAAAAGTAATTATTTAAGCTCAACACTGTGGTAGATTTGGTGACACTTTAGATCAAATATATTTTTAAGTTAAAAAGGTGAATAAGAGGAGCTGAAAAGCCGAAATGGGATCTTTCTACTCCAATGTAGAAAGATGTTGGAGCACATCCCCTACTCCAACATCTTTCTAAACATAAAACCAGACAGAGATTTAAAGAGGCAAAAGCAAATTATGTAGATTAGCAGAGCTTTCCAACAACTCGCCGTGTGGCAAAAATGGTTTTATATAAGAATTACAATTCTCATCTACTACTATTCCTGTCATGATAAATTTTGCTGGGTGATAAATTCTCCCACAAGTTAAACAACAACATTGTAATTTTCAGTCCATTTTCAAGTAATATAATGACAATAATTCAAGAACCCATTGTCAATTCCAATAAATATTTAACAGCAACTGGAAGACATTTTATTGAAATGTATCCAACAAATATAATGAATTATGAAATCTGCAAACAAAGTTAATAGGCTTGTTTACTATGATTCAGAATCAATATAAAATGTTTCAAGATCGATTTAAAAAATCAAACAAATTCAAAAAGTTTGGATTTGTTTGTAGCTATGAGGAAAGTCCTAGGAGCTTGTTTTAAGTTGATAATGCTTTAATATTAATAAACATTTCTTCTTCCCTTAGATTATTTCACTTAAACATGGAAAAATATCTTTTTATAAGTGAAATGACCTAAAAGTGGAACTAGTGCATTTTTCTATCAATGTTGAGGAATCATTGACTTCACAATAAAGCTTCTCTTTCTTCCTGAAAAGTTACTTGTAAGTTAGTTTTATCTGATTTCAAGTGCATTGAGACCTTTATGCTGAAAACTAGTCCAAAAATTCTTGGTAAGATTTTGTGTTTTTGCGGTGAATATCTGCAGAATGAAACTAAGATGTTAAGAAATGATCTGGATCAGCAACTCGGATGTGAAATCACTTCAGTCCATCATATGATCAGAGTTGGGCTGAACCTGACAGAAAATGTTTTTTTGGTGAGTTTGTGTGAATTTGGAGACGCTGGAAGTTACGCTGAACCTGAGCATCGATCTGATGTTGATCTGTGTTTCTGGGAAAGGTTAGTCACTCACCATTACAGAGCAGATATGTCTGTGCAGAACTTTGTTCTTGCACAATAATTCTGAATAAAAGCGAGCCGCACGACGCGTTCAAAGAAGTCAGGTAACTTCTGGGAAGCCGAAAAGCAGTGATGTCTAAACTTTCTGCACCTTGAGCCAAAATCACAACTTATTTATGCATCCAACATATTTTTATAGTAAATTCTTTTATTTTTGCATCCTCCTTTAATTACAAAGGATCGTCTTAAAGTTGTTCAGTTTCCTAACTTGTTGGTCAAAATTTATTTTATTTTAATCCCAACAACATAAAAGCCTTTAAAAGCATTTATCCGATTTAAATTATTGGATGTGACTGAGTCTGTTTAGAGTAAAAGGTTTCTGAAGGTTTATGGCCCTACTCACATTAAATTGAAAACAACACAGATAATGATTTGTTATTGATAATCTGCCACAGAGGAAAAAACACTCCTAAAATGCGACCACACAATCAACTCCTGGGGCCACAAATGGCCCTCGAGCCTCATTTTGGAAACCTCTCCCCTTGAAGAGAACCAGTCAGGCCTGCAGTATCAGTAACACATTTTGCTTGATGATAAAATGTCCCATAAGTTATTGGGATAAACAATAATACACATCAACATTTAACACTGAAACTGGGAGACATTTTAAATACACAAAATAAACAAAACAATAAATAAAAGACAACAAAAGAAGAAGCTATTTGAGACACCAAACTGGAGGCTTTTATCATCCAGGTTTTGGTACGAAGTGAGAAACGATAAATTATTGAGCTGGTTTCCAATTATCATGCGATCGATCGATTTATTGACATGCCTGGAACCAGTTCAGTGAGGCAGAACTGCTGAGGTGACACCATGAAAGCAGCAGCAGCTACAACGGAAAAAGTGTTGAAGTGAAGAAGAGTCAGTGGCAGGGAGACCAAAGAGGTCAACGAGGGGAAAGACGAGCAGCAAACAAACAAAAACAGAGCAGGTAAATGTCACATTTCCACCAGACGTTTCCACTCAGGTCCTTCCACTGACCGGCGCAAAGATGATGAAACACAAACATGCTCTGATTTTCATTCCTTAAATGAGGCTGATTTTTACGATCCGCCAGAACAGAAATGAGGAAGTGAATCCCGGCCGCTTCCTTTTACTACCAATCACAAACATTTGACCCTTTGCAGCAGAAAGGTCACAGGGGACAAAGTGCTGCTAGCACAACCATCACATGAAATCCACAGGAAATTCAACATAACACAGCGGTGTGTGTGTGTGTGTGTGTGTGTGTGTGTGTGTGTGTGTGTGTGTGTGTGTGTGTGTGTGTGTGTGTCACTAATGCAACAACATAAAACTTTACACATTTTGTAGGGGGGTACCAGGTTCTAATGTATTCAAATTACGCCACAAGTGTAAAAAAAAAAAAAACAAGTCTACGCCGTCATTTATACATCAGATATTTATGTGTTGACAAACTAAGAGTGCATTCACAAGAACACAAACTGCAGTCAAAATGCAGATGTGAACACCAAGCGGACCAGAGTCCAAATTACACAAACATTTCATAAAAATGTTAGGAGGCATTCGACTCGTTTGCATAGATCAGAAGTGATTGGAACGAAGAATCCCAGCTGCTGTTTTCCCACTGATTTAAGGTTTATAAATTATATAAAATGGTTCTAACAGGCAATTATGGATAAATGGAAAACAAAACGTTATTTTCTAAAGTCATTGTTGATGTTTTTCCACCTTGGCAATGGTTGCAGTGAGAGTGCATATTATGAACAGCATCTAGATTATACTTTCTATCAGAACAGCAGGGGTGCACTTAGTTTTACTCCATTTCCCTTCTTTCTTAAGAACAGAGTAAAATCTGAAAGCACAGAAGTGAAAGGTTTGCTTTCCTTTTCTGCTGCTATGACTGTCTATAAAACCACAGACCCAACTCTCAACCACATTTATCTCTTATCTTCCAGACGTTCCCTCATTTTAAAGATCAATGAACTCTCAGACCGATCGAGTCTGATCGTTTCGTTCAGCAGTGGGATGACAACGCGCCTCTTCTCCCAGTTCAACGACAGAAATACAAACAGTCAGGAGGCAAAAAAACACGTCAGCATATAAACGCTTCATACCAGTCGATAATTATTGATTTGTTTTTTGTTTTAAACATAAATATTGCCAAACTGGAGAGTTGACTTAACCTGATCCATGAAAACTTCAAACTGCTGCTGCGCAAGTTTCCCAGCAGCTTGTTGCTAGGCAACAGAAGAGCTAGTTGATTCCACCAACCTAGCTTAGCTAGCAACGAGACGTTGAGCAGCTGAAGTCTTTTCTCATATTCGCCAACTGTTTTCTGAAAAAACTGAAAAGACACATGTTTTCTTTATTCATCATTTCATATTTAACCAGGAAGTTACTAAAACTAAAGTGACAAGTGTGTTGCTCTCTCAGCTCTTCATTTCTATAGTCTGTATATTTCTGTTAATGTTCAGTCAATTACCGAATTGGTCAATTTTTTATCAATTAATCTGCTTGATCGTTTCAGTCCTAATCCAGACTACCAGTCTCATCCCAGTGAGGCAGGATTATTATTTCTCAGTGGACATAATTTAGACCAGTGGTGTGCAAATCAAAGGAGCCAGCAATATCACAATGAAACGATTCATTTTTAAATGAAATGGCAAAAACTGATCTATTTTTATTTTATGCGAAATGTTTGGATGCAAATGTTTTACTATTTGCTAAAAGCCACAACAATATACTTTAAAAAACACTTTCTTTAACCTGTGAAGCTTCTCAACAGTTTGCTGAAGTTCTGGTCCATTCCGCCTGACAGAACCGGTGAAACTGGGTCAGATTTGAAGCACCTTTTCAGATCTGCAGGACTTTTCTGACCTTCAGCCATTTTGTATCTCTTTGAAGGTCGTTGTCCATCTGGAGCCATTTATGTCTTTAACTTTCTGCCTGACGTCGTCAGACGTTGATTTGATACTCGATGTTCTTTCCACATGATGCAATTTACTTGGTGACTCACACAAGTTACAACCCCACATCATGATGCTACCTCCCCCGTACTTCAGTTAGGCTTCCAAATTCACCTTCTACTTCCTCCAAATGCAGTTAGTGTCATCATGTCCAAAATGCACCAGAACACAGGACATGTTTGACCTAATTTGGGTTTCTATGTTCATCTTCAGCCAAAATCTTCATATATATTAATGATTAATCAGATTAATTGTGATTAATCAGTTATTGAAATAATCGTCAACCAACTCAGTAATCGATTAATCGCTATCTGGAGCATACAATCTCAAAAAAGGCCCTTTGATGAAAGAGCAACATATTCAAAGTGGTAATTACAAAATGCATATCAATTTTATACAAGCATTTTGCAGTTAAGATAAAAACACCTTTGAGTTTCAGGTAAGAGAACAAAGATTCACAAGATGCCTATTTGCTCGAACAACAACATCCTCAGTAATCAAACCAAAATTATACGTTTAAGATAAAAACACATTTGCACGTTTTATTCAAAACTACTCAACTATGATTTTCATATTCACCCTGTTGAAATCCACTAACAAAATGCTGTTATTGCATCAAATGTTTTTTTTAAGAAATTGTTTATTTGCACCTTTTAATGTATTTGTAACATTTTACATAAAAATTATTTTACTGTAGAATATTCCAATTTCTTTATTCGATTCTTCTAATCGAATAAATATGCACATTCTGCATATTCGATTAATCGTTAGAATAATCTATTAATCAATTACACATTCACTACATATTATATGTATAGTGAACGAGTCATGCTGCTCAGTCAAATCAGCGCCGTTTTCTGCTGGAGATGAAACATGAGGGGAACCTCATGGTTCTGTCGTTCGTCAAGCATCTGTCTTTGAAAGCTGAACAGTGGAGTGAGACCCCGACACCTTTCTCACCAGGTCTCACCACACAGCACCGCCTTCCTGTCACCCGTTCTGCACTTACTGTATCGAATGTGATGCATCAGGATGCAGAGGGGGATTCTCGCTCGCTTCAGCCTCCTGAGGAAGCGCTTCCTCTGCTGAGGTTTGTTTCAAACCAAGCTTTGCACCTTCTTTACCACCTGCACTCCAGCGCCATTAATCCAATCCGCAATACAAATCTGTACCTTTGTTCAGGTTTTCTGTCCGAATGATCAGCTATTTCTATTCAGAATGAGTTCAAGAGTCTGTCATTATTCACATTTTACATGGAAACTATTTAAATCGACAAAATGTTTGAATAAATGTCCAGGTGTTGTTTGAAAAGATTAGAATGCAGCTAAATGGAACTCAAAATCTCTGTTTCTAACTTTAACTTTGTTGAACAGGCCAGGATGAACAGGATATGTCCTACACAAAACATCAATCTATTTTCTTCCACACAATCAATCTTCAATAAAGAGAAACAGTCTGCTCCTGTCTGAGCTCTTTTAGGGCCTCTGTCGCTTTAAATCCAAATAAGCTGCTGATGGCCACGCCCCTGCAGCAAATTAAAAATGGCTGAAAACAATTATACAACCGCATATCTTTGAAAAGCAGAAGTGGAGCCTCCTGCACAACTAACAAGAATGCAGCAAGTGGTTTATGGATGGTAAGTCAAAAAAATAAAAAATGCCAGCAGCCATTGTACAGCGCAAACAGCGGTAAAAGCAGCTGAACAATCGTGCTGGAACCCAGATGTGATTGCTGGGTAACAAGCAGCGCCTGCTGGGTTGTAACGTTATATTCTGGAAGTTTCTGAAACGACTCGTTTTCCAGACACCAAAAAACATTAAATTATTGCCAAAAACCAGCTGGACGATTTTTTTTACAAGCAGCTGAAACACAAATGATGTAAAAAACACACAAAATGTAAATTTTGCATAATAAGTCCCCTTTAAAAACCTATTTTAATGGATGTGTGGTATTCTTCTCATGATGATCACTTATTCATAAAAAAAGGAGGGAAAGGAACACACACACACACACACACACACAAACACACAGCACAGATGCCAGTTATGCTTATTAGCAGTATTTGTCTGCAATTTGTTTGAAATTCTCAGCATCAAAAGTCATCTCTCTTCCTCTTTTTGAGTTAAAGATAAATCCAAACCAAAAAAACTCAAGAACACACACACACACACACACACACACACACACACACACACACACACACACACACACACACACACACACACACACACACACACACACACACACACACACACACACACACACACACACCAGACCGCACTGTTTCAGCAGAAACCTGACACGGTTATTGTCTCTGCAGGCAGGTCTTCTTGTGCTGCTTTCTGCTCCTGTATCTCACTTCTTCATTTTGCTTCTGAGGTCGTGCATAAACCAGGTGCAGGCTGCAGCCGCCGCGCGTCTCTGCGCCTGAAACTACAGGCTGCAGCGCCTTGTAGAGCAGAGAACAAGCCACATCAGATAAGGAGAGTCAGGTCGTTTCTGTAAGAGGAGGAAGATCCTGACATGGCAAGATGTGAAGCTGCGCTCTGCCAAATCTGAGTCAGTTCCCAAAAGGCGGCAGGTTGAGCCGTGATTCAACGCACCGATGTTTCATACGGTGAAAATCTCTCCATCTCCTCCTGCCTCTCCTTACTTTAAAGCAATATCGGTTCACTTAGAACATTTGGTTTTGAAATTGGCTTCTGCAGGACACAGTGATTTATATCACTAAATGAACTGCATTCATCATGTTTTCTAATCTACTTACATCAGTGGAACACAGAGTGGAAAAAATAGTGAAGAAAAAATAAATAACTTCATCATTATTTGTAATTTATCAAGACCAAACTATATCAAAGTTCTTATAAGACGTTTTTCACGATAAATGATAAGCGATGCGATAAATGCCCAGCCTGAACAACCTGTGCTTTAGGATTTGAAGGAAAAACTTTCACAGCTCTTCTTCTGCTGTCATTCCTGCTGTATAGCAGTATTACTTCCTCCACACTGACCCCTACTGTTCAGAAAGCGTCCTGCAGCCATGATATCACGGCTGCAGACCTCGATGTGGTCGTCCACTTCAAATCGGTTCATTAGATTACAGATAATTTAGTAAACTAATCGTTAACTTGAATATAAGGGCTATTAAAAAGGCAATTTGATGAAAAAGCAACATATTCAGAGATTTAATTGAGCCAAAACTGCACAAAAAACATAAATGTTTCATTTAAGACAAAAACATATTTTTCTGTAAAAAGGGTTTAACCATAACTCCTCAAGCAGCTCCACCTGTTATCGCATTTAAGGTAATAAAATGTTTTTTTCTTATTTTTTCAAAACATATTTGTTTATATTGCATCTTTTAGTACATTCATAATATTATATTAAAAAAAGGCTTAAGTGGATAAATGAAAAATCTGTACAATGTGTCATTGTAATTGGTGGTAAATATATCAAAGTTTAAAGAGTGCACACAAGAATTAACATGTTACAACTCGGTTGTATTTACGTTAAAGGAACAATAACATGTAACTGATGGTTTTTCTGTGCTGTGTGCCGCCATGCAGGTCCAACATGGACATATTTTTATTGACTGATCAAGTTTGGGAAATCCTGACACTGAAGATTGCACTAAACGATTTTCAGCTTGGTAAATCAATAAATGATCCAAATTAAGTCAAGTTTAATTGCACAGCCCTTTCCATAAAAACATAAAACAGTAACCAACTGTAAAACAAGCAAAACATTTTACATTTCGTCCAATGCAATCAGCAAAATCATCAGGCAGATAATATGAATCAAAAGTGAATCTACACAGGTGGGTTTTTGACCTTGATTTGATCAGTTTTCTGGAAGTTTAATAAACTTTAATAGCTTCAATAAACCAGTGATATATTGCATCATTGCTCATTCTAACATAAAAGTGGCTGAGAAAGTACAACTATCAACAATCCTGACATTTTAAACCCTGTTTATACTAAATAATATACAAAAAAGCAACAATTCAATTCAAAGGGTGGAGAAATTTTGAATCTCAAAGTTTTCCAGACGTTATAATGCTCCATAAATTATACTAAAGAAGATTTTCACGCGTTATTAGCTCTTTTAAAAGTTGTACAAGTGAAGCTCTGGATACATTTTAAGAAGGAAGTAGCTTGAAGGGGGAGAATTATGTACTTTCTAGCCATAATGTGCCATTTTATAACATAATCAAGTTGCTAAGTTTCCTTCATTTGTCTGTAAGAAACATGACTTGGAGAAATTTGACTTTGTGTCTGACGCCTTGAAATTGGGCATTTGTCTCTTTAAAAGGCTCCTGATTTTTCCGCACGTCATCACAACAATGCTTCTCCATGATGCTGTTTAAAACAGTTCTTAGGAGTTCTGCAGACGCACTTCCACCAGGTGTATGCTAACTGCTGCTGCTAGTCTGGAGGAGCTTCGTGGGGAGGAGCTTCGTGGGGAGGAGCTTCGTGGGGAGGAGCTTGGCTGAAAACTGAAGCTTTAAGGTGGAGCTTTGGGTAAATGGGCGGAGCTTTGGGTAAATGGGCGGAGCTTTGTGTGAGCAGGCGTTAACCAGCATCCTGATCCTGCTTCATAGTAACTGTCTGAGGAAAGATACTGACTGCTCATACATACTTCACATATCTAGCAACCGAAGTCCAGTTGTCTGGGAGATTCGTTCACTTGTATTAAAGTTATTTAGGAGCTTATGCTAAATAATAAAAAAGTTCCACTGGCAGATTTTCACACTTGTCACCAAATATTTCTCCCATTTTTCCAGTGAAATAATCTGACACTTTTTTTAAAAAAAATCTACATTAGCTTGAATTAGTTTTGTCTTAATTCAAGCTAAGCTATTTCCAGTAGAAGATGGATAATTAAAAAAAAAAACACTTGGTGATATTTGGTGTTTTTGCAGTGTGATGGATATGTTTGGTGAATTAATGTAACATAAAAGTTCATCTGGACTCGGGTCCATGTGGGATCAGGTTACAGAACCTGCCCATGAACAACTAGTTTAGCAGGTTTATTTCAGTGCAGACAGACAGAATGCTTTATGTGGTCAGAGTGTTTTCCAGCGTAGAGAAATGTAGACTGGACCAGAAACTCCAGTTCCTCCAGTCAGTCAGCAGAAAACCCCATTTATCATCAACTCCAGTATTCCTACTGCTTAGAAACCGAAACAAGTTTTTATAACGATTTTACAGGTGGACATTTTGTTCATGAAGAATCAAGTTGCTCAGTGTCTTCAAAGGTTTTTAGGTTGTTCCCTTCAGTGGTTGTTGGTGCAGCGCCCCCACAGGACAGGAGGGGAAAAGGTTTCTCAAAGGGTTTGGCTGGTTTGACTCGGCATCAGTGTGAAAAAGAACCACAGCAGCTGGAAATGGAGCATCTATTACAAATGTGAACCCAAGTAGAGCCAAGTCTACCGGACTATCAGGTGTGAAAACAAACTCAGAGACCCCAAGAGGTCAGGTTAATCCCACTGTGACAGACGGTGAAACTTCCTATCAACCCACAGTGAGTGAACCGTCTCCACGGCAAACCGAGATGAAGATGTCATCATTGCTGCAGCGTGGGGGCGTGTGCATGTGGGCTTCACATGATGCGGCAGAGCTGCGACACCAACGCTGGAATCTGACGAGTTGGTTGGCTAGTTCAGATCAGACTGTAGGAAAGCAGTGGGGGAGTGATAACTTTCTGACGTCACGCCTTCTGTGACCAGCGTAAAGATGGAGGAACTCTTAAAACGACATCACAAACTGAATCTGACAGCATCAAACTGAATCTGACAGCATCAAACTGAATCTGACAGCATCAAACTGAATCTGACAGCATCAAACTGAATCTGACAGCATCAAACTGAATCTGACAGCATCAAACTGAAACGCGTATGGGAAAGAAAAAAAGTAGGAAGTGAATACGCTTGAAACTCCGGAAAGCTGAACTTTTCTCCAATCTGATGGTTAAACAACCTGAAAAACAATAAATATCTTTATTATTGAGCTCCTAAGTCTATTCATGCAATAATTTAGCAACAAAATGTTGTTTTTTTATTGAAAATATTGCTTATTTTGTAAATACTGTTTGATTAGACCCTGAAATTAATCTGATTAAAATATTTAACTGAGCTCTACCATTTGTAATATCAAAATTATACATTTCTGGACTTGTTTACATCCAGATTATCCAACATGCATCTTGACGCATGTCGGATAAAATGCGACGTGATCTTTCTGACTGCAGACCCTTCAAAAAATTACTGGTTACTGAAATGAACTTGATTTAAAATTACATCAAATCCCATAGATAGCATTGAAAACTGAATTGTAATTTATCTTTTATTAAAGTTATACTAAAGATAGTTCTTGTATTTTCATACAAGATAAATTTGTCATCATCTGCAGCCAAAGATGGTTAACATGCATGTGAATAAGCAACAGAAATATTTCAGGTATTTATAATCAAACGTATTGAAAGCGAAGAAGAAAACAAACTAAATATAAGACAGCTTGAACTTTTTTCTTAAATAAACTTTTATAAAAATGATTAAAGGGTTTTTATGTGTTTTGGCTTCTTCATCCACACTAAAATTAATATCAACAAAACTCCGACCAGATTTGAGAAAACTTTGTATTTTACGTGTTGCATTCCTAACCGGAAGTCATGGCAACAAAGATATATAGAAAAAAATTATTTTATATTAGTTTTCAGTTTTGAAATTACCAGAAAGTAAAATTTTGAAATTTTGATGTTGGTAAAGTTGAGATTTGTTGGTTTTCTGGCACTGAATTATGGAAACAAGCTTTAAACATATGTTGCATTAGTAGCTGGTTTATTTCTGCAGCTTTTAGGACGCTGATCTACTGCATGACTTCTGTAACACAAACGATGCGTTTGGACACGAAGCAGGTTCAGATCTAAAAACAGCAGCAGACTGAAGTGCAAATGCATGAAGCATCACCCTTAGTGAAGGGTTTCCTTCACACTGAAGTGAGAGGAGGAAGTCTCTGAAAAACTGACTTTAAGATGAGCTCAAAATTCCTGGTTTTACTGTCCAAACGGAAAAACAAACAGTATCACCAACTTTCTAGTGCAAATATCTTAAAACACTTGAATTGAGATTAATCCAACTTAAAAATAACTTTTCAGAAATGCATATTAAGCAATTATTGACTTAAAACAAGCAACATATTGCTGAAAAGTTACTTATAAGATTTACATTTTTTTTCCAGTTTATGGATGTTTCACTGAAAACTAGACCAAAAATATAGGTAACATTTTAATTTTTGCAATACAAATAAGTCTGTAGGAGGAATTCCTGAAGATTGTGACCAAATCTGAAGAACAAAATCTAACCAGCAGATTTTGGCTCAACGTTTTACCAGGTCACACCAACCGACGCACGGCTGCGAAGAACCAGAGACTTTCTGTACAGGAACGTCTGCTTTAAGTAAAAGCAATTCGATCGGGGCGAACGCTTTAGCTTCAACGTTTTTGTGGAAATGAAGTGAAACTGAGGAGCTTTGACTAAAGGTCAACACAATCTCATGCCCACTCCGATAAGTTGCCCATAAAGTTGTTCTGCTACCAGAACATTAGACGATAAACGTTGCAACAAAATGAAGCTATGAAACCTGAGTTGCTGCTGATCGCAGGCAAACTAAATTAAATCTGAGCTGCTCCAAACCTTCAACTGCCAGGTTGTCATCAAGGTTCGCACACGAGCCGAATATGTAAACTATATTTAAACTGCTTCTTTTTCTGCCTTTACACCACAGAGAGAAGAGAATAAAAACATTAACATGCGTGAAACAGACGGTTGAAAACAGGGAAACAGTTTTCAGGCGATTGTGATGCAGATGTTCTGCTGGGATACCAGAAAATGCGTTAAAGGGAACTAATTATGCAAAATTCATATTTTGCACATTTTTGCACTTCCATCTGCTTTTCAACTGCTTCCGAAAACAGCCCAAACGTTTAAAAGAACAAACAACCAGCCGTTTTTTGGCAATACATAGTTCCATAACTCTGAACCGGAAGTGATCTACGCCGTCTTAGTAGGCAAGCGCAGCGCAAAGCGTAGCGGACTCATGGCTTCCCGGCCAACAAAAAGCAAACAATCTTAACCGATGTGCAAGAGAAAGAAACACAAACAAAATGGCTGCTGTTAAGATCGACCCGTATGAGAAGAAAAAGGAAAATACGTCAGACGATGTGGACAAGCTGCCTCCGATCTCATCCTGTGACACAGTGAACAGGAAGAGCCTCATCTGAAATATATAAACGCATCCAATCAGTGTTTAAATGGATTTGTAAAGGATCCATGTTAGCTAGCAGCTAAATTAGCTAATTTTGTTAGTTCGGCGGCCATACAGTAAATATCAGAAACTGCTATCAAGCAACAGTTCTAATGCACTTCTGTAGTTTATAAGTCAGACAGGAAGGAGGCGAGAACTCGTTCAAAGCTGTCAACTGTCGTCATAGCAACTGCCTACCAAAATGGCGGTCGGTTACAAAGTTCACGGAAGTGCAACGTTGCATGACAGCTGTTTATAAGTTCATGTATTTTGGTGAAAATGAGCCGTTTTCCAGACACCAAAATTCTGGATCTGCAGCAGAAACCAGGGATGAACTAAAACGATGAAAATAAAAACGGCAACGGTTAATTATGCAACTTAATAACAAATATCTGCATTTACTGCACTTCTCAGCTTCTCTGCAACATGATTTTGGGAGCCAAGAAAGTAGGGTTGAAACCAATAATACGATTAATCGCAATTAATTGATTATTAAAATGGTTTTCAACTAATTTAGCAACTGATTGATCATCAACTGGAGAACACAGACTCAAAAATGGGCCATCAGCTGAAGGACAACAGGAGCAGTAATTAACAGCCGCTGACTCCTCTGATGACAGAGTTTCAGCTTCACTTGGTTTAAACTTTATTTTCAAAAAATCTCCTATCGGAAACTTTTTCTATCTGCTCATGAATCTGTGAATCAGAAGTTTAATCCCCGGATCAGAAAGAGTTTAACTTTTCACATGTTGATGTTAGAAGAATTTCTTAGCTGCAGACAGCAAAAGAAACAAAATTAGCAAAATTACTTATTTATTTGCATTTTTTAATTGCAAAAAAACAATTAGGATATTAATTACTAAAATAATTGTTGATTGCAGCTCGACAACAAGATAAGAATGTTTTACCGACTGAGAAACGTTTCTACTCGCTATAAACCAAAGCTCCAACTTCATCTCAACTAAAATAAAATCATAAATAAAGAAGCTGAACATGTTAAGCCGTTTCAGAGGCCGGTTTGCCAATATGGCCGCCTCTTCAAGCTGCTTGTGCCATTTCCAAGTCGGCCACGAAGCCTCCAGAGACTTTCAGTGACTCGGTTATTCACGCTGCTTCCACTTCGCTCTAACGCTCCAACCTGGACATTTAAAAACCTCCCAGATAACGAAGCAACTTCTGCCCGGACCGAAGCCTGGATCTCCACGTTCATCACCCCAAAAAGACAAGATCGACACCAACCACACTGCAAAAACACAACATCTTAACAAGTCTGTCCAGAGCAAATATCATGTGAAATGAGACAAAACTAACTTACAAGTTTCAGCAAGAATAGAAGTCTCTTTATAAGAGATTATTTCTCTTATAATGAGAACATTTTTACTTCTGAGGAAGTATTGTCTTTATTTGCACTGGAAATCAAACCAAAATTACTTGGTAACATGTTGTGTTTTTAGAGTGTAAGGTCCAGACAGTCCCAACATGATCAGGACAAATCCAGCATATAATCTGCTGCCTAATTCACTGGATCAACATCTCCACGGATTAAAGCATCAGCTAAACGTCTGCAGGGCAGAAACCAACATCATGTCCATTTGGTAGATTTAATAATTTAGTTTGATACAAAATGTTTAGCAGCAGGAAGGATTTCTGGTAAATTAAACCAACAAGCCACAGATGACAAGATATATTTAAGAGAAAACAGAAATAGGAACAAAACTGAATCATTTAAAATGTCATCTGAGAAGAAAAGACTCTATAGAGTCAGTCTATATATATATTACTTCATAAATACTTTCACTTCATGTGAAACCAGTTCCTCCAGCTGCCGCGTTTAACTTATGATTGTGATGAAACAGTTTAGCTACAAACGATTCCTGCACTCACAGAGGAGCTCAATATGAAAAATGAAAACTAAAACCCAACAGGTTGCTGTTCTGGATGATCGGAGAAACTGAGGCCAACCAAACTTCCCCCACACTGTACACTGTAAAAACAGAATCTGACCCAGCACTGCTGGTTAACATCTTAGTGCACAAGAACTAAAACAAATCCAACTCGCATTTAACCTTTCAGCATCTTATAGGAGTTTGATTTACGTCAGTAATTCCTTAATATTGATGAAAAAGTTCTGATTCCACTGGCAGATTGTCCTGATATTATTGGAACTGGACCTTTTTCACCAATATTACAGAATTTTTGAGCTTATATCTTGCTAAAAAGTTAGTTTGGTCTAATTTGGATATTTGAAAAACACTTAAATTCTGTGTTTGCAGATTTAAACTGAACATGATTTAAAACGACGCCGTCGCCTTTGGGAGGATTTTTTTTTTCTGATGATTTTTGGCAGCCATGTTGTCAAGCAGCAGGCCGGGACTCTGACCTTGTAGACTTCTCCGTAGGTTCCCCCTCCGACTCGCAGCAGGATCTCGAAGTCGTCCTGAGGGTTCTTGGTGGAGATATCCAGAGCAGCCCTCTGATGGAAATCCATTGCGAAGCGCTGAGACATGAATAATCCCCCTTAAGGCATGTCAGAGCTGCCTCTCACACACTCGCCGTCATCCACATCAGAGGAGGTGAGCTGCTGAGTCTGACTCGTTTTGGGCTCAACCGCCGCCGTGCACACACACACCTTCCTGTTTGTTTCTCAACCTGCAGCAGCAGCAGGTCCTCTGTCACTCTCTCCCTCCGCCTGTCACACCTTCCTCTGTTCTCTAAAGCATTTCTGCAGCTCATTTGCATAATCTCATGTTGCTTCCTGTTCAGCGTGTGTGTGATGCATACTGGCCGTCAGAGCAAAACGTTAGCAGAGCTCACTCCGGATTAGCTGGCAGCTAAATCATGAGAGTTTAGAGAAACACACAGAACACAAGATGAACACGTCTGGCTTTTTGCACGTGTGTGAAAATGATTAACTGCAGTTTGGAGTTTTTTCAGTGCAAGTTTCAGTCTCAGCTTAACACCCACTGAACTGTGTGTGCGTGTGCGCATGTGTGTGTGTGTGTGTGTGTGTGTGTGTGTGTGTGTGTGTGTGTGTGTGTGTGTGCTGCAGAAAGAGCCACTCATGCTTGGAGCTCCCTTTTCTGCTTCCTGTTCATATCCTGTTCAAACGAGGGGCACCCGTTACATCCTGTTCACAAGTAAAAATTACTTTAACGTCATCTTGATCAAAAACTTGTTTCCTTGTGCAAATATTTTCTATTGTTCGGTTTAAAAAATGCTTTATTTGTGGGTCAAACAACTTGAGTTTGTCTCTAAAAAAGAAAGTTCATTTGAATAAAACTGTCTGAACTGGAAGTACTGAGTTTGATGTACTGTAAAAACACAAAATCGTGCCAAGTATTTTTGCTGTAGTTTGTAGAGCAAATATATAAGAACACTCCAAATAACACAAAGCAAACTTACAAGTAACTTTTCAGGAAACTTAATTTAGGTCAATAATTTCTTAATATTGATAAAATAATTCTAGTTCCACAGGCAGATCATTTCACTTAAGACATTTTTCTATGTTATAATGTCAATGTTGAGGTAAATTTATTGATATAGCACATAAAAACAACAGAAATTGACCAAAGTGCTGCACAATTAAATGTAATAAAGCAAATTATGCAACCCTACATCATTGTAAAGCTGAAGTGGAACCAACAGGGATCCAACGAGTCACAAACAAAACACTCGTCTCTTCCAGCAGCCATTGTACAGCACATGCAGAAAACCAGCTGACCAAACGTGCTGGAGCTCAGCCTGGGTTGCTAGGTAACGGGCTGTTCTTTTCTGGGGTTGCTAAGTAACGGGCTGTTCTTTTCTGGGGTTGCTAAGTAACGGGCTGTTCTTTTCTGGGGTTGCTAGGTAACGGGCTGTTCTTTTCTGGGGTTGCTAGGTAACTCGCAGTGCCTGCAGATTTACGACTTTACATCCAAAGGTTTTTGAATCAGCTCTTATTCCACACACTAAAAATATGAACTTATTGCCAAAGATGCTGCAGGGTGTTTTTTTCTCAGTGCTTGGAGTGTAATTAGATGCAGTAGAGATTCAAATGAAGTACAAATATGTGCAAAATGTGAATTTTCCATAACGTGTCCCCTTTAAGAGCTCGTAGCTTGGAAACAGACAGAGGAAGGGAGGCGGGTTTGATAACGTACGCTCATGTTTCTCTATTCTCTCCTGTTTCAGTTAAAGAATCATCATGCTTGTCATGTCTGAGAAGAAGTCTCTAATGCTAGATCTGCGCGTCGGCTAGCGCAGCGTCCCGAAGCCCAAATCGCAACACCGGTTTAGTCCTTGACGATAAATCAATTGCAATTCATATTGTGACAGACACATGATCAATATCAATAGATAATGTCAGAAAGAATATTCAATAATTTCACTGAACTTCGCACGGCATTCTGGGAGATGTAGGCAGAGGAAAGACTTAACTCACTCACTCTTTGGTTGCCTAGCAACTCACTCACTCTTTGGTTGCCTAGCAACTCACTCACTCTTTGGTTGCCTAGCAACTCACTCACTCTTTGGTTACCTAGCAACTCGCTCACTCTTTGGTTGCCTAGCAATGACCTGTTGAGTAAGTTGCACAGCAGCAGTTTCAGGTTTCACCAGTTTAGAAATAAATAATGATATGGAGCGAAAACTGGATAGCAGCAAAGGTCTCGCCTCCAGTTTGACAGAACTTCAGATGCTTATGACAAATAAAGTCAATAAATAATCAACAATACTGACTGACATGAAACACTTTTATGTGACCATTTTTTCAGCTTTGCTCAGATTTCTGCTCGTATTCCAGACCAAAATAGCCACGGCTCATATTTAAAAGCTTTCATGTTGATTCGTTTTTATGTTGAGATTTCACTGTAAATACTGCTAATGGATGACGTTTTGATCTTCAGTATATTTATTTCCATTTCTGACGGCCATTTACGGCCGCTTCAGATGCAGATCAATCTCTTACTGCTTTTGGACTTTCACAGAGCAGCTAAATAAAAATGAAGCCTCCTGCTTACATGACATATGATAGAAGCAGCAAAACCTTGTGATTAACCTTCAGACTGGTGATGCTGAGAGATGTTAAAATGACTGAGATGGAAATAAACCAGTGGGCCCATTAAAGGTTAAGAAATGAAGCAAATAAAACAAGGGCCAAAATCTGTATGAGTAGATATCATCACCCTTTGACATTTATCATCGCAGGGCAAACAGCCTGCAGGCTCAGTTATGCTTCTCCCCTCACACCCACATGTGACAGACACATAAAACAGGCCAGTGAACCACAAATAACTGCCTCAACCGCAACCGAGACAGAAACGAGCGACTGAAGGAGTTTCTAAAGTTGATAAGTGTTGTGAATAACAAAAGGATGAGGAGGCCTGAGTTCATGTGGAAACCTGCCTCCAGCCGATCTGCAGGGAGCTTCTGGAACGAGCCGCCAGCCAACATCTGGGCCAAAACGATTTTATCTGTTTTCATCATTTTGTTTTCAGAACATTTAGCAATATAAATCTGAGTAGGTCAGGTCAGGCCTGCGGGAAACAGCACAAGCCTAAAAACATCCGCTCGCTACAAAATGCTAATCAGCTTCAGCCTTTGTTGCCGCCTCCGAGCTGCAATTAAAGGTCCGATTAAACGCCTGTCACTACAGCCATGGTGATTTTATTTCTAAAGAGAGAAAGTCGTCCAAACTGAAGGATTTCTCTCAGCTCTGGTTTTTAACATTTTCCGCACTGATAAATGACGTCGTCCTTTCTGAGCTCTGCTGGCCTACTTCCTGTTGTCATACAGGTTCTATTTAGACAACTTCTCGATTCAAAGTATTCTCACCCTCACAAAAAATGTGGTTATAGGGGCGGTGTTAAGTATTTTCCAGATTTAAAGTTACATTTTCTAGTAAAATGTAGTAACTGTCTTCAGTTTTTATGAAAATTCAGCATATATCAAACATGATGTAAAGTTTGTGCTTCACTTCATAGCTGTATCTGGCGTCTTGAAATTGGTCTCTGTCTCTTTAAGAACCTCTTATTCTTCCTGCTAATAGCTGCTGCCGCTAGTCTAGAGGAGCTGAGAGGGGGAGGAGCCTGGCTGGGGACTGAAGGATTTCTCAAACACGCATGAAAGAATCAAAGCAACGCTCCAGGTATGTTTTTCATGACAGAAAGACAGCTGCTAGGAATTGACATCAACTTTAAAACCCAATCTGATTGGATACTGCAAAAGACTTCTGTTGTGTTCAAGTTGTGCTAAAAGGAGTTAGCCTATTAGCAAAGCAATTCAAGCCTAAAATAGCATGTCAATGCTAAATTGACATGTTATTCAGCATCACCACAGATGCTAACGCTAATGTTAGCATCAACAATTCACATTTCTATCAACCATAAATAACAGAATAAAACAATAAATATCTTTGTTATTGAGTTCATATGTCTATTTATTCAAATAATTAGTTCTAGATTATTGCTTGTTTTGTCAATATCTGGTTTTTGATTAAAATGCAAATTATTAGTTATATACCCTGAAATTAGCCTCTCATTAAAACACAACATAAAGCTAAAAAAAGTTGACTTTGCATAATATACCACCTTTAATGGTAGTTAATTCATGAAAGGTGATGATTTTTCTTAAATAAATAATTTTCAAACTGAATTTGATCTATTATGGTTATCTTTGCTTTATATTAAAGCTACTACATTTTATTTTAAGGATCTGAAATGTGTTGCTAGTAGGTACTCTGACTTTGTTCCTCTAATGGTTTCTTCATTTCTGAACTAGAGTTTGACATATTGTGCTAATTAAAAGGTTAAAGTTGTTGTCTGAAACATGGTTGCCTCATGATGCAAACAAGTGAGCTATTCTGGTTTTCAGGTGGGCTTGACTGTAAATCCACCTGGGGAAACAGGCTGAGCAGTAGGTGTTAGAAAGACGAAACCAGAGACCCACTCCTCAGTTTTCTTCTCACTTCAGTCTAAGGAAACCCTACACACACTGACCTGTGCCTACAGATTCACTGTAGGCACAGCATAAAAAGAAACAAATTAAAAGCAAAAAGACAAAATCAGTAGAAGAACAATTAAGTTTTCACAGTTTAATAAGAAATGCATGTGGGCCTACAACCTCCAAACACCTGCAAGGAAGCAGAGCTCATAAATCTCCCTTTCCCTTGATGGATTATCCAGCTTTGAGTGAATGCTGACTGCAGCGAATGCTAACTGCTGCAAATGCTAACTGCAGCGAATGCTAACTGCTGCAAATGCTAACTGCAGCGAATGCTAACTGCTGCGAATGACAACTGCTGTGAATGCTAACTGCTGTGAATGCTAACTGCTCTGAATGCTAACTGCAGCTTGCACCTGGTCTTTCACTTTCATAGGCATGTCTAACAGAAGCTATAAACAACATAAACAAAGGAACAAGAGTCTTAAATCAACTATAACTGGTGAAAGAAGATTCAGAAACTTGAAGAAACTCAGCCTAATCTGCATCAGATAACTGGAAACTTTATTTTAGCCTGTGGTTCGTTACATTTGTTATTCACCAACTAGAATGTATTATTAAATATGAATGTTTAGCTGTAATCAGCAAGCAGTCAACAGCCTAAATACGTCTTGTTATTATGTATTTATTAAAAGCAGCAGGCCTCTGGTAGATAACGGTCTCTGAGTTATCTGAGTAAAAATCTGCCTGTCTTGAGCGCGCTCTGACTGTGGCCTCGAGTCACATGGCTGAAGGTGGAAAATAAAAGGTGACTGGAGTTATTTTGAAGGGTGGAAACAGCAAGATAAAGGTTGTGTTTTGAAGGTGTTAGGTCAGCTATTTAAATACATGTTTGTTTCTGCGCTGAGCTGGGTTTCTCTAAATAGTCTTGATAAAATAGTCCTGTTTTGGCATCTCCGGCATACCATACACAGAAAAAAGAACACAGATGATCCAACTTTTAAAAAATGGACTTAATTTGTTACAAGTATTAAATGTGGATGGTACGTGGGTTCTGGCTTACGGAGTCCAAAAAGATCAAAAAAGTCCGTATTCAGGCAACAAGTGAGAGGCTTGATTCCTGAACCTGTTCTCTGACTGACTGACTAGATAGACTGGTAAAAAAACCGTCTGACCACCCAGGTGCATCATGACCTGTGAAACACCCACGTCCCAAACTGAAATTAATTAACTAATTAAGTGAACTGATAAACTACTGAAACAAATAAACTTGATTTTTTAAACTCCATTTTCTTTTTTTCAGTGTATAGAGAAGCTGGTTACCAGCATGACTCCACCCAGCATCACATCAACCCAATGTCAATAACTGTCAACCATTTGTGTGTCAGACTGAGCAATATGGCTGAAAAACCTATCACAGCATAATCATTTCATATGATATGTGTCATTATTGATTCGTTTTGCTTTTAATTATCAAAATACTCCCAAGCTGGTGATGTGACCTTTCTTCTTATAACCACAATTTCCTTGAGCTGCTGTTCTCATTTTTCACTCCACCCCGATCTTTTTTATTTTTAAGCAGTTTATGGTTTTGTGGTGAAACCTGAAACTCCCCACACACACTCAGACGTGCCGTGTGTATTCTGTGGACCACGCTCTGTCCACCATCAGGTCAGAGGTCATATCGGCGTGAACCGATTGCCAACATTTTCAACAATCCGAATGGATGGTAACAGGTTTGATGGGTTAGTTGAGAGCCTGGCTGGTTGCTTCACTATCAGAGCTTACGGCCATTTTTTTTGACACTTTCTTTCAATATTTATAAATGACCTTTCAAAAGACATAATTTATTATTTTTAATTTATTGTGCTTGTTGACTCCAGCGATGGTTTGAGGAAACAACTGTTCTAGTAATGAGTAATCTACCAATTATTCATCAATCAATCAAATAAAAAAATCTAATTAAATACTGGAAAACACTGCCAGAGCAACAGTATTAATAATAAAATGCCTGTACTCCAGTTTTTGTTTATGAATTAATCTTCAGTCAGTTTATTAGGTTAACTGTCACTTTTTTCTAGCCATTAATTGCATGTGTGTCCTTGTTGGGATCTTTGGTAACTTTGTCACAGGTTTGCAGGTAAAAGATTGGGATCTGGAGATGTTGGTTTTGGTGCAAAGGGCAAAATAATGCAAAAAGAAACAAAATGTTGAACAATAACCCAAAACCACTTTTCTTTCTCGTTCTCTCTGTGAGCGACTAAACACAGCCTCCTTACCATCGAAACTGTGACCACAACAATGGTAAATGTATTTTCTGTTTTGTCTGTAAAGCTACGCTAACCATCAGCAACAGCAGGCCACTGTGTTCCGTCTACTGCATGAGTCTCCGCTCCACCTGGACAAAATGCACCTGCCGCGCACTTCGCCGCCGTTCCGGGCTGCAGCTCCGGGAGGAGAAAGGCTGTCCTGCTCCAGGCATCACGTCAGGTGTTTTAAAGATGCCTATTGGCCCCTGAAGAATGACAAAAACCCGGACATTATCACCTGTCAGTCAACTCAAATGCCTCAGACCGAAATTGGGTGTCATGCTATGCTACTATGACTTAGCATTCATAGGCGGGAAATGGAGGTGTGTTCTTCTTCTTCTTTTCTTTTGTGGGAGCTCGCAGGCAACTTTCAGGTGCATATCGCCCCCTGCTGTACATCAGCGTGTAGCAGCAATACGTCAAATAAATTGCATTTTTGAATTTTGTATTAAGAGGATAAATAAATAATGCTTTCCTTAATCTATAAATATTCCCCATGTTTCCTTCAGTTCCTAATAAGCCTCCATTCCTGTCCGTCTTACTATTTCTTTCAGTCTCTCCTTTTTAGGGAACATCAATACATGTTTCACATTTTCTTTCGCTTCACATTTATCATTATTTTTCCTCCCAATAAGACATAAAATGTAACTTAAATTGGTCTGACATACTCCTGATCTCATCATCATTTCTTCCCTTCTGCTTCACTGATATTTTTAACCAACGCTGATTTTTGTATTTTATAAAAATTCCTTCCTTTCTTGTCTTCATTTCACCTTTTTTCCCCCCATAATTCCATTTCTTTATACATTCTTTCCAATCCAAATGAGGCCTCTCTCCCACAAACATGATTTTTTTTATTAGAAGAAACATTTGTCAAACACCTAAAGCATAGAGAAACATTTATTTTTATAAAATGCATTTAATAAATTCCAAGTCTTTAACATTTACAGTGAGATTAATCAATTGGACTCACACATATCCTGTAGTTGATCTAAACAAACCTTTGTGGGGGTCGTGCAGCGATCCTGAGGTACTTTAATGCAGCAGTGGAGCCACATTGAGGGGTTTGTTTGACTGACTGGAGGTCAGTATTGTTATTTGGTTGTGAGCCTTAAATTAAAGTAGATTAAATTGTAAAGAACCAACATGGCACGAAGTGGACAAGTGAAGCTATCTGCTAATGAAACACCAAATGCTCGAATATTGGTTGAAAACTTAATGAAATAAATAACAGTGGTTGATATTCTACTGATGGAAAGCCATTAAATCCTTAAATTGAGATCTTACTGTGGTGGAAAAGTTCAAGTTCTCAAGTTGAGCAAATGCAGATGAACATTTCCCCGTAAATTGGAACAAACGAGCCTTCTGATTGGATGCCTAAAGGTTGATTTGCCAAATTGGAACAATTCCACCTCCACCTGAACTTATATATCCTCTAAAGGTAAAACATCAAGAAATAAGTAATTCCTTTTTAATACTTTAACACAATAACCTGCTGACCTCTAGTGGCGATAAGAGCTAACTGCAGGTCTGAACTTCTACTTGTGCTATAGAAAATACATTTGAGTTGTTACAATTTTACAGGTTTAGATATATAGCAACTTGCAACGATTAAAGCAGATATGAACAGTTATTATTTTTTATTAAATATGGTTGTTCTTCCCACATGAACTTTTCTACAAAATAAAAATCCAGATCTTTCACTTAGACTTTGGAAAATATCCTGAAGCTCATTTTCTACATTTACCCAAAAGTACAAATACTTGCATAAAAATATATTCTAGTAATAGTAAAAGTACAGGTTGGATTGCAGCAAAGCGACTGTTTTCTGTGTTGTACAGGCTGGACCAGCAGGGGCAGCCAAAACACAAGGATTCCTCTCCCTTGTGTCTGTTTGGCAGGAAATGTGAATTTTGCATTAGTTTGTTTTGTTCCAGATGTTGGAGAGGAAATTTCAAGTGCTGCTGAAATATATTGATATTTTTCTCACTTCTAGGGAAGTTTTCTTTTCTTTCTTTCATAAATTTACTTCACGTTTTTTTTATATGTTAATCTCTATTTCCAGTATTTAGTTATTTTTTTTATTTGTTTTTGCTTTCAGTTTATTAAATTATTGTTGCAGGTATTTTTGTGTTTCATTTACTATTCTATTGCTGTTAATTAAGTTAATGTTTTGATTATCTTATTAATATTTTTATTGTTTTATTGCTTTCTTTTTCTTAAGCTAGTTTACATGTACATCAGGTTTTTTTTATCAGTAATCTTCTTATGCATCTTATTATTCACCATTTTTATTTTATTTCTTAAACTGTAAATATATATAATTTATCATATATATTTATTTTCCTTAGCAATTTTTATTCTGGTTAGTTTTCTGATATTTTAAACTGTAATTATTTTATCTCTTTTATGGTTGTTCATAAAACATCTGAAATCTCTTTTGGTGTTCTTAAAATAGAAAAACTATACGTTTACTGTACATAAAACTGTTTTAATGGATCAAAGTTCATCATAACCTGATGTGGAAACATCAGCAGCTAAATCTGGGAGATAATCATTCATTCAACCTTTTAGAAACTGAAAACATTATGATATGCTGTGAATATTTCTGAGCTGACCAATCACAGAGCTGTTGATTTACAATACTATTACAGTATGCATATCCCCCAGCAGCTATAGTGACACTAATCTGCCAAGACAGTGTGACCTACTTCTGCTGGTTGCTCCTGCAGGCAGGAGAGTCACCATACAATCGGTGCAAGGCGCCTCCTGGGAGGAACGATGAATGAAACTGCAGCCCAGCTCACTTTGCTTCAGGAAACCTGTGGTTTGGTTCGACATTTCTTAACAGAACACAGTAAAAGTTTTTTTTTTCTGTTTTATGTTATGGCTTTAGCAAGTAAAGTCGGAAACAACTCATCAAAATCTAAAAACCTTTTCAATTAGAAATAAAAAGTTTCTTAACCAGCAAAATGTATGAGCAATACCAGATTTTTCTGTTAAAAGAAAATATTTTCTGTTTATTTGACTGAATGCAAATCAAGATGTAACGCTACATAAAAGTATCCCCAATAATTAGCTGCACATTTGGATGCAAATTCCACTTTATCATGTTAATAAACAAGAACATCACAGCAACATTTTTACTGCCACTTCTACTTTATTGGATAATTATTTGTGCTCTGCAAGTTGGGAAATAACTAATGCAGGAGGCTTGCTAGTCATTAGCATGCTAGGCTAGCTTCTGCTGACAGGAAGAACAGTGCTGTATTAAATTAAAGCATCCTCAAACAGAGTAAATATTCAACAGTTAATATAACAAACGTCACTGAGCTGTAATTTGAACATTCTGTGCTTTCAATAGTAACTTATTGCACTGAGGTGCTAACAGTAGTTGCACTAATAAGCTAATGTCAGTTTCTTGTATTGCCTAGTTCTGAAAGCTAACATTAGCTTGTACTTAGCATGTAGTTGTGTTGTAGCATAGATGCTAATATCTTGTAGTGTTGTAGCTAATAAGGCCAATTTCATTTGCTGCTACTTGTGCTTGTAGCTAACGATGCTAAATTTTTACAAATTCTGCTCAGCTTATTTCTATAACACCAATTCACATCACATCGTCTCAAAGCATTTTACAAACACAGTCATTTTACTTCGATCACATACATTCCACCTGATGCTAGCTATCAATCATTGCATCAAGTTCAATTAATTATTCAAATCAGTTTAAAACATTACATAAAAACAACATTTTTATGTCCTTGCCACCTGGAGACAAACAGGAATTATCTCTGTTCTTGCAAAGTGTCAGCATAAAATATGCACAGGCCTGCAAAAACTGAGAGAACGCCCCCAAAATAACTACTCACAAATGAGTTGAAACATTTTAAAAGCTTGTTACTTAGGATGTGATTGCAGTTATGTTTAAAAAAAATTTTTTTGGACTAATTATTGTAAAAAAAATAATTTTTTAACTGAAGCTAATGCTAGTTTGTATGTGAAAAGGAAACAGTTTGGATTTGATTTCTGTTATTTTTAATTAGTAGAATCAATAATAATCATTTAGCTAAAGAAAATCCAACTTTCTCTCCAGCTGTGTTGAATGAAGATTCAGAAGAGTTTAGCATCTACAGGCGATGTCCCGGGTCAACATATATAAACGTTGCAGAATTAAATTTAAATGTTCACCAATTATTTTCTTTGAATTCATGAAACATTTGAAAATTTGTAACAGAAATTCAAACCCAAGAGCACGCAGGCAATTCTTGTCTCACAAAATAAAATGTGCTTTTATTTTGAAATCTACCTATCACGTTTCGGTTTTTGTGCCTCTCATGCTCCAAGTGATTATGTGATATGAATCATGCACAATTGACCTAAATTATCTCCCTTCATTGCAAAGTCAGTATTTCTTCATTGTGTACGTATTTTTACTATTATTTTTATGTGTGTTTTTAAATTTAACATTTCATTGGTGAGCAACTCAAGTTGAAACACTGGATTTATATTCATGAGCTGGACCGGTCCATATCAGCTACAGGCAAGCACGACTCTGTCAAGCTACCAGATAAAACCAATAGAAAATACATGAAGGCTCCTTCAAAATAAAAGCTTTTTTATTTGGACTTGGACGAATTTCCAAAAAAATAAAACAAACTTCCGTAAACTCAATCAAATTTGATAATGTAGATATTGTTAATTTGGTGCTGTGCTCCACAGCAAAGGGAGAAACCGATAAAGCACAACTCAAAAACGCATCTTCTGGCTCTCTGCATCATTTATTTATTTATTTTTGTAACCATTTCTATGTCTTTATAATATCAAAAACACACAATTTCACTATTAAGTGGTTTGATTTTACCATAACATATATTTCATAATTAGACTTAGACTTAGACTTCCTTTATTGTCATTGTACAAAAAAAAACACAAGGTGAATCTTGACAACGAAATGTTGTTACTTGGCTACCAGTGTAGCAGAGCTAAAACCTTATACTACACAATAAATAAATAAATACAATACAAGTGCCATAGAATACACAGGTTCAGTGTTGTGAACAAAACTAAACTAAAGTGCATGTATTGACCATGTCCATGGGGGGTGATTTGGTTTGAGAGTGTGTGGAGGGGTGTTATGTGGCGTTAAGCAGTCTGATGGCCCGGGGGAAGAAACTGTTCAGTAGTCTGGTTGTTCTGCACAAGATGCTGCAGAACCTTCTTCCAGACGCCAGGGGGGAAAACAGTCCATGGTTGGGGTGGGTGGGTCAGAGAGGATCTGGTGAGCACGAGATAGGCAGCGCCTCTCTGCGATGTCCTTGATGCAGGGGAGCAGAGCCCCCGTGATCTTCTCCCCTGTCCTCACCACCCTCTGTAGAGACTTCCAGTCAGAGGCCCTGCAGCTCCCAGACCAGATGGAGATGTAGCTGGTCAGTTGGCTCTCGATGGTCCCTCTGTAGAAGGTCTGAAGGATGGGGGGCGGGAGGGATGCTCTCTTCATCCGACGCAGGAAGTGCATGCGCTGCTGGCCCTTCTTCACCAGTGAGGAGATGTGGGGAGACCAGCTGAGGTTTTCGTTGATGTGCACCCCCAGGAACTTGGTGCTGCTGACGACCTCCACTGCTGAGTCGTTGATGAGGAGTGGTGTGTGGGTGGGTCTGGATTTCCTGAAGTCTACGATGATCTCCTTGGTCTTGTTGACATTCAGGATCAGGTTGTTTCCACTGCACCAGTCCACCTCCTCCCTATAGGCCGTCTTGTTGTTGTCCCGGATGAGGCCCACCACTGTGGTGTCGTCCGTGTACTTCAGGATGTGGTTGGATCTGAAGTGTATGTAGAAATCATTATTTTATGGATAAAAAGAAAATAAATAAATTGCTCTTGGGGCCCCCTGGTGGCCGCAGTCGGTGCCGCACGGTTTGTCGGTATCATGAGCTGCTGTGCGATTAGCAATTAGCAATTAGCATCCAAACGTCCAAAGCTCCGGTCATAAGCTAAGTTAGCAAAACAATGTCTCAGAAAAGGACGTATCGTTCAGGGAAGGAGAAAATGAAGAGGAATAATAGAAAAGAGCCACGATAAAGGTTTGTTTTGAAGAGCCCTGCTAATGTAATGTAAAAGATTCCTAAAGCTGCTAATAGAACATTAGCTTGATAGCGACCTGGACCGGTCCAGTTCAACTGCCAAACATTTTAATCTGCGTCTTAAATGAGTTGATTCTCATGGTGGCTTTGAATATTTCTGAGGTATTTTGGCTTCAAACGCTGCTTGATAACGTTTGATAGCAATAATTAAAACATTTAGCTTGACATCATCTCGCTAAATGTTGTGACGTCAGGCTGCGTGGCTGCTACAGGCTGTAGTTTGTTGTTTGCTGACGAGCTTCATCATTTTGTGGCTAAAACAAACATTATGTTTACATCAACTTCTAAATATGAGAAACTTCTGTTAAAATCATTTGAATGCACAGAATCAGTCCAGTACCGGTACCGGTCCAGGGGAGAAGACTCACCTAGTATAAATGACATTGTTAGCTATTGGCGTTACGCTTAAGAGAAATTAATTTAATCATAGGATGTCATGAATATGTGTGTATTGCTGCACCGATTGCAGTTTTCTGGCCCATCCCTGGTTGCCGATCTTTAAAAAGCTTGACCTGCTGACTTTGGTTTTGTCTATATAATTTTTTTTTGTCTGAAATGGGATCTTGAGCGCCCCCTGCCATGAGGCAAGAGAACTGCCTGCCTCACCTCGAATCTGATCTCTGCTGTTTCTGATCGCTCCTCAGCACATGAAACACGTTTCACACACAGCTGGTGACAAAAAACACTGTAGATTATATACAAATAAGCTAAATTGTGGAAAATCAGTTCCTACATTAAATGTTTTTGAAGCAATATAAATTATTTTATCATTATATTATTTTTCCATTCCTCCCCTGACAGCACATCAGTAGTACCCAGTGAGAGATGTTTACGACTAATGAAGTGGGTTGATAAATTATTCGAAACCAATGTATTGATTTCATCATGTTAGTATTGATCCAATATTGGTGACTTGCAATTGATATTATCAATCTTTTGGATCAGTCTGTCCAGCTGTGGCATTCTTTTCTACAAATAATCAACTGCACACTATTACATCAGACAATAAAATGGTTATTAAAAACATACATTACTGTTTTTCTAATATTGTATTACAAATGATAAAATTCAGAATTCATTTTTGGAAAATATAAAAAAAATTATTTTTATTTTTAAGAAACATTTGTCTGTCGTCATCATTACCTTTACCAAAGGCACAAGAAGGCCTAAATAAGAAAATGTATTTAAATATGAATAAGTAACATAAAAAGAAAATAGAAAAATCACAAATATAAGTCCCATATTTTTAAAAAATGCCAATTGTTCCATATTGTGGACTTAAACCTGACTGAGCTTTGTGAAATATCTGTTAGTATCAGGATAACTTATATAACCTGAATTACAGGTTGAATTGCATTCAACCTGTAATTCAGGTTGAATGCAATTTCCCTTCCACATATTCTTCCATTGAGGTCCGGGGCCACACAAAATCCTTCAGAGAGCCACAGATGGCCCCCGAGCCGCAATGTGGCCAGCGCTGCTCTGAACCAGTTCTTTCTCTTTTTTCAAACTCTTCTTTAGTGATTTCGGTGGCGGCTGGTTGAGCTTTACTTTGAAGGGCATAACCGGAAGTGCTCCAACCATAATGGCGGAGTAAGTCGAGGCAGAAGGAGCGGCCGGTTCCTCCTCCTCCTCCCATCAGCCACACCGTTTCACTGAGAGCTTTTCTTCTCCGCAGCAGCAGCGGGATCTTCTGACTGCTCACACCGGAGACTGATTACCCTAAAGAGCCTCTCGCGGCTGGACGAACACGGACCGTTTCCTCGGTTATCCCTCCCCGCCCTCACCGCTCTGATTTGGGCTCGTTCTCTCCCCTCTTCGTCGGGTTTTTGTTTTTTATTTTTCGGATCTGTGACAGTTTCTCCGCGGCGTTCTGTGCTGCCATGGTGGATTATCACGCCGCCAACAACCAGTCTGCCGGCGGGGCGCAGACCTACATGGAGCAGGAGAACGACTGGGACCGGGACCTGCTGCTGGACCCGGCCTGGGAGAAGCAGCAGAGGAAGGTAAGGCCCGGCCGACAGAAAATGGACGAGTGGGGGTCAGAGACCGAACACGGGCCTCGGCGAAAGGAAGCCTGAAGCACTCTTAGAAAACCCAATGTCTCTCTGAGCGGAACCGGACGCGGATCGCTGGTAGAAACCCAAGCTGAGGTTGTGCCGAGCTGTTCGGCCCCATGATGGCTCATCAGGCGGGGTTTGTGCGGAGGGCGGCCGGTACCGCTGGCTCCAGCCCGGTTCCGCTGGCTCCAGCCCGGTTCCGCTGGCTCCAGCCCGGTTCCGCTGGCTCCAGCCCGCCAGCCCGGTTCCGCTGTTCCTCGAGTTGGTGGAACCAAGCCGAACCCGCCAAATGGACCATTTCACCACTTTAAACCAGCTTGAGTTCCAATTCTGAATTACTTTAACCTGGTAAAAACCAATTTTAGACCCAGAACGTGTTTTATTCTCTTTCTGAATAAATCTCGGTTTATAACCGTTTAATTGGCTTCATACCACTGCTTCCAATCACGCTAGATTCTTTAAATCATAGTTTTGAAACTTTTTATTGCTGAAGCTTCAGAAAGTGTTCTGTGTTCATTTAGACTGAGAACAACAAACATCTTTTAATTCTGACATTCCTTCTCAAGAATGATTCAAACACGGAGTTAATCAGACTCTAAAAAGGCCTTTTACTGAAAGAATGACAGCAGAAAGTAAGAAACACAAATCACACATTTTCCACATGAGATTAAACAAAGAAACATTTGTCTGTCAACTTGTAACTCCTTTAGTTTTCACTTGGTCCAAATTATGTCAAAATGTATCAATTATTATTCATAGTAAATTTTTAGCTGCAGATGCATCCTGTGATACAAATCTAGTGTTCATTAAAGAAATGCTATGGTTTTGCCAATAAAATGCATATTTTACTAAAGAGAAATTAAGTTATTGGTTTTTTTGGATCTTTTAATGTGTTTCTAATATTTGTGCCAATTCTGTTAGTCAAAATGATCAGCAGAATAATCTGTTACGAATTGAATTGCAGCCGTATTTGAATGTTTGTTGGTAATCTGGACCATTGTGGATCAGTTCCAGTACCAAACCCACAAAACTTAAAGCATTACTGGACGATTATATGATTATATAATAGGAATGAAAAGTTTCACAGCTCACAAACTGAGTTTAATGGCTTTATAACGAGCATATTGTCCTGCAGCCAATAGGTTGGGCGGTTGTCTGATTTTGAACTGGGTGGATTTAATCGGCCCACGTTCTTAACTAAGGTGTGAAGCATCCCTCCATTGAGGCGCAGCATACCTGTAAATCTGCTGGGATTTGGTCGCCTCGGTTTGGAGACTTTAGGATCTAAAACTGGGCTGAAATGTTTTTCATCTGAAGCAGAGCTGCTGTGGCCTGTTTTCTGACTCCTGGTTTAAACGCTCATTTCATTCCAACGTCAGAAGAACGAAGAAACATTATATATTCTGAGCTGGTTTCCCCTCCGTGTTCTCGTACCGTAAACTCATTAAAACTTTTTTCTTTACTGTTCAGAAGGGAGTGTTCCCAATGCATTGTTTAAATAGGCTGCATGCCTGTTTGGTGGTGTGACGGCATGCCAAGCATCTTCACGTGTGATTTTTTTTTACGTTCGCTGCCACACATTCCCTCCTGTGCTGGACTGGTTGGGCGTTGTTTGTGCACACACTCATTTAGCCCTCAGAAAGGAAAAACTCATCTCAGAAATGATTAACAGAGCGAGGCTCAAACCGAGAGAGCAAATCCCTCGCAGGGTTTAACGCTCGGGGGGGAAAAGTAGGGAAAGTCTCAGGGTTCATACAGGTGCTTGAATTTCCATCAGGTGTTTTCAAGGTTTGGAAGGTGCTTGATGTTCAGACTGCACAGCTTTGTAATGTTTTAATAAAGGCTTAAATATGTAAAATATTTACAGTTTATACATCTTGCTCATACGTCAAATCCGATTAAACTTTTCTTTTAGGTCGGTTAGAATCAACAAAATTATTTCTATTTGCTAAAAGCCAGAAAACATGAACATGTTAGTGTTATTTATTTTTATTAGCAACTTTCTTTGCATTTTGAGTTTTTGGATTTAATTTGAGCAGGAAGGTCATTCCCCTTCGCACAATTACTTTGGACTGTTTGAATGTGAATAATATTTACTAACGACTCAGTGATTTATTGATCGTGTTGCTGGAAAAGTTTGAAACCTTCCCACAGTCGAAGTTCTTGAATTTGACTGTGGGAAGAGAGTGAATATTGAGAAACAAGGCGAAGATGAGTGTGGGAACGTTTTTTTTTTTGTTTCCTGCACAAAAAGGTCAAACTCAAGTTGTCAACTTTCAGGTTTCCCTGAGCAACGTTTCCCTGCAGCTGCAGAACCGAGCCCAGCCGGGTCCACTTAGCTGCACTTTATTACAGGCGAAGCTCCCCCTCCTGACAAACATGTCATTAAGCTGTTTTTGTTTTTTTGTTCCTCTCCTCTGCCATCACTGCTCCAAGAGCCGCTACAAGCTGAAACATGTCGTATTACGGCGCGACGCCACCGCCGGGTCTTCCGCATGCCGGTCCTGATTCTGACGGTTGGGCTCCGAGTGATTCCCATGAAGGAGACCCGAATTACAGCTCCACTTGTTAAAAAATGTCCTAATAATTCAGGGCTGCAACTAACCATTATTTCACTAATTGATTAATCCTTTATTCTGATGATTAATCGGATAGAAAAACTGGCACATTCTGCAGATTTTTCATTTAAAACTTTTATTTTAGAAATTAGAAATGCATAAAAAAGCAAATTAGCAAAATAAAATGATTTTTTAATACGACAAACATTTTTTGGCCAAAATACAAACGCAGATTTTCTTTAAACATTTTATTGTTTCTGGCAAATGATGCATCTGCAGTTAACAAATCCTTCTGACATCAACATGTGAAAAGCTCAGCCTTTTTTGCTGGACCACAAATCAAACAAAAGTGTTCATTTGTTTGATTAATCGATTAATAATTGGAAAGCAGAAGATGTTTAGTAGAAGATTAATTTTTAGAACATTTATAAACTCAATTACAGCTCTATTTCATCAGTAAATTGCCTGTTTTTGAGTCTGTTTGCTCCATTTAATGATTAATTAAATTAGCTGGTGATTATTTCAATAATTGATTAATCATGATGGAAACGATTAATTGTTTCAGTCTTACTGTAATTTGATCAACTTTCACTGTGAAACGGGAGAAAATGGCGGATTTTCTCCCATGTTTCAGTGTTTTCTCAGTCTGGCCAGGCCTGAGTGTTTTAGGCGACTGAATCACGACCAGTCAGTGCAAAATGTCTCAGCGAAGTGTGAACTGTCTGTGTCTAATAGTCTGCTCCATCAGGAGAGAGACACACAAACCCAGCTGAATGAGGCGCCGATTTCCCAAAGATGATCTTGAATAAAACATTATTTGCATTCAGAGCAAAAAGAATTTGCAGCAAAGTTACTGAAAATCTGCAGAAAGTAATCCAACCGTTTCTATGTTATCTCAAAGAATGTCTTTAAATCTGACTCCACCGTCTGTGAATGAATTCAAAAGTGGCAGATTATCATCTGCAGTGACAGAAGAGATAAGCTAACAAAGTTCTGACCTCTGTTTGCGCTTTTTAAACATTTGTTACCAACGCTGGGAGATAGAAATGTTTCGAAATGTTAGCTTGTACTTTCTGATTGGCTTGAGTCGTTTCTGGTCCAGCGGGGCCGGAGGGCCGCGCCGCCGGGGGCCGGAGGGTTGCGCTACCTGGTCCATCATCTACGCTTCCTGCTGCAAAACATTTGTAGTTTATGAAAAATGAGGCTATTTTTGCATGCAAACATGAACAAACTGCAGAAATACAAAATATCACTAATTATATTTGTTCTAATTTCTTGAGCAAATATCTCACTTTTGTCTCATTTCAAATTTACTAGTAACTTTTCAGCAACATGTCGGAGTTTGTTTTGATAAATAATTCCTTAATATTAATGAAGCCATTGTTCCGACACCAATGCTTCATGGAGCTCCAGAGTTTTGGATCCCAAACTTCAGGTTCTCCTGCCGTAACTGGGAGCTGTGGAAAGGCGAGCGGCTCCATCCTGTTTGCTGAAGCAGCTTCCTGCCTCCCCCTCCTCTCCGCCGCGCCGCGATCCACGCTCTCATTTTTGATGCATTGTTTGCGAGGTGGGCAGCGAGACACAATGTTTGTTTGTTCTTTTTGCCGCCCACTGTGGCGAGCTTTCCCCTTTTGGCTCGGGACGAGCTGTGCTTCCAAACGGACCTCACTGCGCCGCCCGCTGCAGCAGGCAGGCGCATGCGGCCCGGTGAGGTCGCCTCCATGCGAATTAATGAAGAACAAAGATGCAACTGATTGGGCGTGGCAGAAAGAGGAGAAAGCTTTTAAAGTGTGAGCTGCACAGCTTTGCTGTGTAATCCTGAAGGAAAAGCAGCGATGCATGCCTGCAGCGATGCATGCCTGCAGGATGTTGCAGCTGCATGGATCATCTTTAAATCAACAGAAGCAACTTCATGTTCACAAAACTCCAGATCTACTTTCTGTGCATTAAGCAACAGGCTGTGAACATTAGGTTCAGCTTCTTCTCTAAATGTTAGAGGAAGTAAAATTGTTAAATTCATGTTTCAACATTTTTCCTGGTTGATTTTAGTCAAAATATTTCAGTTGCTAAAACTGTTACTTGGTAAAATTTGGGGCTTTTGCAGTATTTTGGTTTAATTTCTACTGCAAATATTGTTTTACACCCAAAATAAGACAAAACTAACAAACTTCATCAAGATGTCGCAGCTTGATTTAAGTTGATTATTCTCAAATAGTTTTAAAGTGCTGGATTCACTGGCAGATTAACTCAATAATGAGACATTTTTCCTTAAGTAACATAATCTGCCAGTATAGCAAGAACTTTCATTAACACTAAGGAATCATTGACTGAACAAGCTCCTCTGACCTGCTGGAAAGTTATTATAAGTTAGTTTTCATATTTTAAGTGTACTAAAATATTTTCACAGGAAACTGGACAGCAGAACTTGTCGTTGTTTTTGTAATGTGGACGCAGCCTGTACCCGAGTTATTTTCTCTGGATCTGTTTATCTTTTGCAGTTTAGTTGCAAAATGTTTTTGAATATGGTAAAAATCGATTCAGCAGAATTGGAGGTAATTTTCTGAATATTTAGCAACAGTCTGACGGTTAGGATGAGCTGTAGAAGAGAAATTTGGTTCAGTTTTTTAGTTTTTGCTCAAACAAAATGTCAGATGAGTTCCTGAGTGTTTGTTACTGGGATTAATAATTCCAGTACGTTTCTCCTGCTTCTTGTTTACAAGCAGCTTTTCAGTAAAACATTGTTTTCCTCTTTTCTGTGGGGCGTTTGCGAAGGTCCCCTGCAGAAACGTCTGCCCGGCTGGAGGCGCCAGCGGCCCCAGCTGATTCCAGGTCAGCTGTGGGAAAGCCCTCCGGACCGATCAGGGTTCTGCCGGCCTGAGCAACGCCCCGGTCCGGGCCGACGGAGGCAGGAATGTCTCACTGCTCCCCCTGCTTTTGTGTCTGTTCTGCCCCTGGCTTTGCTCAGAGGAAACATTCCTTTGGTGGGCTGCAGGGCCGGAGGCGGCGGGGGGGTCCGGGCTGAAACTGGGGGCGGGGTGGCCTCGTTCTGCACAGCAGCAGAACGGCTAGCAGAGCTCAGATTGGGTCTGGGTCCCTTTAAAGCTGCAGAACTCAGAGCTCCGTTTGCAGAGCATCAGATGCCGATCTGATCGTTCACTCAGGATTAGCGAGCGGCATTTCCTACCGACCAAGAATTTCCTGCTGGTCGGCAGCCAGCGGCCTGCTGATGCCGTTAGCTTCCACTCTGGTTTTATTTCTTCTTTTGTGTGTTCATTCAGCACACAGTCAGTCTCTGGGTGCGTAAAGTATGTTGAACTCGTTCTGGTCGACGCGTCCTGCTTGAATCCTGGGGAAGAGTTTGGGTTTTGTTGGAAAGCAGCGACACAAACGGATGTTTGGTTGGGCGTGTCAGCAGAGGAGGAGGCTTGATTGGGTTTAAAGTGAAACCAGGTGTGCAGCTTTTTTATTTTAATGCAGAGAAATAAACTGAGCAGCTTTTACCAAGGGCTGAAACAATTAATCAACCGATTTAGTGACTGATGAATCATTAACTGGAAAATAGACACAAAAGAAAATTTGCTAAAAGAACAACATATTCAGAGCAATAATAAAACTAAAAGTTTACAAAAATAAACATTTTGCCTTTTAAGATACAAAACAATGTTTTAAATATGTTTTACTTAGAACTCCTCAAGTTGCAGCTTTAGCTTCATCTGGTTAAATTTATGTAAATAAAATGAAACCTATGAAACAGTTTTCTATCAGTTATTTATCAGTTAATCCAAACCAGTCAACAGATCAGACCCACGATGCACCAATATCATCAAGAACAGAATCAAATTCTATAGAAATAAACAGAATTGTTAACATTTTTGTTTTTATGCCAAATTTGTCCAAGTGAAACATCAGCAGAATAGTTGATACAATTAGTGATCGTCAGTCTATAGATTAATCATGTTCCAAAATACACAATAGATATTTTGATTGTTGGAATAGACGACAGATTAATTGCCATGATAGTTTATATTTATTGATTAATGGTCAGAATAGTAGATTAATCTGTTACTCGGCTAATCTTTGGTTGTATCTAATGAAATGCTTCTGATCCACATCCTGTTTTTGTGCTGCAGTCTGTGGTAAATAAATTCTTTTTTACTAGATTATCAACAGATGTTTCACGCTAACGGCCGTTCCTGCCGCTGCAGCACTGTGATTTCTAGCCTCAGTATTTTACAGCGTAGTGATGCATCTCGTTTTGGAGATGGCTCAGCATCTCTCGTCCGTCTCCATGGCTGCAGAAAGCGCTCGCTGTTTCTATCTGCAGCCTCTATTCTGAGCCTCTCGGCTCTGCAGGGCTCTTTATTTTTGGTATCGGCTGTTCGCAGCGCCGCTGTCGTCCTGCAGCTGACTGAGAGCAGCAGAGCTCAGCACCAAACCTCTGCTTGGTGTCTCACCTCAGAGCTTATACATAGACCTTCCCACACTCCTAACACGTTGCTCAGCACCCTGTGAGGGCGGTTTGTAAGGTGCTGCTTCTATGTGAGAGGATGTATTCATGCACCGTTTGTGTGATTTGGGTTTTAGAGCAGAATTGCAGAACTTAATGTCCGAAAAAACCTCATTGTTGAAATTGGCAGGCGAGAAGTTGAGGGGGAAGCGAAGCTGCAAAAAACAAACTCCAGCATTGTGTTTAACTTCTTCCTCAGTTTTAACAACATCTATTTATATTTAAATCACCAAAATGCTTTGTAAACTTCACTTTTTCAGAAATGAGAAGCAGTTTATTGTCTGCAAGCGCTCGGTGAAATATTTTGAACGCAGCTTTTGTTTTCATGCATAGTTGCTCGTTTAAACGAGAAGTTAAAAACTAACGCAAGGGTGTGAAAAACTGATCCATGACTGCATGCATTAATGTTTTCATGATGTTTTAAGCTGCAAACATCGACTGAAAGTGTGAGACGGATTCGGTTTTAGCATGAGGTCGGCCAGTTCAGCGTGAAGACGCTGCATGTCTTTAAAAAAGCCTTTTATTGATGCCTGACGCTAACAGGTGCAGCTTTCTGGAGCAGAAACGAGGAGAGTGGATCATTCAGAGCTGCAGAGTTCAGCCACAGAGACAAAGCAGAAGGAGATCAGAGCGCTGATTATATGAGGCTTTCATGAATTTATGTTGCTGCAACAACTTCACTTTCCACTTCTGCAGTTAATCTTTTTATTCTCAGCTAACAGGCGACGTCAGGGTGGAAAATTACACAATTGCACCTTTAACAGTTTCACAAAATCTCCCCAAGTATTTTAGATTTTAGTGCAAATTTATTACACTTGAAAAAAATACTAAAACTAGCTAGGAAGTAACTTTTCAGCTTGTTTTAAGTAAATAATTCCTTAACATAGACAAAAAAAGTATGAGTTCTTCTCTAACATGTTTTGTTATAAGTGAAATAATCTAGAACTTTTTCATTAATATTATACTATAATTCCCTCCAGTCCTGTTCAATCCGATTCCACTCTGTTTGCCTAGTCAAAGTCTGGTTCATTTGAGGAGCGAATGCTAAGCTAACTCCTTTCACCTACAAACCTTATTCTGGTTTCAGTGGTTTCAGTGAACTCTGGTTCGGTTGGAATGTGAACGCCTTGCAGACCGGAGATCGCTCCAAAAGCAGGAAGTGGACTACTTTGAAGGGCATTCTGGGTAATAAATACAACCAAAACAAACGCGTTAGCTTAGCACTAACAGGAGAAAAGCTGAGCTTTGTTGACTAAAGAAAAATCCTTCAATTACTAGAATTTGACACCTCATTTTGTGAAGAAGGAATTTGATCTCAGTGTCTTCAGAGGTTTTTGTCGTTTCCTTCAGTGGTTTAAGGTGCAGCGCCCCCACAGGCCAGGAGGGGAACAGGTTGCTCAAAGGGTTTGGTTGGTCTGATTTAGAGCAGAGAGAAAGAGAAACACAGCAGCTGGAGATGGAGCAAATGTTTAACATTTTGTCCCAAATCACACCAAACCTACTATCAGGAGGAAAAACAATGCAAGACGAGTCTTTTTTCTCTGTCGTGTTATGGTTGGTGAAATGTTTGATCATGAAGAAAAACCAGCTGATTGTTGATGTTGAGTCCAGCCAGTCTGACTCCATGATGCGAGTTGTGATGGAGATGTTTGGTTGTAATGATCTGTGTCACTACTCCGTCTTAAGCAGTAATTATCCCGACAGTATCGAGATGAAGCGCCTGAGCAGCACCAAACCGGACGGGCCTGTTCTCTGTCCGTCGTCTTCCTCCTGTCGCCTCTCTTCCAGCGGTTAGCTTCGTCTCTCAGCGCTCACCAAACATCCTGCTGCTGGAACGCCAGCGCAAAGCAAAACAAGCTCATCTGAGGTGTGATGTTTAATGGCCGACCCACAATAACCTGCTTGAAACGGAGATGATTTGTCCTTATTTCTGTGCCTTTAGTCAAAGTGGAGCAGAAATGATTCGAGGTAGTTCGATGCGTTTCTGGAGTAACGTTGCTGTTCTGCAGCTCAGACTGAGTCGGATGGTCTGGGTGTGGCTCATGCGGCCACACCTAGACGGGTTCTTCTCCTTTCAGGGCGTGTTGGTGAAACGGCCTGTAAAGCCTCTTCTGCTGTGGAGCCGCGGCTCAGCTGACCAAACCTCTGAGCTCCGGCATATTAATAATCAAACCGACAACTTGTTATTGTCAGGGTTTCTGTCTTCTCTCTGCTGAGAAAGAAGAGGTTTCCAACACTTCTTGGTCACTTTTAGTCTAAATTCAGGAACTTTTCTCACATGGATTTCAAAATGTTTATCATTTGGAGTTTAAGAAAGTGATACAGATTATGATCTACAACAAATATAAATACATTTACTTGTCGTCAAGAGGCCATTTGACTCTGTTATTATTTAAACCAGATATTTTTCCATTCATTCATCATCTGTACTATTTTTATCCTTGCAAACAGGTGTCCAGTCTTTGGGCGATAATTTAGCCAGAGCTCAAATGATTAATTGTAAATAATTGATTATTGAGACTCAAAAATAGGACCATTATTGAAAGAACATAGATTGAGCTGTAATTAAGCCAAACTGTATAATAAATGGCTTCACCAGTTTAAATTCTGTAAAAAAGTATTGTGCAACTCTTTCCTCCAATTATCAGTTATTAATCACTAATAATATCAGTTATTAATCACAGCACTGCACTGTGTTAAGTCAAACAAAGAGCTGAGTTTTGTTGTCGTTTGAAGCATTTTTAAGTGCAGATGCATCTGTAGTTGCACATAAGGTGTTGACTAAATGAATGCTGTATTATTGGATTTTATTCAATAAATGTATTTTTATGTTGCTTAATACAATAATACAAGGAATTTATTTACATTTTTAATGTATTTCTTGCACAAAAAGATTCCAGATCTGCAGAATGTGACGTTTTATTTACCCAATTAATTGTTAAGTGATCAATTAATTAATAAGTTGTTGTGTGTTTTGAGCCAAACCCATCTGGGGAATCACCCGACCGACTGATTGGAGCGCCATGGCTGCCGGTTCTGGAGCAAACGGACCTGATTCAGGCTGCGTCTGATTTCTCCTCCTGAATCATTTAGCAGGTTGGAAACGGAGCGAAGATGCACCAACATGAAAACATTTGTTTTATGAAGCGTGGATAAACGCCGCTGTCGTCTTCATCTGCACGGACACCAGAGCTGGATGGTCCTGCAGGAGTTGAGTCCCGACCGAGGCCCGTTCTCTTCAGAACCGCTCCGCTGGTCGTCGGTGGAGCCCGTGTTGGTTTCAGGCCACTGAGGAGCGGCGTTAAATATTTAGCGGCCGTTCCCAGCTGTCAGGTTCCTCAGAGCTCATCAGATTGTCCCTCGATTCGCTCGGTTAAAGAAACGGGAACCGGGTTCTCTGGTTCAGGAATCATCTGGTGGGACGGGTCGGTTTCTGTCTGCTCTGCTTTCTCTGGGGGAACATTCAGACGTTCAGCTCTTTGTTTCTGTTCCACAGAGGAATAAAACCCTCAGGCTCCTCCAGAAATCCATAAACAGACAGTGAAACCCCTTAAACGAAGCAGCAGCTCAACATTTCCAAACAATCATGAACATTATTGTTCTGGATAAACAAAGGAAGACAGTGTCATCATGATGCAGCCTTTAAATGTCTGTTTATATTATGCATGCAGGCAGACAAAGCTTTACCACCAGGCATGATAATATCTCCCTGCAGGTTAGCATTAGGGTCATTATGGAGAAATTAGTAGATTAAACATTTATTTCACATCTCTGCAAGAAAATTCAGATGCTAGAAAGTTGAAAATGTGCAAGAAAACCATAATTTTTCATGATTATAAAGGCATAAATTAGCAAATTTAAGATTAAATTTGGAAGTGAAGAAAATCTCAGAAGTTTGCTGAGATTGTAGACAGATGTTTGTGATTAAAAATGGAAAAAGCCAGAAATCCTCCCAAGATTTGGAGAGTCACATCTGGATCAGGCTCCTTTCTGGATCAGAGCAACTCTGGTCCAGACTAGAGCAATATCTTGGTTTTAATATTGAATTTAAGCCTTTTAACCTTAGTGTTTTAAATCAATTTATTGGCAACTTACTACTTTTGTGAATCAGGGTGAGTAAAGGGTGACGTGCTGGTGGATCGGTGGTGTCGGCGTCCTGGGAGCCGCAGCAGAAAGAGGAAGGAGGCTCTGAGGTTTCTGTGGTTTTTCAGCTCCTCTCCTGCCTTTAAATAAAGCGGCGGGGCGAATCCTCCAAGTCGGGCCTGAAACGCCGACGGATCGCTTTGTGTGTCAGTCCGGGTGTTGGTGGACCAGATGGGGAAACCTCACTGAATCAAAGAGCAGAGAGGCCCTATAGCTTTATTAATACAAACAAAGATGGTTTTTATGTTTTAGTGTCTGTGCAAGAGCCAAAAACAGAGCTTAGTAATCAATCGTTCTGACAGCTAATCAAATAATAAATGGCATATTTGGCAGATATTTCTTTTAACAACTGAAACCTTTGATTGTACAATATTAAAAGATGCAAATAAACAATTCTGTTCTTTTTTATAAATCAGGAAATTAACATTTTTATCATGCTTAAAATGCAATGACATATTTATTGGAAATAATAATTTTATTAAAAAATCTGTATACTCAACGATTAATCAAATTGAAAGATACTTTTGATTTCGAAGGGAAATTAAATGTTGTAATGTTTGCAGAGGTGGTAAATGTTTACAGTGCTTAAAGCCGAATGTATATGCTGAACTTTAATGCCTGGTTGGTTTTGTATTTTAAATGTCAACATGGGAACAAAAGGCATAAGGTGGAGAAGTGCAGCCATTGTTTGCTGGATAAACTGTCACAAAGCTGCATCTTTTCCTGCAGCTGCACCGATCTCCATGTGGGTCAGGGAAGTCCTGCTCCCTCACGATCCCGTCTGATCCAATCAAAGCGAGCCTGCAGGGATTACCCGGCCGCTGTTAGCAGAGACGGCTGCTCTGACTCACCGCGGCGTAGTAAACGCACGGCGACACTCACGACCCCGCGCTGGCTTCACTTCATCAGCAAAAATTATTTTGGTTTGCTTTGCTACTTTTACAAACCACACTGAGCAGAAAGAAAACTCAGCTCTGATTAGTTCGACCTACAGATGCATTTTAAGCCTCCTAAAAATAAGATGCCGTGGTCTTGCGTTGCTTAGCAACAACCTCATGCTGCACTGGCGTTCATCTGTGTGGCCGAAGTCTGAGCGAGGATTTCCTCAGTGAAACTCCCGGCTGATGAGAAGCAGTCACAGGAGTCAAGAGTCGCAGAGCCGAAGCAGCAAGTGTCGAGTCATCTCTCGACCCGGTTCGGTTCTGAGAAACGGCGCTGGAGAGCAGGAAGCAGCCGAGGTGTGAGGCTGCAAGAGGAAGTTCCTCTGAGTTTTTACTCATCACAGGCAGCAGCTTGGCTCCAAAAGCTGCAAAATGAATCCAGTTAGTTCAAAGGTCAAACCACATCCAACTGCAAAAACGCAGATTATCAAGAATGTTGATGGAGTTTCTGATGTAAACATCTCAGCACATGAGACGCAAAAAAACCCATAGTAACTTTGTTTTAAGTCAATAACTTCTTAATATTGATTAAAAGAGGATTGTTTCTTGTAATAAGTAATTTTTTAAAATGTTGGAAATAATTACTGAAAAGTTACTTGTAAGTTATTTTTGTCTTATTTCAAATATACGAAGACATTTGAACCAGAAATGAGACCAAAACTACTTGGTGATATTTTGTGTAACTTCTAGAGAACGTAATTTCTAAGGATGCAGTTTTTTCTGACGGAGTCTTTATGTCAAGTTGTTGTTTGTCGATCTTGTGCATCTCACCAATATGCATCATTTCAAGAAAAACTAACAGAAAAACTTGGGTTCCTCCGTTCAACTTGGTGCCTTTTTTTAAGCTGACCGATTTAAAGTCAGAGCCTTTTGTTTTGCTTTAGGGCTGGATCCATCAAATAACACAAATCCAGATTGCAGTGGTGGTTTTCTTCATATAAGGCTTATTTTAAAGGGATCTTATGGACCCTCCCACATCTGCAGCCATGTGGGGAAATGTGGGTTTTTCTCAGCTCAATCTATGATTATCTGGAATACGAGGTTCTCTGAGTTACATTAATGTAAAGTTTCAGGCTGATGTGGTCGAACTGCCAGGAACAAAACACGATCTGATTGGTCACATGATCGATGACGGTTCACAGGAAGGTTACAGATGTGATGTTGGTCAGGCAAAGGATGACTTTAGTAATTGATTAGTTACTCTGACGATTAATTGGGTATTCAGACAATTTATTGGATAAAAAAACCTGCACATCCTGCAGATGTTTTTTGTTTGCTCACTGTTAGAAATGCATTAAAAGTTGGAAGTAAATGAATGCAGTTCATTTAAGTGAGAAAATAAACATTTTATTGCAGCATTTCTTTAGTGATGCATTTGCAGCTAAATACCTCTGATATTTGTTCTGGTCAATTTTTTTTCTTTCAATTTTTGGATTAGCCAGTGATTGAAAGTACAGGATGCTTTTTTCGCTGGAGTTTGAACCAGATGAAACTAAAACTGTCCCATTGAGGAGCTGTGAGTAGAACATTTACAGATCATAATCTTGGATGCTAAATGCATGCATTTTGTTCACTTTTGGGTTAATTACGCCTCTGTTCTTTCAGCAAAAAGTCTTTTTTAAGTCTGTATACTCCACCTTAGCGATTAATCGATTACTAAATTAGTTGACAGTTATTACAGTAATCGATTAATCACGATTAATCTGACTGAAGACATAGAATTTAAAAAAAGTTAAATTTCACTTTCAATGCAAAATATAGAAATCTGTACAGCTTTGGCTTGATTTCTGCCCTGAGCTCGACGTGCTTTGATTATATATATTCCAGTACACATAATACTGCATTTGTAAGATTAATCAACTTATAATAGTTGATTATTTCAACAACAATGAATTGTTTTGGTCCAACTTGCAGTAATGTAACAAAATAAACCTAAAGTCATGCAGCTGTTTAATTTAAACTGCGGCGGCGGCTTCGCTCCGTTAGCCATCCTGCCTGCTGTTGAGTGATGGCTGCTTTCCATGCTGATTTGCCTTTGAATCCGTTTCACTCACTCTGCTGACTGAAGTCTGTGAATCATAAAACCATAAAGGCCCGGCTGCGCTGTGGAATGTGTGACCAAGCTGAACTTTGGTAGCGGGGGGGTGGATGTTACTGCACGGGTCGTCAACAAGCGGAAACTCAGAGGAGCAAACATGCTGTTCCTCGTTCTGGAGGCCTCACAGAATCCCAACTTAAACCTTATTTCTGCAACGTGGAATGCAATCGCAACTTCATCCATCTGTAAACATCCTCAATTTGCATAAATGTTCGTGTTTTAATTACAGTTAAAGGAGAGACTTTACACACAGCTACTGCCAAAAAGTCAACACTCACCGTCTGACTTTTAACGCTGCTGAAGGAGAAGAAGAAGCAGCTAATGCAACAACCACAGTCACAAAAATGTTGAGGTTGCCATGTTCATTCCTGCTTCCCTTTCTGGGGAGCAGGAAGGAGGGGGAGCTAAAAGCGCCACTCTGCTTTGTTTTTTCATCAGACAGAAATTCAGGCTAACAGCCGGTGTTGAGGTTTGAGACGCTTCAGCTCCAAATCCTGAGATATAAAAAACAGTTTTTGGTTTTTGTTTTGGCATTTGTGCTGCATGATTTGAGATTTTACAGAAAACATAGTGAAAGTAAGTTGTTTATTACTTTAAACATTTCAGCAGGAAAGGTGCTCCGCATGAGGGAAATGTAAAAACAACAAGCATAAACAAATATTGGAATGCGATTAATAACTGCAAATTTTTTTATTTTAGTCTAATGGCAGCTCCAGACCAGTGGATTTTTAGCCTTTTATAAGGAACTGTGTTTCAGCAGTTTTGCAGTTTCTGGAAGTTTATTCCAGATCAGAGGAGCTGTGGTTTCCTGGTTTTAGTGAGAACGCGAGCAGCTGCTGTCTGCATCTGACTAATCTTTTAATCAGTGTGAATAAAGATGAACAGTTTCATCTCTAGAAGTTTCTGGGACATTAGTCCTCTAATCCTGGAGATGTTCTTCAGGTGACAGAAGGCCGACTTTGTAACTGTCTTTATGTGGCTCTGAAGGTTCAGGTCAGAGTTCAGCCTGATCTCTAGTTTCCAGCTAGAATACCTGAAGCTGTTTGGTGATGTATTAAATGGGAGGAGTCCCAGGATTGAGCCTTGGGGAACCCCACATCGTTTTTCTCAGCTCTGATAAAAAGTTACTGTCTGATGTTTTGCTTTGTTTGAGATCCTTTCATAGATTTTTCCATAACTTAACAGCAGAAATACACAGAAACTTTAATAATTTAAACTTATTCCCCTCTTGCATTGTGTCCTCCCTCACTGGTCTTAATATTTTCTGGTTATTGTCTCCTATATATAATAATCACTGTCTGCTAAGAAACAATATAATTTTGACTGTTTTAAAAAGTGGATCAGCTTGTATAATCATTCTTTTCTGCAGAATAAGTGACTGTTGAAGTTTTGTGATCATCTCTGAACGGTAATCTAAAGATGGCAGAAGAAGTGAGCAATAATCCTTCAGCTATCAGAGAACCATGAGGAGTTTTTGCTCCTAACTTGTGGTGGATGTGGGTCAGGTGGGCAGTCGGTCATTTCCCTGGACGCTCCTCCTGCGTGTCAGCGGGGGGGCGCACCTTGCCGGCCTCTTACATCACTGTTGTCGCGGCGACAGCCACTTAAACTGCTGCCTTATAAGGTAAAAGCGCGGCAGGCGGGTGGAAAGGGGGAGGGGCAGGAAGAGGCTGTTAATGTGACAATGCTTCTGCTGCCGGGCAACTGGGCCGGCCTGCAACTCCCGTCCAACCGCATTTTCTCCAACACACACAAAGATCCGACTGTTTCCTTTTACTTTCCCTCCTCTTTGATCAAACCAGACGAATAATCAGATGTTGAGGATTTTTCTTTTCTTCTTGTCTGTGGAAATACTTTGGCCCTTTGTTTGCTACCTTTGTTTCTCTTTGAGGTGTGTGCACATGCTGGTTGTCATCACAGTCTGGGAGTAAGCAACCCTGCCCAGCGTGAATGTTTCAGTTTGAATGCTTGTCATACCCAGCATGCAGAAATAACCAAGCAGGTTTTAGTTTTATGCCTTACTTTCTAATTCCTTTTCTCCTCTTTCTTTCTGTACGCTGGAACGTTTTGACACAGTCCTGGCCTCGCTGGTTTATGTTGTTTGACCAAATGGTGGAAAATAGATTCATTTGTACCTGAGGGTTCGTTCACACCGGCTCTGTTTGGTTCACTTTAATCCAACTCCAGTTTGTTTGAGTTTAAATCCAGTTCAGTTGGTGAGGTGTGAAGGTGAAATTGAACTGCTCCACCTGAAAACCTCGTTCTGGACTGGACCAGTGAACTCCCATTCAGTTTGAATGCGAAGCGGACCAGAGACCGCTTCCTCCACTTCCTGCTCCAAAAGCAGGAAACATAGGGCATTCTGGGTAAAAACAACCAAAACAAATGCACTCGGGTTGTTTTTTTAATACCAAAGACAAAAAAGAAACCCTAGAAGCACTAAAATCCATTTTAGTATAAATTTTTTCAGAGGTTTTTATGTCATTTCTTTCAGTGGTTCTTGTTGCAGCGCCCCCACAGGCCAGGAAGGAAACAGATTCCTTGGTTAGTTTTACTCAGTGCAGCTGAAAATATAATAAAAGTTGGTATTTTGGTCCCAAATCAAACCAAATTTACAGCCTACCAGATGTGAAATCATCTGCACGTTAACTTATTTTTATGTTTACGGTTCATGTGTTGCTTTTGTTGCCTAGTTTAATACTTATTCTGCTTATAGAGATGTTCACTGGAAAATATATTGAAACTGGTTGGACACCGTAGATTTTATGAATCCAAAGTGCATCTCTGGGTCGTTAGACATTAACAGGCGATTATCTCGTGAGCTGCTGACGTGTCTGACATCAGTGTGTGGAGGGAGTTTTCCCAGTCAGTTATTTGTAGTTCGCATTTGCATGCTAATGTTAGCTGTTAGCATCCTTCTTTCAGTTGAGACTTTGGTGCATGAAGATAAAAAATCTATTTTCCTCACCTTGTATAAATTGCTATGTTCTTGGATTGTTGGTTGATAGTTGTATGACTCTAGATGTTTTTGATGTTAAAACTCAGCATTGGGTTGCTAATGTTATCTTTAGCTTTGTTGGCTAACTCGGGGAGTAGCGCATCATTTTCTGTTTTCACAGGAAAATGGAAAATGAGTTGGTTTTGAACGCCACTGTGAATGTGAGCCATGTGGTTAATGAGCCATTTCTACACTGGAGACGAGTTTAAGGCTGTACTTCAGCAAACACAACTCATGAGTCATCAGGTTGAAGGAAAACTTGTATCCTTTACATATGAGGCATTTTCTATGAGATTAAATTGTGCAAGTTTACAAACGGACGTTAATTTCTTTCTCAGTTCTGCTCTCAGCACAATTACTTCAGCTCTTTCACCAACAACTTCCTCTTTCTGGTTTCAGATGGTTATTATCAGTCACTCATGAAAGAAAACTGACGTTTTGAACTTTTTGAAAACGGAAGCAGCGCAGTTTGGCTGAACCAGTATTGCAATATGCCCATTTTTAGAGTTTGAGCCTCTAACTGTTGTGTTTGTTTCTCAGTAAATGAGTGTTTTCATTGTATTATTATGAGTTGCTGATTTCGGTTTTCAGTAAAACCACATCAGCTCCTGCTAATCTCTGCTGGTGTGCCTTTCAGACGCCGCCCAGATTAACGTTAGTCAATCAATCAACTTTATTTAAAAGGCACATTTCAGCAGCCAGGCACTTCAGAGTGTTTACCTCATAAAACACAAAAGTACAAAGTCATAGAAGACATCATTAGTAAATGAGGCATTGCATTTTGCCAAGTACCGTTGATGCACATAAAAATATTGGTTGCTTTAGTTGTTACGGTTCAAAAGCAACTCTAATCAGCTGCGCTTAGATTTAAATTCACTCAGTGTTTCAGTTGTTTTGCAGTTTTCTGGAAGTTTATTCTGGATTTATGGTGCTTAGAAGCTGAATGCTGCTTCTTCATGTTTGGTTCTGGATGCAGAACCAGAAGAACCGAGAGGCCTGGAAGGTTGGTCCATCGGCAGATGTTTAAGCCGTTCAGTGATTTATAAACTACCAGCAGTGGTTTAAAGTCTCTTCGCTCAGTGGAATGACTGAAGGACTGGGCTGTCGTGCTTTGTCTTCCTGGTTTTAGTCAGAACACCAACGGCAGGTTTCTGGATCAGATTGATTCTTTTAGACAGATCTGTAAAGACACTGCTGCAGTAATCAATGCCACTAAAGATAAACGCATGGAGGAGTTTCTCTACATCTTGCTGAGACATTATAGATGTTCTTCAGGTGATAGAAGGTTGGATTAATCGCGGCGTCGCAGTAACGGCTCGGCGTCGCTCTCGGTCCGAGGCGGTTTGGATTAATCAGGTGGTTTTAATGGACAATCAGCGCGGAGCGACGTAAACAGGCCAAATGACTTTCACATGTCAGTAAATCAGGTTTCCAGGATTTCTCAGCTCTTTGGCAGCGGCAGACATCTGGCAGTCAGAACAGCCCCTGATGAAAAACATGTGCTGTCACCAAATACATTTCCATCGTCATTCAGATTCTTTTTCTTCTGTCACTGACTCGGTGGCAGTTCTTACATGAGTCACTTCCAGCTTCAAACCTTTTTTTTGTCGTCTTTCACAATAAAAACTTCAAGTAATCTGTATAAATCTGTTGCTCTGTGATGTTGCACTTCGCTAACGTGGTAAATTACCTACTTTTTGTTGCCCCAATCCATCTTAATCAGCAAAATAATTGTAGTTTAAGTCACTGCCGCGCTCCTGTGCAACCTGATCTTTATGTGTTTGGCATCTAGATAATGGACTGCTTTCTAGCAAAGAGAGGCTGGTGGCTGGTTCTGTTTTCTGCTGCCTAATCTGATGAACGGAACCAGAGAACCGACGTGTAGCTCTGGAAAGATTCAGCCAGCGGTTTTTCTAACAGCTGACTCCTGCCGCTGCCAACTGCTGTTAGCACCTGCCAAACTCCTGATGTGGATGATGCAGGGGCACGCTCACGCGGAGGAACGTGTGTGTGCTGTAATAACGGTGACCTCAGCTCATTCAGTGATTAAACCGTTCTGGTTTCGTAATGGGAGGTCAAGCCGGCGAAGGAAAGGGACACCTCTTCGGCTACTGGAGACGGCCGGAAAACAGCTGGAAACGAACAGAACGAGTAACTGAAAGGGTCGGCTTGTACGTCAGGGAAAGGCAAAGGTCAACTCAGGAGAGTCATTCGCTAAACAGTCACTGTACCAAACTATCTCCTTTCAACTGAACATCAACCTGAACTAAGTGGAGACGTCTGCTTTAAGAGCACGCGCTGAAAAAACACAAAATATTACCAAGTATTTCTGGTCTGGTTTCTAATACTTTTGAAATAAAATGGAACCAACTTACAAGTAAGACATACGAGCTTGTCTTAAGTCAAAAATTCCTTAATATTGATGTATAAATAGTTTCATTGGCAGATTATTTCACTGATAACATGGAAAAATATCGTTATAATCTAATTTATCTGCCAATGGAACAATAACTTTTTCATCAATATTAAGGAATTACTGACTTAAGAAAAGGTCCTATATCTTCCTAAAAGGTTGCTTGTTAGTTTTCTCAGTTCAAGTTAATTAAAACATTTGCATTAGAAACTAGACCAAAATACTTGGAAAGATATTTTTCAGTGCATCAGAGGAAATGACGGCATATGAGGTTTGAAAATAGTGGAAGGAAAATTACATAAACATAATCTCTGTTGCTTTAAAAAGTCTTTCTCTGGTGCAGGCTAATGGCAGAAACCAGGAGTTAGTCACAAAGGGTGAAAACAGTCACAATATTCTGCTAGCCTTTCCATGATGGACAATCACTTAGGAATAGAAACATCCGTCCATGTGAGAGAAATCGCTTAAAACCTGGGCTATAAAAACAAAGACCAAATAGTTTTCAAGTCTTTAGCATCTTCTATCATTTTAAACGCCTCACTGAGCACAACTAACTTACAGCAGCTAAGAATGATGTTGAAGCGCTACCATTATGATGCTAGCACTAGCATTACGACAGCTAGCTTAATGTGTACAAGAAAAACAGTGGTTATCAGCAAATGTTTGCTAACAGAAGGAATAAAGCTTTCAAAAGATTGTAACTACTGACTTTAAAAAAATGCTTTTTAAAAAGTGTTTTCAATGGAAAAGATGTAAAATAAAAAAGGTTGCCTTGGTAACAAAACTGATGGCAGCTAGTAGCTAAACTGGTTGCAGATTACCAAGGATTTGTTGGTGAAAATATTTTAGTTAGCTATTGAAATTAATACTGAGAATGTCATTTTAAAAAAACATAACCTATATGATCATTATATTATCTGAATTTGTTTGGATGAATTGTTGGGAATCCTATGAATTAGCATTTTACCACTCATGACTGAGTTTGGATGAAGCCACAAAGTGAAACTGTTTTCTGTTTGAACACATAAAAACATAATTATTAGCATGACAAGCATTCAGCGTGTGTCGAGTTAAACGTTTGATTTAGTAGCTTTTCAAAGCGGTGGTTCAGTAATCTGTAATCACATCATTAAGTTGAAGTAATCATTAACAATGTACAGTCGCTGTTTTCAGTTTTAAGCAAGTCTGGCTCTATTTGTAGTTTCTTTTCCTGAGCGACTTCTACATACATAAACACGGCTCAGAAATGCAGAAATGTTTTCCTTTTTCCCCTGGCCTGTAAGGCCGCCGGCTCCCTCCTGAATGCAGCCTGTTCACCTCTCATCTGGAGTTTGCATTTCTTCCTGACCTCACTTGGCTCTCTGCACGAGTCAGATTGCTCCTTCGACTCGCAGCAGCGCGGCGCCCTTTCATGAACTTCCCTGCCTTTTCGTTATTGGGCTCAGGCAGATGTGTCATGATTGGACAGGCTGTAAATGTTCAGTTTTACCAGGTTTCCCTGCGTTAATGTTTGACGTCTTGTACAGTGGGATTCATCCGCCACATTCCTGGGGAATTAACATGGACATCCTCCACTCCCACTGCTTCCTGTGCCTCTGAAACACAGGAAGTGGAATACTTAGCAGTCGATTGGCTGAGGAGGGAAAAAGTGATGACTTGATGCGAGCCGCCAACAGTGAGCTCAATACGTTGGCTGGGAGTTGGAGCAGCTTTTGAAAACTGATTAAAGCTGCTGCACCAGACCTTTAACTAACCCTGCTGAGGAGATGAGCAGGAAACTGATTTGATCATTTTACAACCTACTGCTTGGACAAAGATTTTTAAACTTTGCCTTTAAAATGGGGCTGGAAAATATGGCTGAAAAACTTATTACAATAGACACATTTCATATCAGACTATTGGTGATTATTACATTTTTTATTTTAAATACCTAAAATAATTACCAACTTGATGGCGTGACCTTTGCCCTTTCACCCAGTTTTCACTCCATTTGTTAGTTTTTATTTTTCAGCAGTTATGAGGGAAACTTGAAACCGCTTCTGCACAGGTTCCTAAATGGGCTGTTGCTAGGCAACCGAAGTTTGGGGAGAACTTGAAACTGCCTGCTGACCAGCAGGTTGTTGCTAGGCAACCGAATAGCGAGTGAGATGGTTGATCCCACCAACCTAGCTTATCTCTGTGAGAGCGGCTAAAGTCTGTCCTCTGCCTACGTCTCCCAGAATGCTGTGCGGCTCAGGGAATACTCCATCGGACAGATTATCTATTGATATCGATCACGATACACATCATTATTCGAATGCTTATGTAAACACCAAGCAGATTGGAGAAAGCTTCAGAAGGAGGAAGTGGACTACAGTGCAAGGCATTCTGGGTAAATGCAACCAAATCAAACATGTGAGCCTAGAGTTTAAAATAGTCTTGGTCTCATTGTAGATTCCAAAGTTTGCAGCTTTTATTTTTGATAAGAGTAAATTGGTCTATTCTTATGAACAAGATTATGATTTTGGTACCTTTTTTGTTTTAAAACGCTTGCTATAAATGTAATCAAACGCAGATTTAGGTCTTTTGATTAAAACCAACGGGACAGATGTGGTCACATTTCCCATGAAATTAAACAGAACAAAGTGGTTATTAAAAAATGGCATGACCTTTGCCCTTTGTTTGCTGTTGTGCATAACACTACGCATTGCAGAACGATTTTAACTTTGCATCAATGAAAAATAAAACCTCTCCAACTGCTTTAACCAGCTGGTCATGTTTAAATCAAATGGCCCACAGTTACAGGGGTATGCTTTCATTTTACACTGTTTGTAATTTAGCACAACTGTGTCAATAGTTTAGACTACAGATGGTTCATCTTAACCTGACTGACTGCTTGTGAAAAGAGACAAAGATCGGAGATCAAGCAGACGATGATGATGGTGATGGAATGAGGAAGGAAGTGAGGTCTCAGTCCCGGAGAAGATGCATCGAAGGGGCTGCAGGGAGGAAGTGCATAGCACGCATTCCTGGCGTTGTCGCGCTGAGCAGAGCTGACGTGAACGCAGTGTGAAAAAACCAGGCGTTTGATTTGTTCGGAGACGGGTCGAGTCCTCCGCACAAGACGCTCGACAAAACGTGTTTCTGCCGACGAATCGACCGGAGGAGGGAAAGTCACATCTGGAAAGGATTAGTAGTGAAAGTTTTGCAGCAAAAAAGTCTGAGCTTTGCTTGTTTTATGTCCACAAATAGCAGAGCCTGGTAGCAACTCGCTACATTTACTTTAGTAACTTTTTGGAGTAAAATTTCTGGATTCTCTGAATAAAAAACAAACATGTTTTAACCAATAATTCAGACACACACTTGCAGTCTATTTTTTTTTTTAAACTTAATTTTTTTTTTTTTTTTTTGTACTGAAACTGATTTAGATTTTTCTTTTGCTTGATTTAAATTTTTTTTACCAATATGAATAGTTGTCAGTTTTGTCCTTAAAATATCCAATAATGTAATTTTTAAATATTAATTTGATCAGTTAGAGTTTTTATCAAATATTTTTTACTCTTGAGTACAGTTTTTGAGTACTCTGCCTGTTTTAACATTTAGTAAATGTTCAGTCACGCAGAGTTTTAAAGCGTCTCCTCTTTACTTGAGTCCAGGAAGACTTCCTGTTTCCATTAAATCCCCTTCTGCTTCAACCTGCCACAGAAAAATTCAGCTGATGACAGAAAACCGTTTTAATTAAACACGTAGAGATGAACAACACAAATCAACTTTCTCTTTTGTTTTACTTGTTCAAAGGGATTCAGATTTGGAGATTTTTGATTTTCTATGGAGAGTCAGGAGTGCCAAAATACTGTCAATAATTTTTTAAATGTCATTTACTTACTAAACTTGAAAAAATACAGAAATGTAATAAACTTAGTTTGAAATATAAATTATAGTATAGATGTCCCTGTGCAGAAGCACAAAATGAATAAATTTAAACAATATAAACTCAGTGGGCAGGATTAGGGGAGATCCTGACATTTGATTGGCTGTTTCAAACAGCAAGTCAAAACAACTTATTACAAATTTGCACGACTGTCAATATTTTCAGGGTCTCTATAAAAGCAGCTCTGAAACCCACCCACTGAGATTGATGGATAAAGTTGACAGTTTTAATTAATTCATGATGTGCTTCAGCACATGAATGTTTTCTTTAATTACTAAATCATTGCATTTAAATGAGATGCATATTTTAATTCTATGTATTTATTTCCAGCTTTATTAAATTAATGGCACTCTTCACCCTCCGTAGTTTTCATGTAGTTTTCGCTCAGATGTTATTTACCCTCACCGACTCCTCAGCTTATTGCCACCCTGCTGCACTCATTACCTGCTAAAGGAATTGAAAAAGGTGGTAACTTCAGTTTTTACTTCCTCCTTAAGCTCCAGAGCCTTTGTGATTCTGCATTCTTTGAAGGATTAATATTTCTAAGCTCTTAGTTTCCTGGTGAAAACAGTAAAAAGTAGTTGCTTTGCTGAGCCTTTTATTACAAAGTGGATTCAGGTGAAAAATCCTCTGGCAGATGTTTAAATTCTCTGGTCAAACGTCGTAACAACCAAACGGGCCGAGTGAAGAAATGGACGCGAGGTTTTTTGCGGTGGACAGTGTCAACACAGTTATGCAACATCCGACTGAGATATGGAGTAAAGCTGCGTTGCCCAAGTCTCAGCCAGTTTCTGTTGACACACAGCAGCGAGATGCGGCCTCCTGTTCTGGTGAAATATTCACTCCCAGTGGGGAAGAGGCCACAAATATGGCCGACATCCTAGAAATGGGAGAGGGATGTTCATGCTGCGACCGGCGGAGGGCAGAGAACCCAAAAACTGAGCAGAACAACTTCAACATGAGTTTCCTTAGGTAAAATGTAGCAAGACTTCAGTTCACCTCAAGGAGTGAGTAACTGATCAAATTCAATTGATCTTAAATTTATTATAATTAGACCAAATTACAAAGTTAAGTTAGAATTTTGGTATATTATGGAAGAAAACTACAGTAAATGACTAAATGTTTCCAAATCAGTTTCTTTTAATAAAAAACGTGTGAAAATGTTCAACTTTTGACATTTATGAGTTAAAATTTCCACTTAACTTCATATTTTTTGTTGTCAAGATTCACCTTGTGTTTTTTTTGTACAATGACAATAAAGGAAGTCTCTAGTCTATTTTGGTTTGTTTATTAATAATTTGATCAGTTACTCAGTATTTGAATAGACTTTTTATCCAGAAAAACACATTATTTGTGTAAAACTGTTGAAGTAGTGCTTCTCTTAGTTCAGAACAAAATCAGACAAAAGTTTCCCAAATCGGTTTCAATAAAAAACTGAAACTTAAAAAAAAACTGCAGGAGTGAATCTCTGGTTAAAACATGTTTGTTTTTCATTCAGTGGGTGAAAAATCCAGAAATTTTACTCAAGTAAAAATAGAAATACTTCATAATAAAATTACTGAAAGTATGGAGGAATAAGAATACTCAAGAATTTTATTTTATTTTTTCAAAAAGTTACTCGTGTGACTGATTGAGTAAACGTAAGGGGTGACTGCCGGACGGGTTCTTGGTGAGTGTTGTAAGTTGTATTATTCAGGTTTTAGGCCATTTCCTCCTCCACCTCGCTGATGCTGATGCAGACTAAACGCTGGCTGTGGTAATCGCAGCGTTTTGACCTGGCAGGACTTGGCGACCAACAAAAGCAGGAAGAGACATAAATGGATGGAGAAATGACCGCTTCTATTGACATTTAGCCTTTTTTCCTCCCACCATCATTTCCTTTCTCTCTTTATCGTTTAAACCTTTGAGCTGTGGAGAATAAAATGCTAATTTATAAAACCTGGAACGCATCACGTAAGCACTAATGTGAGATTAGATTTTGTTTTTTATGAGCCAAGTTGGAATTTTCCAAAAATGAAACATGGGATTCAGCGACTGCAGCATTTTTGCTAGCTTGAAAAATAAACTATTTCTACTCTACAAGGTGTATGCATCAGATTTTTGTTCCTTTCTAAAAAAACAACAACAAACTTTTAGACAGTTATGATGTATAAGCATGGCAACAAGGTGGTGTTTTTACAACCTGACGTCAAAAGCTACAATAAAGCCTAAACTGCAACCCAAAGTCATGGATGCAGAGAAAGACTTTGGGCAGGGGTCAGATCCCCTACTCCAATGTCTCTGTAACCACATAGATTCAGAGATAAGCGGAGAAAGCAAATGATGTGGATTAGCTGGGTTTGCTAAAAACTGATGGCCTCATCTGGGATACGATACTGTCTTCATTCATAAAATGTCCATTTCTTTGGAATAAAGTATTTTTGTTTTGGATGCACCAGGCATCAACTCTTGTGCAAGTTGGATTATAGATGCTACTTATTAGCATCCTAATGCTACTATTGAGCAAAAATCTCTTAAGTAGACATGTAGGATGTGATGCAGTGGTTAATAAGCCTAGAAATGCTAGTTGTTGAGTAATGCATGCTAATAATTGAATGCTTGTAACCATCAGAAAGGGCCGAACAAAATCCTTTCAAGGGCCATAAATGGCCCCCGGGCCTCACCTTGGACACCCTCCTACATTTTGTGAAAAAGTGTATTTATTTCAACTGAAATAAATGTTTGTATTGTAAAGCAGATTAAAAATGTTTTTTTTTTCCACTTGACGATGGAAAAACGTGGAGAAAAGGTCATGTCGCCGTTTCCGGCTGCAGTGCTTTTATACGATTTATCTCCATATTTTCTCAGTCATTTCCCCTGCAGTTCTTCATCCTGCCTTCCCTTTTGTTTCTGTCGGCTGCTATATTAAGGCTCCTCAGTGAGCGAGGAAGCTTGTTGAAAACAGTCTGTGTTAAGTTGTTGACTCACATAATGGTATATCTGAGGGGCATTAGGCCAGCCAAGAAGTACACAGCAATTACGCCTGTGTGTGTTTGTGCCAGTCTACCTGTCAGCACACGAAGCTGGAGCAGAGGCCCCCTCTGTTTCTGTGTTTGTGCACACATGTTAATGATCACCTGTCCAGACTTGAGGAGATAATGAGACCGGAGCAACCCCTGCTCTGCTGTGGGGCGTCGATCTCCCCGCTCTGGGTCGCCGCCGCTCCTCTCTTCGGCCTGAGTCTTTCTGTTTTGCAGGATTTCTGCTGTTTTTCTCTTCTCCTTCCCAGCTGTCTGAGTTGTGCAGATGTGAAATTGCGCCGGTTGGGCCGCGGCCTGCGGGGGACGGTGTCCCGTTCCTGCACTGCTGCTGTACAGTAGCGAGCTGCAGATCCGGTTACGCCGCCGTCTGAATGGGCCTGCAGGAACCCGGCTGTGAAATCCACACTGTGCTGAGAAAACACAAAATCTAACCAAGTATTTTGTTTAGTTTCTACTGCAAATGTCTTGGTTCACTTGAAATAAGACAAAACTAACTGATAGATGGTCTTTGAGTAAGATATGGGGAGTTGTTTAAAGTGAATAATTCCTCAGTAGTGATAAGTTCTAGTTCACTTGGCAGATTATTTCACTTATTGACCCCTCGCATGTTGTTGTTTTTACATCTGGAAATGTTGCGCATGCGCACAACGCTGGAGGACAAAAACACGATTCTTTTAGTCGCCATTTGCAGCCAGGCTGCAGCGATGGAACCGGAAACCGACTGAAACTGATGGATTCATGGATCCGTTTCATTTGGAAATGAAGCAATTATTAATTTAATGCAGAAGAACAACTCAAAACCACTTTTCACGCTCGGTGTCGGCGACGCTACACGCAGAGTCGTTGCCATAGCAACCAACAACAATATTTCAGGATTCAACAGCAAAAAACTAATTGGCATAATGTTGACAATTAGTAGCAAAGATCTGCATGCATTTTATTTTATATGTCAGGTGTATATTTAGGATTTAGCGTCATATTGACAACAGCTAAACCCAATGCTAGCCATGGTTAGCCAGCAGCTAAGGAGGCGGGTAGAGTTAGGGTAAAGATTGGGGTTAGGGTTAGGGTAAAGGTTAGGGTTGGGGTTAGGGTCAGGGTAAAGGTTAGGTTAAGGGTTAGGATAAGGGTTAGAGTTAGGGCAGAAGGCGGGGTAGGTAGGATCATATGGGGAAAAATGTTATCTGTGAAATAATCTGCCTGTGAACAGAAACCTTTTCATCTATATTGACTTACAACGAGCTTCTGTTTCCTGCTGAAAACTTTTCTGAGAGTCAGTTTCGTCTTCTTTTAAGTGCACTAGCATATCTGCACTAGAAAATGAACCAGATTTTTGCACACAAACATTTTTTGAGATTTAACAATAACGACATAATTACTGTAAATTTCTGTTAAAAAAATTGTAATTTGTGGTGAAATAAGATGAAACATTAATAGTAATTGGTTGTGTGATCCACAGCACAGCCCTTTATTTAATCTAAGAATAGGAGCTCTGCAGCCGGACCGGACCAGAAGCTGGACTTCTTGGTTTTGGCCCGGTCTGGTGCAGCAGCAGATCCAGTCCAACTTCCTTGAGGTTGTTCCTCCTGCCAAAATCGTCCACATATAAAACTTTTACTGTCGCTGCTGTTCTTGTTTTTACGGTTTTCAAATTCCTCGATTTTGGTTTCAATGTTTTCTCATCGCTGAGCTGCACCATAAAAACGGTGCAGAAGTTTGATTTTAAATCACTTTTGGGTCACAGTTAGTGACCAGTCTCATCTGCTTTTTCTCTGATTCTGTAGAGTGTGTTTACAATGACACACCGACGGGCAGCAGACTAAAGACTTTGGGATCCAACATGAAACTTACTGTATATGTTGCAGTTTATCTTTTGAATCAAAGAACCTTTTTATGCCTCAGTTATTTACGTTGATAAGGTAAAAGGCTTGGAAATTCTTTTTAAAATTATCTGGTGATGAAATTTGAAAAGCAAACAACGATATTTATCTCCACTTGCTAAGTAGTAAGTAGGCCTCGCATCAGTTAATAGAGGAATCTCTGACGTATAATTGGGGCTGAAACGATTAATCAGATTCATCATTGAAATAATTGTCATGTAATTTAGTAATTGATTAATCGTTAACTGGAGTATACAGACTCAAAAAAAGACAATTCGCTAAAAGAACAAACTCACGTAATTTAGTAATCATTACGTTGAATCAACACAAATAATGTATACATTTTGCATTTAAGATGGAGAGAAAAAAAAACTTTCTCTGAACCCAGAATTCCTAAAGTGGAAATTTTAACTTCATCCGGTTTAAATTCTTTACAAAAACATCTGTTAAGCACCTTTTGTTATCCAATTATCAATTGATTAATCAAAAATAATCAACAGTCAAACTCTGTAATGCGGAGTGGAGCAGAAGTATTGTTGGGAATATTTTATTTTTCTGCAGATTCATCCTTTGCTACAAATGAAAACGTTCTTTTCAGGAATGCTGTTCAGGAAACAATGTCTTTTTTTATTTCAGAAATTTGTTTTGTATCTTTGAATGCGTTTCAAATACAAAACAGCTTTAAGTGGTCAATACAAAATCTGCAGGTTTTATTTGATTTAAGTTCTTCTGTTAGCTTCTAACTATGACTGTGAAATGTTTTGTTTTTCTGTTTTCATGGTGTAAAGTTGCTGGAATGTGCTACACAAACTAACTTTTGAAATTGTTTCTGAATTGAATCATGATCCTAAAAATCAGAATCAAATCGCTGGACGCTGTAAAGTGTCGTCCATTAAAGAGCCACATTCCCCAAAAACATGGCGTTCCCACGCAGATCCTGACTAGTCGAGGTGCTGATGATGATTTTTAGCTTTTCATGATGCAACGCTGAATTTTGGAAAACAAACAAACTTGAGTGATTGATCGACAGGCTCCAGAGACGTCGGTTGCTGTTTCTCACACCTCCGCTGGCAGGTGGCGGCTGGTTAAACTGGTTCCCAGTGGGGCAGGCGGGTGCAGACCTGCATCCAGGTAAGCTCAGAGGAGGAGGGCGGTCAGTCGGTGGCAGATTCCCTCAGAGGACAAACCTGAGTGCTGCAGAGCAGAGGATGCGCTTCAACATGCAGCCGCTGCATGTCTCATTACTCAAACCGGTGGAAGGTGATGTCACAGCACCGGTGCCATCCAGCTTCCTGTGTGCCGCTCTGAGGGTTTTATGTTAGCCGTTTGCACAGAGAAATTAAAGCAAAGTGAAGTTTAAAACTGAAGTAGAAAGTTGAGATCAGCTCGTCTGCCATCAATTATTTTTAGTGATTAATTATTCTGACGATTAATCGATTAAAATCTCTGAGCTCCAGGGACCCAGTAGAAGCTAAAGCATGGATGAGTTCGTCTAAATGTTACTGGGACATTAGTGACTTAGTACTGGAAATGTTTTTTAGGTGTTTTTCTTAGAAGGCCGTCTTTGTAACCGTCTTCATGTGGCTGTTTGTGTCAGAGTCCATCACTGCGCCCAGATTTCAGGCCTGGTCTCTAGTTTCTGGTTTCCTTCTGAGCTGAGTCAGACCTGCGTTTGAAGGAGCTCTTGTGGCGTTGCAGTTGGATGTCGGTGCAGGCGGCTAACTGCTGATGAGCTCATCGGTGTTTAACGGGGAGGAAAAGCAGGCGTGTGATCCACAGAAAGCACACGCCCTCTCTGCTGCCGTCATGAGAAGATCTCACAGCGGTTGTGCAACAGCAGCTGTCAACCTGGCTCATTCTTTCCAATCTTAGAAGGACACATCCTTATCTCTCTGTGTGTGTGTGTGGGTGTGTGTGTGTGGGTCACTAACACACGTATGACGTGTGTGTAGCCCGAACATGGCGGATGGGTTGAGAAATTGGGTGTGGGACAAATTAGTGAGCTTCAAGCATGTGGCAGGTGTGAGTAGGTGGTTGGATTTTTGTGACTAGAGTACATTCCTGTTCAAGGAGTGGTGTGTGTGTGCGTGCGTGCGTGTGACGGACTTTCAGGGGTGTGTCTGCTCTGTCGTGTCTTTTTTGCCTGGTTTTGTCTCTTTAATCTGATATCAGTCTTATCTGTAACCTTTGACCCCATCAGATCGGAGAGGAAGTGGATTAGGGATCAGATGATTTGTTTTAGAATAAACGCACGAAGGATTTATGGTCATTTTTCCAAAAAATTAAAAGATCCCAACTTTTCTTAAAAAGAAAAAAGAAACTTTTCACTAAAAATCTGATACGATTTAGTTCCACATGTCCTCAAGCGTTTTATTAAACTTTTGCATCATTAAGATGCATCGTAATTCTGTACCAAAAGAATATGCGGTAAGCAATGTCTGAAGATTAGAATGATGAAATTATGAAAGCAGTTTGTCAGTGAACGCATCACAGTTTCTGTAAAGGATGAATCAAACCACAATCTTAGCTTTTTCTCTGTTTTAGCATCATGACTAGAGCTGCCCCAGAAAAAGATTATTTGAGTAATCGATTATCCTGGCGAGTAATCGGTTTTAAAAAAGCACATTTTGCTCAGTTTTCTTTTAACCGCTGAAGTTTTTTATGTAAAATCAAAAATAGATAGAAAAATGCATTTGAGCAATTCAGTTCCTTTTCAAAACAAGAAAATAAACATTGAATTCCAGGCCTTTATGCTTGAGTTACATCAGTACAGAGAAGAAAAAATGCTTAACAGATTTATTTTAATATAAAATACTGAAACAAACCAGATTAAACCAAACCTGCTGTTTGAGAAATTCAACAGTGGATGGAAGATTGAACTTTACAAAAATGTGTCTAATTACTGCTCTGTGTCAGTAAATGCAATTTTTAAAATTTATTTACTTCAGTTAACAATAATTACTAAATTAGTTGATTATTTCAATAATCGATTGTGATTAATCCGATTAATCATTTCATGATGCAGTGGAATCTGTGCTTTTGGAATAAAAACGTATAAAACTGAAGCCACGGACAGCAGGAAAAATAAAACTTCGCCACCTTTTAATTTAGAAAGGCAGAGGTTTGACCCAGTTTCATAAGAACTTTAAATGAAACATGAAAGATTTTTTTTCTTCTTCCTCTCTACAAATTTAGCCTCTGCAGCTGTTGAACCCAGCAGATGAAGTCCTGTAACCTGCAGTTTGCTGGTCCACAGCGAAGCGGCTTAATCCTGCTGGAGGAACTGCAGGTGTCTAGTTAAAGTTCACTGATGTGGAAAACAGCCAGAAGTAAATGATTTTATGAGGCGGTTGCAGCCTGACGGAATCAGCGGTTACGTAAGAGCTTCACACTCTAGACCGTCTTAACAATCAGATCCAGATTTGCTGTCCTTCAGCTCGTTATTCTTGGCTGAGGTCAGAGGTCACGGCACCCACAGTTGGACAGATTAAATAGGATTCAGCAGCTAACTTTCTAATTCAGCCTGCAGCCTATTAAATCTAACAGGAAGTGAATGCGAGCAGATTCCCTGGAGCAGAGCTGGGCGTATTGAGCGGGATTGGCCGTCGTAAAGCAGATGGATCACATGACAGGCTGCGTATGAGTGATGAGCGCATGCCAGGGTCAAAGGTCGCAGTCACATGCTGCCCCTGACGCTCAGCTGCCCCTGACGCTCAGCTCTCCTCCCTCTGCCAACCCAAACGGGCCGAAGCGGAACGAGACACGGCAGAAAGTCAGAGCTTTTCCTTCGTGTTTCACTTGCAGCCGCAGATCCAGAACGGGATGGATGCTGAGACTCAGGATCTGATGAAAACATGTCCGCCGTTTGGGATCGCCCTGCAACATGTCGCTCCGACACGCAGCAGGTCTCCACCTGGCTGGAGTTGATGCATGATGTGCAACAATCTCACCAAGACGTATAAAACGCAATTTACAATGGATTTTTAACTCTAAAGGTCCAAAATGTTTTTTGAAAGTCTTGATGCATCTCAGCTTCACCTGAAAAACGCTGTAGGCATGCAAAGCGTCAATTCCTGACACCTTAGAGTTCATCGCTCTAAACATGATCAATCAGCTTCCGATTGATCAGCAAAAATGTAGCTTAGAAAATCCACAACCTTGTGAAAAAGCTGCCAGAAATCAGTCATTTTCTTGCGCAGCAGTCAGAGAAACTCGGCGACATGATGGAGGGACTGTTGATCCAGAGTGGGAGCAGCTCTGCATGTTCAGGCCTGTTGGGCTTAGACGGAAATCACTGCAGCGCCTCAGAAATGTTGCTCTTACAGTAAGGCGCTGTTGCGTCTGCACAGGAGGCTTCATAATGGCTGGGTGTGTTGAGCGGCTGAGCTCTGCTGGGTTTGGTACAAACGCTGATGTTGGATGAAGCGAAGGACAAAGAATCGGCTCAACTTGGCCTTCAGCTGCAGGAAAACGAGCCTTAACACGTCCCTAATGTTCCTCTGCAGACATGTAGGAGTTCACAGGTAGATCCTGCCATAAATGAAACACTTTAACCAAAGGCTGAAACAACCAATCATGATTAATTGATTATTGAAATGGTGGTCAAGAAATTCATCAAAAAGATGAAAAGCTGACTTTACTACAACCAAATCACAAACTTGGCTGAAAACATTTTAGCACAGAAACAAATAATTAGATAAATTGTGATAGATTATTTCAATAGTTGTCAAAATAATTGTCATTGATCAAAAGTTCACTACAGAAATATGTTGCGTTTTATGCAATAAAAAGTTTATAATAAAATGAATCTACATATTTCTAATATTACATACAAAAGCTGAAGTTCTAATTTCTGCAGCTTTTATCTGATTAATCGATTTACTAAAATTGTTCGTTTTAGGACATGAGTGGAAAATGTTGAGCCACTTCAACTTGATGTGTGAATGTTGCAGGAAACTCTTTCTGCTCAGCAAAATTCAGATTAAAATGAAGTAGAGTCACTATTCTGAATAAAAACGGATTTATAAAAATCTCCATGCTGGTGAGATCCAGAAAAAACCGGAAAGCAGTTTCTTGATGATAAATAGGAAGTTTTTAATAAACTTTGATTAATGAATCTTCACCGATTGTCTTCAACTTCCTGTCACTGCAGTGCCACTTCCTGTTGCATTGTTGCCGTTTCTGAGCGCCTGAGGCGGGCGGACCATTGTCCTGCCACCGCTGCCCACCGAAAATCCCTCCACCCTCCTCTTCCTCCGGCCGCTCACAGACAGGCTGGACTGTCGGCCGGTCTGGGGGAGGGGTCTCTCTCTCACTCACACACACACACACACACACACACACACACACACACACACACACACACACACACACACACACACACACACACACACACACACACACACACACACACTCGGTGGCTTTGGGCTGAAGGGTGCTATTATCCAGCGGGATCAATGGGCGCTTTGTGCCGCCGGCCCAGGGGGACGGTGGGCAGCGGGGCGGGGCGGCCAGCAGCACCCTGTCATAATGTTTTTCAACAGGAGGAATTACAAACATGGCGGGGGGGCGAAGGTGTTTTTATTCTGGGAAACCAAACCCAAACAGTAAATGAGCTTTTCAATGCTGCGTGTTTAGCAGAAGTTTTCTGTTTGAGTCCATGAGCGGCTAGTTATTCTGAAATAATTTAAATGTCTGCATGTTTAGAGTCGTGATCTAACAGCTTCCTGGTCGGTTTTATTGGTTTCTTACTTCATTGTGGAGAATCTGCTGCTGGTTGAGGTCCTTGTTCTGTTTCCGACCCGGTTTGGGTCACACGGGGTCCCGTCAACATTTTATATTGAATTTCTTTGAACAAGCTGTTCCCCTCCTGGCCTGTGGGGGCGCTGAAGGAAAGGACACAAAAACCTCTGAAGGCATTGAGCACGACTTCTTCATGAAACGTAAATAAAAATGGAGTGGCATCAGATTTTAGCGGTTGGAGGATTTCTCCTTTTAGCAGTTTTTTTTCTATTTTTAAGCTGGAATAAAAGCTGAAATTATGTTTTTGTCGTCTTTTTTAGATCTCTATGCGTTTCTGCTGCAGTGCTGCTTTGCAAGCTTTTCTGCTGAAGCTGTAAATGTTTTTTGGGGAGAGGAATCCTGTGGCGTTTATCGTGTGTTTTGGCGGATGGATTTATTGTTCTTGAATCGTGGCTCCAGCCGTTCCACGAGCCGCCTGAAAATAAAATGAGTTAAAACACATTTTTTCAGGAGTACATGTGCAGATGTTCTTGTTTACTAGATTACTAATCAAACCTTCTGGATGCGTTTGCTCCTCTGCAGTGGCGTTTGTTGGTTTATCGTTTCTTTTTATTTGTACTTGTTGTTTCCTGAAGTTGGTGAAATGTTTATTTCTCAGAAGTCAGATTGTTGTGTGAAATCAGGAGGATCATTTTTATTCTGGTTCTTTGTTTAGACGTTCACGGCGTGGTGCAACTCCCACCTGAGGAAAGCCGGGACGCAGATCGAAAACATCGAGGAAGACTTCAGGGATGGACTCAAACTGATGCTGCTGCTGGAGGTCATCTCAGGTCAGTTCTGCCGGACTGGGGACGGGACGGTCCTGGTGGGTGGACGGTCCTGGTGGGTGGACGGTCCTGGTGGGTCGCCAGCACCGGTCGGTCAGAGTTTCTGCTCCGTCCAGAAAACCTGGAAGTTATTTTAGGAAAGAAACTCAGTTCCATCAGCAGATGTCCAGTCAATCCGACTGTTTCTGTCCATCCGTCCGTCTGTCTTTCTCAGTCCATCTGCATATCAACCATTCATCGATCCAACCGTTTATTTGTTTATCTAAAAGTTCGTTGGTCTCTCCATTTCTCATCCATACATCCGTTTCTTTGTTTGTGCATTCGTCCATCCAACCATTTGCCTGTTTGTCCAGCCGTGCGTCTATCCACCATCATGTGTCTGTTTTTCCAGTTCATTTGTTGGACTGGTCTCCATCCATCCATTCAGTATCCAGTTTCTCCATGTCCAAACCTGGACGGACGGACGGATGGACGGATGGATGATATTCCCAGTAGATTTGTGTTGGACTCCTAAACAGCTTGAGACAGTTTTTGGAAACCAGATTGTCTTCAGTCAGAGGCTTTTTCAGATTCGCTGCAACACATACTGCTACAGGAGATCTTTCCTGCCAGCAGCCATCTACAAAAACTCTTTAAAGAATCTGAGTCAATGAGCTAAAACAACATTTATTTTCCCTCCGGGGTCAATAAAGTATTTTTAGTCTGAGAAACGTCCAGCTCTTCCTCCGACAGCCTGGAGAAGTTCAGAAACCGTAGAAACCCTGCGGCTTCTTCTCTCACATGCACTTCATTTTTGAGTGATGCCGACGTCGCCGCGGTAACCTTAGCCTCCCTGACGGAGCGGCCGTTCTGCTGAGCGTGCGGAAACGCGTCCTCACCCCCCCGTCCTCTGTCTCTGCAGGCGAGCGGTTACCGAAGCCGGAGCGAGGCAAGATGAGGGTCCACAAGATCAACAACGTGAACAAAGCGCTGGACTTCATCGCCAGCAAGGGAGTCAAGCTGGTGTCCATCGGCGCCGAGGGTAAGAAAACAAGATGGAGGTCTGGGGGCGTCCAGGGAACCAGCCAAATTCACCAGGATGATTGTTTACATCCAGAACCAACTGATAAATGATCCTGACAAACAGTTTGATAATCAGTCTGTGGTTTTAATCCAGCCGGCGTCCAGATGCTGCGTTCAAAGTCGGCTCGGAAAAGTCTCATTTTTACTGCGGTCTGACTGGAAACACGTCGGTCCAATTCTGTGTCTGACTTAAGGTAGATGTAACCATACGGAGGACCAATGATGCCAACAATATAACACAAATGGATAAATTCTAGTGATGAGTTAATAACATTTTAATGAACAAAATAAGCAACATTTTCAATTCAGATAAACTTTTTTGCTGCTAAATTATTGCATAAATAGACAAAAGAGTCCATCAACAAAGATATTTATTTTTAATCTATTATTCAACCAACAGATTGAAGAAAAGTTTCTTTCCAGAGTTTCAGAAGCTCTGATCATTCAGAGAGCTTCTTTTGAATGTTGACCATAGATGCAGACATTAGCGTTAGAGGCTACATGTTTAGCTTGCAGATGCTATTTTAGGCTTGAGTAGCTTTGCTAACAGGCTAAATCCTTTTAGCACAACTTGAACACAAAAGTCTTATCCAGCGTCCAGTCAGATGGTTTTGAAGCAGAAATTAACCCGCCGAGCGAAGCGGCTACGTCGGCCGACGCTGCTGTTAGCGGGTGCAGGTTGTGCGTCATCTTTACAGGCGTACCAGAAACATGCCGATACAAATAAATGTGAAAGAGGTTTAGTCTGTGAAGATGTTATTCAGATTAATTTAATCATGTCTTTCTCTCTATTACTACATTTCCCTTAATATGGAAACTGGAGTAATTATTTCTGTGTTCAGCCTTGTATCCTGACATGTTGGTTAAATGTCTCGGCTGCGTGATGCCACAGATTCAGAACCGGGCTTTTTCGTCACACTGAGGTCATTATGTGTTTAGCGAACTCTAGGGGATGGTGACCTTTCTCCCACTCTGCCAGGACAACCACGACATTCCTGCAGCATGATGCAGCTGATACTGAAACAAAAAAAAACATAAAAAACATGGCTGCTCATCCTAGAGTTTGAGTCTGCCCTCCTGTGAAAGCAGCCGTCTAAAGGTCACCAGCTGGACAACGGGCTGAGAAAAAAAGCCGAGATGACAGCTGGAAGCTGAAGGAAGGTCCAGATCTGCGTTTGAGCTGCTGCAGTTTGGGTCCAGCTGCTGAAACTGAAGGAATGCTGCTTGGAGAGAAATTTAAAACATGGAAACTGACAGCAAACCTGAGGAATGTAGACACAATGAGGAGTATTTGGGTCGAGTTCACAGGTGACGGGTGATGGTGAGAGCACGCCCGATAAGCTGCTATGAAATGGGCGAAAGCACGAAAGGATTGTTTGAACTATGACTGGAATTCGAGCCAAACTACCAAACTACAGGATGACTCGCTGCAAATCAGCCATCTGGTTCACGAGATCCCCCTGCAGACCAAACCTTTTATCTGTTACAAACTGTTTCATCCTCTGGGGCTGCAGCTGGCAATTATTTTACTAATTGATTATTCTAACGATTAATCAACGGGATTAAAGCCTTAGAATGTTTTTTTGTTTCTTTTTGTTCAACCTGTTAAGATTTTATGTACAGTAGAATACTTTAAAACAATAATATAACTAATTTGATTGCTTTCAAATAAGAAAGAAATACAACAACAGCTAGGTGTACCACAATAGATTTCACTGGATGATAAATTATTGCAATAAACATTATTGATTTGATACCATTTTTAAGTCACATCATGGTAATAATGGCATACATAATAACGCAAGGACATATTCTCAAAGATCAATAAACTTTAAATTCTAGTGAAGATTTAACACTTGAAAAGGAAGAAATTTTAAATATTCAAAATTAATTAGCAAAACAACAGAAATGACTTAATGAATTGTGAAGCCTAAAAGTCTCATTTAATAAAAAAGAAAAAGTTTAGTTGATACCAAAGCACCAACCATCTACTAATGTTTGGTATTTTGTGTAAAATGAAGACTTTTGTCATCCAGGTTTTGGTAGAAAGAGAAACTATAAATCATAATTAAAGCTGCAAGCAGCCTCGAACGGCCCTCGCAGCCAAGCGCCGCTCCGGCCTATTGTCCACCGCGGGGTACGACCAACCGCCGCCTCACGCCAGCCACCACAGAAGCTCTCACGCAGTCTTCAGCACCTCCGCCCGCACCGCAGAAGCTGTTGCTCAGTTTCCATCAACGCTGGCCACGTGCTAACACAGAAGTTGTTGCGCAGTTTCCGCGCCCGTCCACCAGGCAGTACGCACTGATGCGTTCGGAGTCGCTCCTTGACGATGCAAAAAATGTGGTGCAGATTCATTGGTTTAGCGAGGAAATATAGCTGGCGGATTAATGTAGGACGCGCAGTGGAGTCAAAATATATTTCAATGCTGTTGTTCTTTTTAGAGGTCAACAAAGGTCATACGTATCCAATTTGTCGTCAGTCGGATGATCCACGTGTCATTTACAGCCGATCGTATGCACATGGCGAAGTACTACAGTTTGTCATTTTTCATCATTTTCAGCTGTGTTTCTAAAGCACTCTATTTCATTGTTGGAGTAATACTTACTCAGAGTGGCGAATTACTGAAATGGTTTGTAAGAAGTAAGAAAACGCTACATTTACTGCATGATATAATTCAACAAAAATTATATGAGACATTTCTATCCTTTTAGAAATTTCACGGCAACGCTCTCACAAAGTTTTCATGCCCATATGCCCGTGGATCTGTTTGTCATTGGTGGAGGAACACTGACACCTACTGGCGAAATACTGATATTGTTCTTCATCCTGTTTATCTGCTGTTTCATTTGTGGAGCAATACTGACCCCAAGTGGCGAATTACTGAAATGGTTTATAAACACCAAAAATGGGGTCAAAATCTGAACTTCAATCTAAAATGGCCGACTTCCTGTGGGGTTTAGACCATGGCTCCAAGAGACTTTTTTGTAAGTCCTGACATGGTACACATGTGTACAAAGTTTCGTAATTGTAGGTTAAAGCATGGCTTGGGGCTCATCATTTAAAATTTTCTAGGGGGCGCTAGAGAGAAATTAGGCCACGCCCACCAAATATTGTGATGGATTCCTGTCGAGGAGTGGATGAGGGTCCATCCTTGTGAGTTTGGAGCAGCTGGGCCCGAAAATGTGGAATTGAGAGCCAAACGTATGGCGATGGCGTTACAGGTCACTTCGCCACGCCACCACGCCCACCTGCTCCATCGAAGCTGGTCGGGGTTGGAATCCTCAATACACCAACATGTTTTCTGTTTCTGGCACAGTTTCATGTTGATGAGGTCAAAGGGGTCAGATAGCGACAGTTCACAGTAAAACATTACACTTCCTGTTCTCAGGGGGCGTGGCCTAAGTGATGTCATCATTCGACCATAGGGTATTGTAGGACACCCGATGATGATCAATCACAGTAACTTTGGTGACTCTGTGAGTTTCTGTGTAGGAGATATAGCAGTTTATTTTTATGGGGAGTAGGTGAACTTTGACCCCTGCTAACCCCCTTCAGCATACTCAAAAACTAACCGTTTTGATAACTTTAGATGGGACATGCCTTATGAACAGACTGACGGATTTTGAAGCCGATCAATCGAAATCCCTAGGAGGAGTTCGATCAAATACGAAGGCTGTAAATGGCAAAAATGGGTCAAAATCCAAACTTCAATCCAAAATGGCTGACTTCCTGTGGGGTTTAGACAATGGCTCCAAGAGACTTTTTGTAAGTCCTGACAAGGTACACACGTGTACAAAGTTTCGTAATTGTAGGTTAAAGCATGGCTTGGGGCTGATCATTTAAAGTGTTCTAGGGGGCGCTATAGAGAAATTAGGCCACACCCACCAAATATTGTGATAAATTCCTGTCGGGGAGTGGATGAGGATCCATCTTTGTGAAATTGGAGCAGCAGGGCCCAAAAATGTGGAATTGAGAGCCAAACGTATGGCGATGGCGTTACAGGTCACTTGGCCACGCCGCCACGCCCACCTGCTCCATCGAAGCTGGTCGGGGTTGGAATCCTCAATACACCAACATGTTTTCTGTGTCTGGGCACAGTTTCATGTTGATGAGGTCAAAGGGGTCAGATAGCGACAGTTCACAGTAAAACATGACACTTCCTGTTCTCAGGGGGCGTGGCCTAAGTGATGTTATCATTCGACCATAGGGTATTGTAGGGCAGCTAATGATGATTAATTACAGTAACTTTGGTGCCTCTATGAGTTTCTGTGTAGGAGATATAGCAGTTATTTTTTTACGGCGAGTAGGTGAACTTTGACCCCTGCTAACCCCCCTTCAGCATATTCAAAAACTCACAGTTTTGATAACTTTAGATGGGACATGCCTTATGAACAGACTGACCGAGTTTGAAGCCGGTCAATGGAAATCCCTAGGAGAGTTCGATCAAATATGAAGGCTGTAAACGGCAAAAATGGGCTCAAAATTGGACCTTCAATCCAAAATGGCCGACTTCCTGTGATACTTGCACTATGACATTAATTGTAAATTCTGAGCATCTTGGGAGCTCTACAAGTGTACCAAATTTCATGTCTCTACGATGAAGTAAGTGAATAGCAAAGGGTCCTTTGAAAATTTCTAGGTGGCGCTATTGAGCCATTTCTTGTGGAATTTTTGCGACGACTTTAAAATACGTAAATTTGAAACAGGCTTAAGGCCTCCGCCAAGTTTGGTGAGTTTTTGAATATGATAAAGCCCCCAAAAAGCCAATTCATTTGGAGGGAGAATAATAATAATTAAAGCTGCAAGCAGCCTCGAACGGCCCTCGCAGCGAAGCGCCGCTCCGGCCTATTGTCCACCGCGGGGTACGAGCAACCGCCGCCTCACGCCAGCCACCACAGAAGCTCTCACGCAGTTTTCAGCTCCTCCGCCCGCACCGCAGAAGCTGTTGCTCAGTTTCCATCAACGCTGGCCACGTGCTAAGACAGAAGTTGTTGCGCAGTTTCCGCGCCCGTCTACCAGGCGGTACGCACTGATGCGTTCGGAGTCGCTCCTTGACGATGCAAAAAATGTGGTGCAGATTCATTGGTTTAGCGAAGAAATATAGCTGGCGGATTAATGTAGGACGCGCAGTGGAGTCAAAATATATTTCAATGCTGTTGTTATTTTTAGAGGTCAACAAAGGTCATACGTATCCATTTGGCGTCAGTCGGATGATCACGTGTCATTTACAGCCGATCGTATGCACATGGCGAAGTACTACAGTTCGTCATTTTTCATCATTTTCAGCTGTGTTTCTAAAGCACTCTATTTCATTGTTGGAGTAATACTTACTCAGAGTGGCGAATTACTGAAATGGTTTGTAAGAAGTAAGAAAACGCTACATTTACTGCATGATTTAATTCAACAAAAATTATCTGAGACATTTCTATCCTTTTAGAAATTTCATGGCAACGCTCTCACAAAGTTTTCACGCCCATCCCGCCCGTGGATCTGTTTCTCATTGGTGGAGGAACACTGACACCTACTGGCGAAATAGTGATATTGTTCTTCATCTTGTTTATCTGCTGTTTCATTTGTGGAGCAATACTGACCCCAAGTGGCGAATTACTGAAATGGTTTATAAACGCCAAAAATGGGATCAAAATCTGAACTTCAATCTAAAATGGCCGACTTCCTCTGGGGTTTAGACCATGGCTCCAAGAGACTTTTTTGTAAGTCCTGACAAGGTACACATGTGTACAAAGTTTCGTAATTGTAGGTTAAAGCATGGCTTGGGGCTGATCATTTAAAATTTTCTAGGGGGCGCTATAGAGAAATTAGGCCACGCCCACCAAATATTGTGATGGATTCCTGTAAGGGAGTGTATTAGGATCCATCCTTGTGAGTTTGGAGCAGCTGGGCCTGAAAATGTGGAATTGAGAGCCAAACGTATGGCGATGGCGTTACAGGTCACTTCACCACGCCGCCACGCCCACCTGCTCCATCAAAGTGGTCGGGGTTGGAATCCTCAACACACCAACATGTTCTCTGTGTCTTGGCACAGTTTCATGTTGATGAGGTCAAAGGGGTCAGATAGCGACCGTCCACAGTAAAACATGACACTTCCTGTTCTCATGGGGCGTGGCCTAAGTGATGTCATCATTCGACCATAGGGTATTGTAGGAGACCCGATAATGATCAATCACAGAAACTTTGGTGCCTCTGTGAGTTTCTGTGTAGGAGATATAGCAGTTTATTTTTTTATGGCGAGTAGGTGAACTTTGACCCCTGCTAACCCCCTTCAGCATACTCAAAAACTCACCGTTTTGATAACTTTAGATGGGACATGCCTTATGAGCAGACTGACGAGTTTCAAGCCGATCAATCGAAATCCCTAGGAGGAGTTCGATCAAATACGAAGGCTGTAAACGGCAAAAATGGCCCCAAAATTGGACCTTCAATCCAAAATGGCTGACTTCCTGTGATACTTGCACTATGACATTAATTGTAAATTTGAAGCATCTTGGGGAGCTCTACAAGTGTACCAAATTTCATGTCTCTAGGATAAAGTAAGTGAATAGCAAAGGGTCCTTTGAAAATTTCTAGGTGGCGCTATTGAGCCATTTCTTATGGGATTTTTGCGATGACCTTAAAATACAAAATTTTGAAACTCCCTTTACGCGTCCGCCAAGTTTGGTGAGTTTTTGAATATGATAAAGCCCCCAAAAAGGCCCCTCTTTAGGGGGGCAGAATAATAATAAGAAACAGTAGGAAAACAATAGGCCTTCGCAGCGCTTAGCTGCTCGGGCCTAAAAATAGAATCTGAGCTCATTTTAATTTATAATGCGATTAATTGATTTATTGCTTATTGCAGCAGGACTACAGTTGAGTCAATACTTAATTATTTGTATCAAAAGTTTCATCTTCAGGTACAAATTCCTTCCAACATCAACATGTGAAAAGCTCAACCTTTTCTGCTGGAAAACATTCTGCTAAAACGATTAAAACTTAAATGATTAATCGTGATTAATCAGTTCTTTAAATAGTCGACAACATTAGTAATCGATTAATCGTTGGAGGATAGACTCAAAAAATAAGCTGTTTGCAGAAACAATGAATTGTGCTCAAGCAAAAATTACAAAAAGTATAAATATCTAAGATTAAACATTATCTTCATCTGTAAACATCTTCAACTAGAACTCCTCAAGCGGCAAAAGTTTTTTTAAAAAGATATTTTTTAAAGTTTGGGCTTAATTTCAGCTCTGACTGTGGGCAGAGTTTCGTCCATATTCTCCTGTTAACGATCAATCGATTACTAAACTGCTCTCCCAATTATCTTAATCAATTAATCACAATTAATCTGATTAATTACTTCCTAGATTTGTTTAATCTATGGTAAGACTTTGCTAACTGAAGTGTCGAACTTCTCTTTGTGCAGAAATCGTTGATGGGAACGCCAAGATGACGCTGGGAATGATCTGGACCATCATCCTCCGCTTCGCCATCCAGGACATCTCTGTTGAAGGTACGGCAGCCTGGAGGGTTCAATCCGGGTGAACGACAAAACAAATGGAGAGATTAAAGCTCATCAGAATATATTCAGCTCTTTTTGCTTCCTTCTCTTCTCCTATTGACATTTGGTCAGGTGTTGCTTAAACTCTTTCCCCAAATTAATAAAATGTAAATAAAGTAGAAATAAATCCAGGAATTGCAAGCAGGAGAAACCCTCCAACTCCTCTGCTGCTGGTGAGGCTTTAATTTATTCATTTTCTTAACCGGAGCAGTAAATTTCACACATAAATGCAGATTTCAGAGCTTATTGTGCAAAGCAGAATGAAAAACAAGCTGTTCCCACTCACACCGCGAGGTGAGAATCGGTGTAGAAAAGCAGATCTGACCTGCATGGCGAAGCAGAAACTGAATATCTGCTGATGTTTCTCTCTTTAATGCCCTCAGAGGGGAAAACGGTGCCTGTTCCACACTCAGCTCAGGGTACTTTATCATCATGTTAGCAGACTGTTAGCAGACTGCGGCGGTTGGTGCCACGGTACAGCAAGTATCATGATGTGGGATCAGTTTTGGGAAGAAGCTGCTGACTGGTGAAAACGTGAATGTTTCTCTTCATGAGAGCCGATGCTTGAATAGATTTTACATAGTAAAAATGAAGTCGATCATTTTTAATCCGTTTCAGCAGCAGGTCTTTACCAAAACTCTTGAAGTTGAGACAAAAGTCAAATTTGTGAATGTTTTTTAAACTCCATCCACTTTTCTCTTTTGGGCCACGTCCTCTTCTACCTTTGCTGTGTTTTAGCTCCGCCCCATTTGCACTCTGCTATTTTTAATTGTACTTTATTCCTCTTTCAATCCCGTCTTTTTCTCTGCCACACCTTCGAGTCATTTTATAAGCTCTACCTACTTTATTCATTTATTGCTTCTGTAATTTAGTTCAAGTTTTAATTAACTTTCTGTTCTTTGGCTCCACTTTTAAACTTCTGCCTTTGAGCTTCGCCCTCTTCTCAGCTTCACTACTGCGTTAGCGTTAGCATATTAGCTATTAATTTTTTCTTTTTTTCCTCTAATAGACTGATTAATTTCTCCTTGGATGTGATTAATTAAAAAAATAAGGAATATTTTTTCCTGGTGGTGTCAAATCACCACCATTTTTCTTCCTGTGATATGACATTGAGTGATATTTTTTCATGCTTGCTGTATAAATGTTAACCTTTCCCTGAAGTTGTGATGAAATGGGCGCTGCTGATGAAGACTGTTCCTCTTCCTCCCTGCAGAGACGTCTGCTAAGGAGGGTCTCCTCCTGTGGTGCCAGAGGAAGACGGCTCCTTACAAGAACGTCAACGTGCAAAACTTCCACATCAGGTAGCGAAACTGCAGACGGTTTTCTGAAACAATTCAGATAACTTGCAGAAATAGAGCTTTATTTCCTGAGCTTCGTAATCTTTGTAATTAGTTTGCCAGTTTTTTAATTAAATGAAACGATAAGCTTAATCAAGGCGCACATTTTGCAGTAATCTAATTAGATTTTCCACAGACATTTTTTCGTAATTCTGTTCAAAGAGTGCCACCTGCTGGAGAAACTGGAGCATTCTTTAGGAGAAACCTAGAAATGTTTGCATTAATTGTTAAATTTTCCTGTCAGCTGGAAGGACGGCCTCGCCTTCAACGCTCTGATCCACAGACACAGACCCGACCTCATCGACTACGACAGCCTCAGAAAGGTTCTCCACTCAACCGGAAACATTTCCCAGACTTCATCTGCGCTGCGTATAAACTGAAATACTGACTTCACTGTGTTCTCTCTGTCAGGACGACCCCGTCACTAACCTGAACAATGCCTTCGAGGTGGCTGAGAAGCACCTGGACATCCCCAAAATGTTGGACGCTGAAGGTACGAGGCTGAAAACCGGAAGGGAAAACGTCTGACGATTCATTCTGAGAAAGTTTCTTTAATCATTAATCGTTTGAGTTTGCAGAAAGTGACTTTTACTGCTGCTCTGCATGTGACTGCAGTCCTTCACCAGTAAATCCAGTTTTTACAGGAGCTACTTTTAGGTCAACGCTGCAAAAATATATATATATTTTTTTTTTACAGGATGGTGGTGAAGGGAGCCGGAAGAGCCCGTATCGAGTTTTAGTTTAGTTTTAGTTTTACGTCAGTAAGCCGGGTTCCGGGTCAGGCCGTTTCCTTTCTGGAAGCTGTAATCTGTAATCTTAGCAGAATATAGAGATTAAAAAATGTTCAACATGCACAAACATTCACTTTTTTTTTGTTTTGCTTTTAATTCATCAGGATTTAGTGGCTCAAACTTTATTTCTGTTAAACTTAAAAGAAAAATCAAGTTTTTCTCCTTCAGCCGTCTGATTCTGAAACGAACACGACGTTAAAACCATTTGAGATTAGTTTTTTCCTTCAAACCACTTTTCATTCAGATTGTTTTCACATCAACATGCGACACGATCAGTTTGGTATCAGGACCAAACTAAGAGAAAATAAAAAGTCGTAACTGCACAACTTTAATTGTGAGAGTCGAAAGAATAAGCAAGGAAAGTTGCAACGAGTCTAAAGTAGCAACAATATCAGAATGAAGTCAAGGAACTTTTTATTTTGACTTTATTCTTGTAACTTTTTAATTCTCAGAATTTGATCTTATTTTCTTAGCTTGACCCAAATACTCTGCCTTTCATTTTAAACTGTAAATAAATTAGTAAATAGATTTTTATTGCTACCAGTAAAAACGTGTAAAAGCTCAAACCTTTCCGTTTTGATTGTTTCTCCTGATAAAAACGTTTTTTCGGTGCAATCGGCCCATCCTGCTCCGCTCCTTCCCATCATCCTTCGGTGTAGATGTTGCACCTGAGCCGCAGCGGTGAGACGCTGCCTGGCGCATGCGACGCTGCCTGGCGCATGCGACGCTGCCTGGCGCATGCGACGCTGCCTGATCTGTTTATTTTTTGCAGATAAGACGTCTCCAGGACTAATCTGTGTTGTTTGTGGTTTTATGATCCGCTCTGAGCCGGGTGCCGGCCGTGTCTCTGTTCATAACCTCGTCTCCCCCTGTAGACATTGTGAACACCGCTCGACCCGATGAGAAAGCCATAATGACCTATGTGTCCAGTTTCTACCATGCCTTCTCTGGAGCACAGAAGGTACCGCTGACCTGACCTCTGACCTCCTCCTACTAACAACCGCTTCCTGTCCAGCATGGCCTCACCCGCTCACCACAGGCGATGCACATGTTGGGACACAAACGCGAACGAGTCGGTTCTGAAAAGAGTCTGCAGAAAAAAACTTGCTGCTTAAATCTTGAACTTGATGATTGAAAGTTGGATTTTCTCCTTTTTTTAAAAAGTTTTTCAGCTCAGAAAACTTTATGACCTGAACTGTAAGAGTTCAAAGTGCCAAGTAAGCAAAACGATAACCAGTCCACCCAATCCGCTCTGCACGCACAGGAAGCAGCAGGAAGGTTAAAAGGTCACTTTGAAGCAGGCGCTGACATCTAGTGGTCAAACTGGGAATATCAGCTGCCTCTTTTCTGAACATTCTGACTTTATTAAGCAGATCATCCAGAATTTTATGAGTTTTTTTCACAATCAGTAAAGCTGATTTTGTGAAATATTTGCAAGGAATTTTGTAATAAATTTTCCAAATTAAACCTGTTTTTAAAGACACTTAAGTTCTTTAATTCTGGTGTTTATTGTTTGTAAAATGATATTCAAACTGCACAGTTTGTAATAAAGTGCAATCTAACATTTCATTAAAATCCTAAATTTGGAGAACAATGTTTACAGTTGAAACCAGATAATCAGACCAAACCTGTTTTATTCTTAGTTGGATACCAAAATTATTCCAGGATATCTTTATAGTTCTACTTTTGTATTTAATTTGGACATTAAGGATTTGTTTTTATTTTAACACAATTTGTTTGGATTGTTTCTGTTCTACTCAAAACTCAAGTGGCAGTTTAAGTTTCACCTGGTTCAAAATCTGTAAAATACATTTATTAATCGGATTATTGAAAAAATCTCCATCATATCAGCAGACAGAGTTCGTTTAATTATTCTGGCTTTCTTTTAGTTTCAGATCCATTCTTTGTTACAAATAATCAAACATTTTACAATTAAAAGGAATCAAGTCATTTGCATTTTTAACATTGAAGTATAAGTGATGAAAAATCTGCACAATGTGCCATTTTTAGATCTAATTAATCATTAAAATACGTCTACAATAGTCTAAATCTCCCCTGCAGGGTTTTTTTTTCTGTTTTTGTTTCTTTCACCCTCATTTGTTGTGAGCTTTCAGTGGATGAGCTTCACTTTGACCTTTTCTCCTTTTGTTTGAGAAGAAAAACTGAGGTTTTCTCTCAACCTTCAGTGCTCCAGTTTGGAGCCAAGTTGCTGATGTAGCATATTTTTAGAATCAGCAGCTCACTTCTCGGATTTCCAGACAGTTAATTTAGACGGTGGATTCTGGGATTATGACGGTTTGGCAGCATTCTGCAGGCAGCGGATCTGTTTCTGATCTGCAGACTCGTTCAGGTTTGTTCCCCTGTTCGTGTCCCAGCCTCTCAGACCTTTCTGGTGTCTCTTCCCTCAAGGTGATCTGAGTTTTAGGAGGAAGCTGAAGCTGTGGGCCCCCTGCTGGGGGCCAGGAAGCGTTGAGCTCTGGGTGTTTTCAGCTTTGGCTTCACTCTTTCTGTTTTCCCTCTGTTTCTGTTCTGCTGGGGATGCCTTTAGACATCGTGGGTACTCTGAGGCCGGATGAGAAGGCCATTATGACCTATGTCTCCTGCTTCTATCACGCCTTCTCTGGCGCACAGAAGGTGAGCTCCTCACGCTTCAAAATCACACTAACGCCTCCACCAAGAAAATCCTGCAAACGCCGCAGAGTTCCCCATCAGCCGACACGTTTAATTCAGACAGGACCGGCTTTTATACATCAGAACATGACTTCAGATTTGATTTAATTTATTAAACTTCGCTAAATACAGCAACCATTTCAGAGCTGCAACAATTAATCGTGATTATTCAAATAATCATTTTACAAAAGCTGATATTGCTGCACCAGGACCAGATTTGATTTTATTTAAACGTGGCATCAAGGGCTTGAGGGCTGAAATGATTAATCGAGATTAAATTTTGTTTCAAACCAACTAATTTAGTAATCGATTAATCATTAACTGGAGTATACAGACTCTTTAATTAATTGATAATTGATGGTTTCAGCGCTGGTTTTAAATATTTAAGGTTGATTTGTAAATTAATGAACATGATGGGGGCTCTGTAAACGACAACCTGTCCGGTTCTTCTGTTTCTGCTTTGTGATGTCGGCTGGGTTTTTCGCTCTGATCCGTTTTTAAACCGACTGTTTCTGGAAAACCCAGCTGACGACTCCAGTTTCTTCCCTGCTGTTCACACTTTCCAAACAAAGATGAATATTCATTGTAAAGTAGAACATTTTAGACTCATTCTAGCCTTTGGATGATGAAGGTTTTGATTGTTTTGGATATGTTGTCTTTTATTCCAGTGGTAGTGTTATATCCTAGACGCTCTGATGTGGACTTCAGCGTTCCATAAATCTGTAACTAGATGGATGGATTTGATTCCCACGTTTGGATGGGAGACGCATGGAGTTTCAGCACTGATTTTTTGGGGGTTTTTGTGGCACTTTGCACTAATCATCAGAAGCGATTGCATGCCATCAGTAGCTTCTCATTTTAGACAGCTTCATTTGTCACTTTTTAAAACATTAATTGCCTGCGTGTGGAATATGTTTTCACGAAAATGGAAGGAGACAGTTATTAAAACCCAGAGGCACTAATCCAAACAGTTAAGCTTAGTGATTGTAATATCTGCTGGAGATGATCAGAGCAAAGTTTAAATTGGAGGTTAGTCACTCTTTGTCTCCTGATAGGCTGAGACTGCTGCTAATCGCATCTGCAAAGTGCTGGCTGTCAATCAGGAGAATGAACAAATGATGGAGGATTACGAGAAGCTCGCCAGCGACGTGAGTTCGACGCACCGTTCATTAAACGTTGCAATATTTCTGCATGTATTTTTTTTTTTTTACATTTTCTGGGCTTTTCTTCCTACTTCAATCCAGCTGCTGGAGTGGATTCGTCGGACGATCCCCTGGCTGGAGAACCGAACCCAGGAGAAAACCGTGAAAGACCTGCAGGCCAAACAGGAGGACTTCAGAGATTACCGCACAGTTCACAAACCACCCAAGGTCCAGCAGTAAACTGTGTTTTTACCTGGAGCTCATTAAAAGTCTGACATTGTCTCTGCTGAACGATCTGATCCCGTTTCAGGTCCAGGAAAAGTGTCAGCTGGAGATCAGCTTCAACACTCTGCAGACCAAACTGAGACTGAACAACAGACCTGCCTTCATGCCGTCAGAAGGACGCATGGTGTCCGTACGTAAACCTTCATGTTAAATTACCCCAGTGGTCAAACTATTTTATCTGTATGCTAACCCGGAGGCAGCGTTTGCTTCATCACTGGCAACCTGAAATAAATTGACTGAACCCCAATCTAAGAAGACCTGAAAGTCAACATTTACTAGAATTTTGTTGCCTTGGAAGATGTTCTAGTTGGTCTTTACTCAGAATGAACACATGAAACTCAACGTGGAAAAATGAAGGAAATAAGTGGAAGTTTTCAAATGCTTGGCTAAAATGCTAATGTTAGCTTAAAGGGATAGTTGCTGACTGAAGCAAATATTTTGTTAAAATCTTCAACTGTGCAAAAAAAAAAAGCAAAAAAGTTTAAAGTTTCTATTAAGTTGCTGCATCAGCCAGTTCACATGTTAGCCTATAGCCAAACATGCTAACAATGCAACAAAGTTTTTTAAAACTTTCCTTTGATTTCCAAAATCATTCTGGAATAAAACTTCTTCCAAATGGAAGCAGAACCTCCGGTTCATGACATGAAAGCAGACGTTAAGCTGTTGGTCACTGTGCTGTTGCGTTGCAGGACATAAACACGGCGTGGCACACCCTGGAGGGAGCGGAGAAGGGATACGAGGAGTGGATCCTGAGCGAGATCCGGCGTCTGGAGAGACTCGAGCATCTGGCGGAGAAGTTCCACCAGAAAGCCGCCATCCATGAATCCTGGACTGACGGTACGACGCCGAGTTTCATGGAGTCTTTAGATTTATGCTTCATTTAAAGGTGTGGCTTAGAAATCCCACTATTGATTATTTTAATAACTGATTATTTTAATTACTATTAGCTGTTTAAGATTTTGAACTATTATTTTGATAATTAATCGGGGGGGGAAAGTCTCATTCTGCTGATTTTTCATTTAACCACTTAAATCTTTATGTAATATTATAAATACATTAGGAAGCAAAAAAATGAATCAGCAGCTAGAAAATCTTTATTTTTTTAATTAACTGCTGAATAATTTGATGACAAAATGTTCTAAATGGATTTTTTTACTGAATTTGAACGAGGTTAAGCTAAAGATTGAAGCTAAAATGTTCAGAGCAGAACTTATGGACAAATATTTTTCTCAATGTTCTCTAAAGAAATGCTGATATTGCATTTTATGCAATATGTTCATTTTCTTTTTTTAAATTGTTTATTTTGCATATTTTAATGTGTTTCTAATGTATAAAATGATTGTAAGTGGTTTTTCACTTTAAATACATCATGTATATATTTTTGTTCAGTTTAAACTAAACTAGTTTTCAGCTTAAAAGCAGAAACAGCAGCTGGCAAAACTAGCAACAGTGAGATATACAGAGTGGCGTTTCAGTAAATGTGCTTTTTAAGTCTGATTTTTAATCGCTTACTGTTTTAATGAAAGATTAATTTGATTAATTAAAAGTGATTAATGAAATTAATCGTTTCAGCCCCAGTGTTGATATCTAAGCGAGATCGTCAGGTTTGAATCTGCCGTTTGGTGAATGAATGACTCTTTGACCCGTCTGCAGGTAAGGAGGCCATGTTGACCCAGAAAGACTACGAGACCTCCACTCTGTCAGAGGTGAAAGCGCTGCTACGGAAACACGAGGCCTTCGAGAGCGACCTGGCGGCCCACCAGGACCGAGTGGAGCAGATCGCCGCCATCGCTCAGGAGCTCAAGTAAGGAAAAGTGGAGCGCTTCAGCACACGGCCGTGCTGACCCCTGGGTGGCGCTGTAACTTACTGCCTCCGTGCGTCCAACAGTGAACTGGACTATTACGACGCCGCCAGCGTCAACGCTCGCTGCCAGAAGATCTGCGAACAGTGGGACATCCTGGGATCGCTCACCCACAGCCGCAAAGAGTCACTGGAGGTAAAACAGTCAAACCGGGTTTGCAGCGTTGCATGATGGGAAAAGCTCTGGTTGAGCTACAAGTAGCAATTATTTTGATTTTATTAATTGGCACATTATTTAAATCTTTTTCTTTTATAATATTAGAAATGCTTTAAAATTTGGAAATTAACAAATTAATTTTTAAAAGAGAAAAAAACAATTTACGGCACTCCTTTGGTGAATGCTTGATCAGATTTAGAAAAGGCTACAGAAAAAGTTTTTTCTATCTTAAATGTAAATATTTTTGTACAGTTTTAACGTTATTATTGCTCTAAATAAGCTGGTTTAATAAAATGCCTTTTTTCAAACTATTTTAGTTAACAATTAATCAATTTAATGTGATTAATCTGATTAATCATTTTATTCCTTAAGATTTTTTAATGTTTTCTGATTCATGCATCTTTATCCATTATTAATGAACGTGACTGCAGCAAAGCTTTTCAACCCAACATTGCACCAAACACGGCAGAGATAGCATCATGCTGTGGGACTGTTATAGACTACCTCCATGTTCTTCATCTGTACCTTAGAGCAGTAGCTCTGAAGTGATTCCTATTAAATAGTCCAAGAAGCTTTAAGTTTAGTCGTCACTGCTGCATTTTGACGGCCATCTTGTTCTTTTGGCCTCCAGAGAACAGAGAAGCAGCTGGAGTCGATAGATGAGCTCTACCTGGAGTACGCCAAGAGGGCGGCGCCGTTCAACAACTGGATGGAGGGCGCCATGGAGGACCTGCAGGACATGTTCATCGTTCACAACATCGAGGAGATCCAGGTAGCTGCTCGCTCTGCGCAACGCAACAGCACCTAGCTTTAGGCTGGGTTAGCTTTAGGCTAGTGGCTAAAGCTAACCCCGAGATCCCATTTAGTTTTTTGTTTTATTTCTATTAATCTCATAAAAAAAGTGGTAAAAGTAACGTAATTTAAAAAAAAAAAAAACTGGCGGCAGAACCAGCGTTCTTTTTGTGTGTTTTTTTGACATTATCAGAATATTAAACTTTTACATCAAATGTTAAATTAGACGTAAATATAACGGACATCCAGACGAGGAGCTGAATGTCGACGTTGATGTTCTGGTTGTCCCGCCAGGGTCTGATCTCGGCCCATGAGCAGTTCAAGTCCACGCTGCCGGAGGCCAACAAGGAGCGCGAGGCCATCCAGGCCATCCAGGCCGAGGTGCAGCGGATCGCCCAGAGCAACGGCATCAAGCTGAGCGGCGCCAACCCCTACACCACCATCACGCCCAAGAGCATCGACAGCAAGTGGGAGAAGGTGGGCTGGCCTCACTGAGGAGACAGATTTGATTCTTCCTCAGGTTTTATCATGTTGTCTAGTTTCTCTTAAAACTTGGCTGGATTCTTTTTTTCTCTGGATCTTTTTGAGGGTTTATTTCCAGTTCAGTTCGTCTTTTTAAACTGGTTACCAGTGAGGAGAAGTTTCCTTAAAGAGAAAATAAACATGGTGCTGAATTTTTCTTTTTGCTATGTCACTGCGTTTAGCAGACGATTACTGGACATCGCCCGTTAGCCGCTGCAGCTAGCAGCGCTGCAGGCGCCATGACTCTGCATTGACTCGTATCCTCAGGTTGTTTCCAGGTTGTGCTGCACTGAATTCTGCACCACAACTACATGTTAAGGTTTTCATAATCAAGCTAGCATCATTGACCACCTTCTAACTTAACATTTTTTTTCTTAATTTAAATCTTTTTCTGACCTGTGAAATGTGAAACCCTTGTACTTGGTATCGCTCAGATCGTTTAGTCTTTCCAGTCCGGTAACATCAGCGTTTCCCGTTGTGTGTCCTGCAGGCCATGGCCATGGTGCCGCAGCGCGACAACGCCCTGCAGGACGAGCTGAACAAACAGAACAACAACGACTCGCTGAGAGCCACGTTCGCCGCCCAGGCCAACGCCGTCGGCGCCTACCTCCAGGCCAAGATGGAGGTAACGGGCGACTGAGCTGGCGAACGTTCCCGGCGGTCGGTTCGGATCGTGACCGCTCCGTTTGTGTCCACAGGAAATCGGCAGGATATCCATCGAGATGAACGGCACCCTGGAGGACCAGCTGACCAACCTGAAGGACTACCAGACGACCATCATGTCCTACATGCCGGAGATCAACAAGCTGGAGGGACACCACCAGCAGATCCAGGAGGCGCTGATCTTTGACAACCAGTACACGTCCTACACCATGGAGGTGAAATCACTGGGCGGATAACAGGGTTTTTAAAAACTTCAGTTTTAACTGCAACGAGGTTCATCCAACACAGGATCCAAACGTTTGATCAAAATCGAGTCAAAAGTACTAAAAGATGAACTAAAACCAAGCAAATGATCAGTTTTCTGCAGGAAGTGGATCCTGTTGAACTGAACACTGACCCCTGCTGGACATTTAAAGTTCCTGCAGTTGACACAGATTTCATCACCTATTGTTGGGGCTTTTTTATTGGGTAAAAATAAATTTACGAAACAAACACTGGTAACCTGACAGAACAGCAGAGTTACTGTCGCATATCAACATCAGTCCAATTTTTCACAGTTTCGCTAACAGTAACTTTTCTGTAGTTTAGAAAACTAACCTGTAACAATAATAACGGCTCACTGTCTAAGTTACCCTGAAGAAAAGTTTTACAAGGATCTGAAATTATATTCAATGAAATAACATTTACAAAAATGCTTATAAACAATGTCTATGCTCCACCTCTTCATTTATGTATTCATCTTCAGTGAGTTTACAGATAAAAAGACGTTTATAGAGTTTGATCCGACGCGTCGTTCCGATCGGCGGCGGTAACGATTTGTTTCTCTGCTGCAGCACCTCCGTGTGGGCTGGGAGCAGCTGCTCACCACCATCGCCAGAACCATCAACGAGGTGGAGAACCAGATCCTGACGCGCGACGCCAAAGGCATCAGCCAGGAGCAGCTGTTCGAGTACCGCGCCTCCTTCAACCACTTTGACAAGGTCAGGGGTCACTCGCTACACCACCTTTCTCCTCTTGATCTACATCCACAACAGTTTGTTCAAGGAAGCTTCAAATTTTGCAGATTTAAATATTTGCTGGTGTTTTTCTCTGAGATTTGCTGCTGACGGCGGCCATTTTGATTTCCATAAACGGAGCGCGTCGTTCTTCTGCTGATTGTTTTAGATTCTGTCAGAATCAATGGGAAATGAAATTCCTTTGGATTTTTCAGGAATTGCTCGTATTTTTCTCCATTTTCAGTTGCTTTAACTAGGCCAGTTGTGTCATGGTATCCCTCTCTGTGGTTTTGTTAAACTGGAAGCATCATAAGGATGAGAAGGTCACACGTTCATCACTCCGCCATGTTTCAGTCACTCTGTCGTCACATTCATTGTGTCTGCTGTGTTTTTGTTTTGACGTCGTCTAACATCCTCCATCGTCCCTCCATCGTCCCTCCATCATCCTTCCATCGCATCGTTCCTCGTTCTCCATTCATCCTCATGATGCGTCGCTCTGACGGCTGTCTGGCGACCGCAGGATCACAGCGGGGGACTGAAGGCGGAGGAGTTCAAGGCCTGTCTGATCAGTCTGGGCTACGATGTGGAGAACGACAAGCAGGTAGGGGCTCCAGACGGGTCCGGAGGGAGGCCGGCGGGTCCGGAGGGAGGCCGGCGGGTCCGGAGGGAGGCCAGCGGGTCCGGAGGGAGGCCGGCGGGTCCGGAGGGAGGCCAGCGGGTCCGGAGGGAGGCCGGGGGGAGGCCGTCGGGCCCCCGGAGACCGGCTGGTCCGGAGGCCGACGGGTCCGGAGACCGGCAGCCATCGCTGACAATCACCTCCAACCCTGAAATCAGGGCTGAGCTTTACGTTGCTGTTTCTCTGGAAACTATAATAATCGTAGAATTTGGTTTCATTGAGAGAGAAATCAGGGTTTTTTTGTTTGCTTTTTTAAATGTTGTTGAAACTGGAAAGTTTCTCCTGAATTTATTTCCAATCTCTGGCAGTAAAAGGCTTCCGTATTTTACAGACCATAAGAGGAGAAATTATTTATTTCAACACATTTTCCTCAGTTATTTACTTTAAACGGTCAGTTTGTGGATTTAACCTGGAGGTGACGTTGGGTCAGCGATCAGCCGGCCCTCCTGCTCCGTCGGTCCCGGCCGGTCCGGTTGTCTTTGGGTCTTTGGGTCATCGGCGCGGCGATCAGGCAGCTGTGATGTTCCTGTCTGTCCACCAGGGGTCTCTGTCTCTCGCTCTGTGTTTCACGCTGCAGCTGTTAACTGGTTTTATCTTCACGTCTTCCACCTCCCTATATCTCTGTCCGTCCTTTCCTCGTCTCCCTGACCTTCGACCTTTGCTGTGCTGCGGCGGCTGCAGAAGCGATCGGGTCAGATGGTGTCGGAGGATTTCCGGGCTCTGCTCATTTCTACAGGAAACAGTCTGGTACTGCTGCTGCTGCCTGGTGTTCCTCAGGGCGCCTGCAGGTGAAAACTCACCTGAACGATGCAGCGAAGGATTAACTAGTTCAGTCATTGATTAATCGTTAACTCAATTCAAAAAAATGTATTTGTTGAACAAACAAAATACTCAGAGCAGTAATTCGCCTCAAACTGTATAAAAAGTATGTAGTTTGCATTTAAGATTAAAAGAATTCCCAGAAAGTGACAGGTTTTATTCCAAATTTTGTAAAAAAAAAAAAAGGAAAAGAAAAGGATCCTCTTAATCACCTTTGGCTATCGATTTTTGATCAGTTCATCCAAAACTAATCACCAGATCAGCATGAAGTCGAGCAGAAAGAACTGAGCTTTTCACACTGTTGGGTTTTTAGCGCCCCCTAAAGGAATGTTATGTCACCTTGGCAATGAAACTTTTTCCTTGTTTAAAAAGAATTAATTGTTTTATTTGCATCTTTTATTTTATTAAAATGAAAAATCTACAGAATGTGCAAACTTTATAGATGGGCAATCAATTAATCAGAGTAATCGATCAATCGTTCACTTAAATGATGGTTGTTTTTGCTCCGGGTCAGAACTGAGTTCAGTTTCCTGCTCTTCACCTGCAGACGCCTGAACTTCTGTCACGTTTTCCCTCCCCGTCCATTTGTCCGTTTGTCTCAGCATGAATCACCCAGCAGTTTGTCTCCGTCGCACGTTAACCTGCGATCAGACCGCGCCGCCCTCATGCATGCTGGGAAATGAAGCGCCCAGTCCTCTGGATGTTTCCTCCCGTCAGTAACCTCTGTGTCTGACCCCAGCCGCCGCCTCGCCCCGGTTAACCTCTGCTGCTCTCTCGGTTGCCAGGGTGACAGCGAGTTCAACCGCATCATGGGCATCGTGGATCCCAACAGCACCGGGGTCGTGACCTTCCAGGCCTTCATCGACTTCATGTCCAGGGAAACGACCGACACGGACACGGCCGACCAGGTCATCGCCTCCTTCAAGATCCTGGCAGGAGACAAGGTGAGCAGAGGACGGGTCCGGACCGCTGGCGCCGGACCGCTGGCGCCGGACCGCCGGCGCCGGACTGCCGGGTCCGGACCACCATCCTGTTCCTGTTGTTTCAGTTGAAAACTCTGATTGGCAGCTCGGTCAGGACATTCAGGCCAAAACTGTTGGTATTTAAAACACATTTTATCTCATTGAAAACCTGAAGCCAGAAGCCGTTTAAACGGGTCAGACGGCGCCAGCCGACCTTCGACCCATTCAGCTTTTTTCAACTTTTTGGATGAAATTTCTGTTAGTTTTTAACTTCCTGTGGAATCCAATGATGGATTTAATCAACGAACCTTCTAGAAACTGAAGTTTTGGCTGATTTTCCAGACAAAAGGCTGTTTGTTCAGATTTCGCTCTACATGATCAGAACCTGTCGCTGCTGCAGGGTTCTGGTTCCAACGCTCCAGTAGCGCCGGCGCCTCGGCTCTCCCTGCGTTGTTCTTTAGATACTTCTCGCTCATTTTGAGTCGCTTCAGTTTCTCGTTTTTGTCCCGTCAGAACTTCATCACGGCAGACGAGCTGCGGAGGGAGCTGCCGCCGGACCAGGCCGAGTACTGCATCGCCCGCATGGCGCCGTACGCCGGGCCCGACGGCGTCCCCGGCGCCCTGGACTACATGTCGTTCTCCACGGCCCTGTACGGAGAGAGCGACCTGTAGAGGTGGAGGCCCCCTGGGGGGCCCTGAGGGGCCCGTGGGCCCTGGGCTTCCTGTTGGCTGCCCCCGGATGTGCCTGTTTGATTCCCAGAATATTTGTCCGGCCCGCGGCTTGTTGATTCAACCGGAGGTCCTGAAGGTTCAGCACAGGCACATCCAGGGGCAGCACTTCCTGAGTTCACCTGTTTGGTTTTTGTTTTGTTTTGTGGGTCAAACTGGGGCGGGGGGGCAGCATTCTGGACCGGGGGGGGGAACCACACAAGCTAATCTGATACTTATGCTAATTTTGTTTATTTTATTATAATTTGTTTCTTCTTGCCAGGTGGGAGGGGTCAGGGGTCAAAGGTCAGGGTCTCCTCCAGCAGCTGGCAAGGTCTGTGTATTAGATCCTAGAGATATATGCTGGGGGGGGGGGGGGGGCTCTTCCTCTCCTCCCAGAGCCGGTTGTTTATTTCCAGGCGGCGGGGTCGGGGGGTTCCCCGGCGGCGAATCGGCCGGCTTCCTGCTCGCCCATCCGAACAAATACTCAAATTTATCTCTGAGACTTCCTGTCTTTCTGGAAGGCGTCCTCCGTCCCGCCACTCCCCTCCCAGAGGAGGGGTGTACTTATTTAAACGCTCCCATCATGTCAAACCACAACCAAATTAAGAAAAACCAGAAACTATGCAATCATGTTCTGACCGGCCTCGAGTTCTCGCTCGGGTAATTAGAGTAACATCCGCACTAACGGGGGAGGAGGGGGAGGCGGCCGGAGGGGCGGATGAAACGTTAGGTTGAAGAGAAATTAACTCTGAAATGGTGATTATTTTTTTCCTTTTTTTGTACTCTTTAATATCGAACCTTATCTGCTGTACTGGAAACTGCAACGCCTTCTGTCTAATGATACATGACTTTCACAAAGCACACATAAAAAGTTTCCTTACAAAACGTCTCGCCTCTTCCTTTAGTCTGGGTTTAAATGTTTTAACTCTGATTTTTTTTAACTCTGATTTTTTTTCCTCTGGATGGAAAAATACAATCAAAAATGTTGCGTCTGGATTTTATGTTTAAAACATCTTTCCTGATAAAAATCACCCTTTAATTAACACTTTCTATCCTTTAATGCGTCTTGTGCACGCTGCCACCTGCTGGGATAAAAATGTAAGTTCATCAACAACCAAAACAAATACATTTGAGTTTTTCTATCATTGGAGAATTAAAAATCTAAATATTTCTGTTTGTTTGAACTGCAGACCCAGCAGTGGAGCCTCAATGTAGGGTTCAGGGGCCGTTTGTGGCCACTGGATTAATTTTTTGCTGCCTGCCGACAAAATTCAAGAATAAATTGGGACAAAACTTCCAAGTCTTGACATAAAATCTACTTACAAAATTTACTTTTCCTGTTCACAGCTATTAGCATCTACAAACCTGAATACATTTCATTTCTCTTTAGGATAAAGTATTTTTTATTTAGGGCAAGTATTTTGTACTTATATTTTTAAAAGTGTAAAACTTTCCTTCATGTTTAAATCCAGTTACAAAATAAATTTCAGAAGAATAAACACAATAAAATGCTCTGTTAGAAACTGAATTTATTGAGGAAATATTAGCACCAGACTGAACATCCAGCGCTGAAAATCAGATTAATGAGTATAAATGAAATTAAAAATGTTTTTAAAAAAAACAAATTTAGTCCAAGGCTGCGCGCCTCTCTGTTTCCATGCAACAGTCAGCAGAAAATGAGCAGACTCAGACCGCGGCGATGAAAGTTTCACATGCGGGAAAATAAAAACGAAAAGGAAGCGGAACCAAGTGGATCTGGGCTCAGCGGGTCGGCCTCAGCTGTACAAGGTCATGTGGAGCCACTGGAACCAATCAGAGAGCAGGAAACGCATCAAACAGGAAGTCGGATCACTCAAGACAAAACTTCTAGCAAAACACAGGAACTTGATTTAAATCCTTAATATTGATGAAAAATGCGTGTTACTGGTAGTTTATTTAATTTATAAAATACATTTTCCAATCAAATAAATTATCTGCCAGTAGAACTAGCAACCTTATCAATATGAAGGATTTACAGTCTTAAAACAATATATTTATATCTTGCTGAAAAGTTAGTAAAAACTTATTTCAAACATACATGACAGGATTTTGTTTTTGCAGTGTATTTCTGCACATTTTGTCTCTTTCCTCTAAACCTGTAAATTTTTAATCTTATTTTTTAATAACTGCGTCATTATTCTCATGTTTTGTCCTCACAGTAAAGCCTCTTATTCTAACGTATATAAAAAAAAATTATCCATGTTCCTGCTTACATTTCACAGGGCAGTTGCCCAGGGCGTCAATATTTGTTGGGGCTGCAAATACTTTTTTTTTCTATCTAAACACTTCATGAATATAAAACATTTTTATAAAGTTGTGCCTCATATAAAACTCATAGTTCTATATCAAATTAATTAATTACATTTTTGGGATTTTTATGTAAACAATACGTAGATATTTGAAATGAGAAGCTAATGCTCAGGTGACATATAAAACCTGCTGTGCAATAATTAATGTATAAAACTACATATTAATTTCTTGTAATTTGCAATGGGAGGATTTCTCTGTGGTGGATTAATCTGGCTCCAGCCCAGGGGCTGCCTGCCGACAAAATTCAAGAATAAATTGGGACAAAACTTCAGGTGTATCCTGCACCTGAACTGTCCCACTCTGGGACAGCGAAGGATATTTATTTTATTTTCTCTTTCAAACATTTTTTTATTTCACTTCTTTGCCAGTTTTGAACATTTCAGAGACGAAGCTGTTGGGTTGCTTTTGTTTTGACTTTTCTGGGATTAAATGTTTTCAAACAGAATAATCCTGGTGTCAATAATTTTCTCTGTATAATTATAAACTTCCACAGGTTTGGAAGTGGCCCTGTGATCCTGCCTGGATCGATGCGACGGGAATTTCTGATGATTTTCAGTTTTTACTCAAATTGTTAAAACTTTTGTGATGTTGCGTCATTTTAAGCCTTAGCTAGTTTCTGTTCTTACCTGTGTGTAGCTGATTGTTATGGTTCCACGTCCCATTATGTCGTGAGCCTGAAATTTGTCTGAAGAAGAAGAAAGAAGAAGAAGAAAGCAATCATGAAATTTTCTCCCAGAAAATTTAAAAATTTGAATTTTTAAATTTTCTGGGAGAAATTACGATCAAAAACAATAATTTAGTAACAAAATCAGTAAAGAAGCAGAAATCCTGATGGATTTATACAGAACTGGTGTTAAATTATAAATTATGAATTTGATCTTTGCACCATCATTTGAGTAAATGTAGATATGATGCGAATTAGCGACAATAGGCACTAAAAGAAAGAAACAAAGTTTTCCATCCCAGTATGTTGCTTTTATCTCATACTGGGAAATTTGTCTGCAGAAGAGGAAGACAGCAGTCTGAGTTTTCTCTTACGGATCATGCTCTCCATCTTAATGAGCAGGAACAGGAAGCCGGGGTAGCTGATGGTCAGGTCGCTCTCCGTGTATCTCAGTCCCACCAGCTGCATCACCAGATCGTTCACCATGATGCCTGCAGCAGATGCAGCGGTCAGCAGAAACCAAATGTTAGCTTCTCCAAATGAAAACTCCAGACATGAGTAATCTGATATATTTTGAATCTGAGACCATGAAACACAGCAAAGCTGAAACTTTAGATCACAATCTTAAAACTGCAATATTATTTTTTTACATATTTGTTTCAAGTGTCATCATGTTGTGATAATTTAATATCAGACAGATAATCTGTGAAAACATCAATCTCCTCCCCGAGCTTCTGTCTGAAGAAAAGAACCAAAAACAACCAATCAGAGCCAGGAGGCGTGGCCTAGCACTGTCAATCACCCTCACATACTCGCTGCTACATGTCTTACTGTTAGAGAAACAACTTACTGATACAGAAAAACAAGTTTCCCGTTATAGAGATTTAAAAAAAAAAACTAATTGATAAGAAACTTTTTCCATAAAACCAGAAACTTCCTTCTTATGACAAGTAAAAGTTTCTTGTTTTTTGTTAAAAAATAGATATAGAACTCATCTTGTTAAAACAAGGAAGTTTCTCATTAAAACTTTGAACTTTTCTCTGCATGTGACCTGCAGGGGGCAGAAGTCTGACCAGATAGAAACAGATTTAATTAAACACAAAAACAGTTTCATGCTCATAATGAGAAACTTTTCTGGTTTCCGCCCACCTGCTGCCTTCAGGGCCGGTTCGACCTCTTTGTACTCCAGGTGATGAGTTTTATTCGTGTCGTAAACCAGAAAGATATCCTAAAAACAACAACATAGAAACGGAGAAGAGAGAGTAAAAGCCAGAACATCTCGTGTTTTCCTGTGAAACAATGAAAATATCTGCAGCCGTGGGTAAGTGATGCCGGTGTTGCTCTGGTTACCGTCCACTTCCTGATTTTGTCCCACAGCAGCTGGAAGTCGGACCAGTTCAGCCTCGCTTTGCCTTGGCTCTGCAGAGAACAGGTCAAGGCAAGCAACCGGAACATCCCGACTGTCCTCGAACGCAGCGCAAGAGTCTGCGCTCTGTAAAAACTAAAACCCAAAACTACATATAAATTTAGTTACAAATTTATATGTAATTAAAACATCGCCTGCTTTTTTATATAAAAATCCAGAAAATATTTTTTGAATTTTAGTTTTCAAAAATAATGTCATTTTTTTAACAAGCATTTTGTCTGTTAGCATCTCAGTTTCTTGATGATCGAGTTTAACATACTGGGATTTGGCGCCACCTCTGGCTCAAAGTGGAACTGCAGTTTTCCAACTTTCAGTTTTTATATTTTCCCTTTCACAAACATTTTGTTTCTGTCGGAACCGGTTTGGGTCCGTTTGGGTCCCAGGAGGTTCTGTGAGGATACGTCCATCAGGACCACCAGGCTCTTGCAGTGCTCCAGAGAAAGGTACCGCTCACTTCCTGCCAACACTGAACACAACATGGCGGCCATTTTAACCAGAGACCCGGAGAAACGCGGCGGGTCGAGCAAAACATGGCGAGAAACGAACCTCCAGCCTGCAGCGCCTCCGTCAGCAGCAGCTGCAGCCGCGCAGGTTTACACAGACCTTCCTGCAGACAAACACAAGGACCAATTCAAAACTTCTCAAGGAGCAATTCAAAACTTCTCAAGGAGCAATTCAAAACTTCTCAAGGAGCAATTCAAAACTTCTCAAGGAACAATTCAAAACCTCTCAAGGAGCAATTCAAACTTCTCAAGGAGCAATTCAAAACTTCTCAAGGAGCAATTCAAAACTTCTCAAGGAGCAATTCAAAACTTCTCAAGGAACAATTCAAAACCTCTCAAGGATTTTCAAGGTTCCCTTCCAAACTTGGAGGAAATACACAAATGAACAGAAAAAAAGAGACAGTTTAAACTTTTTATTAATGTTATTAATGTCTTATAATTTTTTGTAAAACATTAATTTAACAAATACCCAAATTTCACTAATGTGGCTTATTATATGAAATATAGATCATAAATAAATCATTAGGAATAATAAATATTCGATAAATAAATAAATCATGTTGAGGTAAATCATCTTTCTGCTCAAATTAAATGATAAAATACAAAAAATGAATTAAGAATTTCTGACTTTTAGCAAATAAATATAATTTTGATGATTCTGACATAAAATTTAAAAAAAAAAATATTATTAGTTGTGTGAAAATATGTGATTTCAAGTGTAAATATTTTCCACATTTAGGCTTTTAATGAAACGTTTGATTGAACTTTATTACCAAACTTTCAAGGTCAAAAACTTTCCAAACCTTGAAAACACCTACAGGAAATTCAAGTATTTTCAAGGATTTTACCAGTTTTATTATTAAAGATGGGAAATGAAGCAACCTGTTTGAATTATTTTCAGACTTTGACTAGACCGTTCCTTCTTGCTAAATTTTCTGGCATTTAGCAAAAAGAAATAATTTTGGTGATAATGACTGACATAAAACAAGAAAAGTTTAGTTTGATTTAATTTCAGACAGCAAGAAATAAATAAGTTTTATTGTTATTTTATTAAAACTTAACCGATTCCCAAGTCCGGCCTGTTAGACAAACATTTTATTTTATGGCAGAACTGTTCTGTTTGAATATTAAACACTTTCCAGACCTTGAAAACCCCCAACGTCTCCAGTTCCCGCTCAGAACCAGAACCTCACCTTGTTGCTGTGTCGGTGGAAAAGCTTCCAGACGGCCGCGTCCGACGGCAGAGCGGCCAGGTGGGGAAACGAGAGCTGCAGGGAAACCACACAGCCGCAGTCAGCCACTGCTGTCCAAACGTTACAGGAACAAATCAGCAGCAGGACGGAGCTTCAAACGTTTAAACACTGACCCGTTTAAATACTGACCCATTTAAACACTGACCCATTTAAATACTGACCCGTTTAAACACTGACCCGTTTAAACACTGACCCGTTTAAACACTGACCAGTTTAAACACTGACCCGTTTAAACACTGACCCGTTTAAACACTGACCAGTTTAAACACTGACCAGTTTAAACACTGACCAGTTTAAACACTGACCAGTTTAAATACTTACCAGTTTAAATACTGACCCGTTTAAACACTGACCCTTTTAAACACTGACCAGTTTAAACACTGACCAGTTTAAATACTGACCCGTTTAAACACTGACCCGTTTAAACACTGACCAGTTTAAATACTGACCCTTTTAAACACTGACCAGTTTAAACACTGACCAGTTTAAACACTGACCAGTTTAAACACTGACCCGTTTAAACACTGACCAGTTTAAACACTGACCCGTTTAAACACTGACCAGTTTAAACACTGACCAGTTTAAACACTGACCCTTTTAAACACTGACCAGTTTAAATACTGACCCGTTTAAACACTGACCCGTTTAAACACTGACCAGTTTAAATACTGACCAGTTTAAACACTGACCCTTTTAAACACTGACCAGTTTAAACACTGACCAGTTTAAACACTGACCCGTTTTCTTGTCTTGTTGCTGGAAATGTCCAACATGAATTTCTGTTTTTTATTTTTTATTCCAAAACTTAATGCCTTTATAATAAAGACACTAAATTTAAATTGATTTTTCAGGTTTGGATTCAAAATTATTCATAAGTCCAGACGAATTTCTTTGTTTGATTAAAATATTTCCTTCTTTGTTTATTTGCTACACAAATACATTATATATTTTTTGTACATTTAGTTATAAAAGAAATGAAATATTATTTTGGCCTGCGATTATTTTTGCTTATTATATCGGTTTGTTTCACGGTTTGGCGCCACCTCTGGCTTAGATATGAACTGCAGGCTCCCAAGAGGAATCTGATTCTGGTTTTTACAGATTTTCTTTTATAAATAATTAGTTTAAATGTTAGTAAATGTTTTAAAAGCCGAAAAGCCTTTTGATCCCAACTCTGATTTGGGAGAAATAAAATGTTGCGTTACCTTTCTCACCGACAAAACGTCGAGCGGCGTCGGTTTGTGAGCCGGACTGAAACAAAAAAACATTCAAAGCAGCAAATTAAACACAGACAGGAGGGAAAAGAAAGTCCACCTCAGTTAAGAGTGAAAAAAACATATTTTTGAATATTTTTATATAATCTGAGACAAATGTCAGAGATGAATAATCGTTCTCTCTTTCTAATGACTTTCAAAACTCATTTTAAAAAATACTTTTGTCCATACTTTGAAAAACAAATTTTCAAAGCTATTCCAATAACTAATAAAAACTGAACTATAAAACCAGCAAAAACTGAACAATATTTAACTAATAGCAACTATTAGAAACTAAAACTAACTGAAATAATCAAACAAATGAAATAAAACTGAACTACAATGAAAACGACAGAGACTGACGTGGAGTCGCCGCCGCGCTCCGTCAGAACCCGGAGCAGGAACTCCCCCTGCTGGTTGGGGTCAGAGGTGAAGGGGATGATGAAGTAGCGACCCGGAGGGAGCGAGCTGCGCAGGACGACCTCCCGCTGCGTGGAGGCGGGCGTCCCGCAGAGGAAGCCTCTCCGCAGATCCTCCTCTGACAGGAAGGTGTTCTGAGGATGAGCCTGGAGCCACAAACTCCTTTTATTACCACGTTTTTAAATCCAGAACCGGAATAAACATTAAAACCAGAGCAGGAAGCAGGAAGAAGAAAGAAGGAAGCAGGAAAAAGGAAGAAGGAAGCAGGAAGAAGGAAGAAGGAAAAATGAAGCAGGAAGAAGGAAGCAGGAAAAATGAAGCAGGAAGAAGGAAGCAGGAAAAATGAAGCAGGAAGAAGGAAGCAGGAAAAATGAAGCAGGAAGAAGGAAGCAGGAAGCATAACGTTGTCACTGCAGGCCAGAGGTGATGCAAACATCCTGCTTCCTCACTAACAGAAGCTGCAAAAACACAAAACAAAAATCATTTTCTTCATTTTATGAGTGAAATAATCTAGAACTTTTTCTCAATATTAAGGGACTATTTACTCAAAACAAGCTCCCAGTTCTTGTTGAGTAGAAACTAGTAAGTAAATTTATTTTAAATTAAATGTGCTGAGATTTTTGCTCTAGAACATAAAGAGAAAAACATTACAATCATTAGATGAGCCTCTGCTGCAACAGCTGGATAGAATAATTGGGTCATTAAGGCTCTGGAGGTAATTCAGCCGTTTGGTAACTGGCTCATCTAAAACCTGCAGGACACCTGGAGTTTCACACCTGTGCTGTGAAATTAGAGAAAATTTGTTGGTAAAGTTTTGTGTTTTTGCAGAGTAAGACCTGCTCCATGCCTCATCCTAGAAATCTGTTCTCAAGTTCTCACACATGGCTCTGGGTGTGTGTGTGTGTGTGTGTGTGTGTGTGTGTGTGTGTTGTGTACCTGGTATATACACAGGCCAACAGAGAGGTGAACCCCTCGGCGTCTCTGATATTTCTGCATGACGGCCACAACGAAGGAGCAGCCGCTCTTGCTGTTTCCATCCACGTCCTTCAGAACCAGAAGGAACTGAGGATTCTGCCAGAAGAAGTCTGAAACACACACACACACACACACACACACACACACACACACACACACACACACACACACACACACACACACACACACACACTTACCACCATAATCTGAAGTCAGGCAGCAAACAGACTTTATTAAATTATAAATCATAAATTATGTTGCTAAAAAGTTTCTTGTAAGTTAGTTTTGTCTTGTTTCTAGTGAAGTGAGATATTTTCACTAGAAACTGGACTAGTGAGAGATAAACAGTTTACTTTTCTGAATAGCATAAACATTTAAATAACATGAATAATTTCCTATAAACTGATTTGTTCACATAAAGTCGTCGAACTGCTCTGAGGTTTTCCTGTCACTGTAAATGTAAAAATGTCTCACTGCTGCCAGGAGGACCTCCAGCTGTGATGTTCGGCATCCAGACTCCATGATGCATGACGCATTTCCACGGCGACACGTCAGAGTGGGGCGCGCTCTGCGGCTCCGTCAGGTGACACACCTCCATCGTGTCAAAGTTCAGCTGGAAGTCTAACACCGACATCCTGACAAACGGCCAGAGCAAGAAGTCCGTTCAGCCACGCCCGCCTCCAACCAGACCGCACATTCATCCCACGCAACGAAGGTCTGGATATTTTTCAGATGTCAGCACGCCCAGGCGGCCATCTTGTTTTACAAACATTTTTTTACAACTTCCATTTATTTTGGAGATTTCAATTCAGGTCAACTCTACGATGCAAAGCTGGAGGTCAAAACAACGATTCTTTTCCTCGCCATCTGTAGCCGCGCCGCCGCAGCGGAACTATTAGCTCAGTGCAAAGGGAAAAAGTGATGCAGAAAACTGATACAGTACAACACAAAACTCCAAAATATTCAACTGAAACAGTCGGGATGTTTCAGTTGAATATTTTTGGGTTTTAGTTTTGGTAGATTAGCTATTAATGCTGCTAATAGCTAAGCTAACAAATTGGTGGTAGATTAGCTCATGCTGCTATTAGCTAAGCTAACAAAGCGGTGGTAGATTAGCTCATGCTGCTATTAGCTAAGCTAACAAAGTGGTGGTAGATTAGCTATTGCTGCTATTAGCTAAGCTAACAAAGCTGTGGTAGATGAGCTATTGCTGCTATTAGCTAAGCTAACAAAGCGGTGGTAGATTAGCTAATGCTGCTATTAGCTTAGCTAACAAAGCGGTGGTAGATTAGCTAATGCTGCTATTAGCTAAGATAACAAAGCGGTGGTAGATTAGCTCATGCTGCTATTAGCTAAGCTAACAAAACGGTGGTAAATTAGCTCATGCTGCTTTTGGCTAAGCTAACAAAGCGGTGGTAGATTAGCTAATGCTGCTATTGGCTAAGCTAACAAAGCGGTGGTAGATTAGCTAATGCTGCTATTAGCTTAGCTAACAAAGCGGTGGTAGATTAGCTAATGCTGCTATTAGCTAAGATAACAAAGCGGTGGTAGATTAGCTCATGCTGCTATTAGCTAAGCTAACAAAGCGGTGGTAGATTAGCTCATGCTGCTATTAGCTAAGCTAACAAAGCGGTGGTAGATTAGCTCATGCTGCTATTAGCTAAGCTAACAAAGCGGTGGTAGATTAGCTCATGCTGCTATTAGCTAAGCTAACAAAGCGGTGGTAGATTAGCTAATGCTGCTATTAGCTAAGCTAACAAAGTGGTGATAGATTAGCTCATGCTGCTATTAGCTAAGCTAACAAAGTGGTGATAGATTAGCTCATGCTGCTATTAGCTAAGCTAACAAAGTGGTGATAGATTAGCTCATGCTGCTATTAGCTAAGCTAACAAAGCGGTGGTAGATTAGCTCATGCTGCTATTAGCTAAGCTAACAAAGCGGTGGTAGATTAGGTCTTTGCCCTCCAGCAGGGATTTTGAGCATCTGACGTCACAGTGAAACATGTCTATAACAGTCAGGCTAAGATAAGTTATAATGTTACAGGAACAATCATATGATAACAACAATGAAATGATACAAAGATGGTCTTAATGTTACCAAAATAAAGTTGGAATATTAGGAAAATGAAGCAGTAATTTTATGAGAACTCCAAAACAAAATACAAACAAAAAATGTATAATTTTTCATTTTAAAAGCTTTTTCTATTAATTTGAAGACATATTTCTTGTAAATTTGCGACTTTATTATGACTTTATCCTTGTAACTAGACGAACATTCGCCTGGTTCTAATACTATGTTACTCAACTTTCTGATATTTAAGACGATTTTTCAAACCTTTTCCTGTCATTTCTAATTTAAGTGAGATAACAGTGGATTAAAGCTGGAAATCTGATCTGTTTCGACGAGTTTCAGGATGTTTTATGAAGCAGAAACTCACCAGAACTCCCCGTCCTCCTGCCGGACCCGTCCCAGCCGTTTCTGCTCCTCAGCGCTCACCTTCATCCACCTGGTCCTGGAACAGAAACACAATCAGACGTCCTGCTGGTCCGACGCTCAGCGACAAAGAAGCCAAGACAAACTGAAAAACTCAGATTTAAGGACCTAAAACCTTCATTTCTGGAGACGAGTCCAGTGACGACCGCTTTGTTATGATGACAAATCTTCCTGGATGTTAAATTGTCCCAGATATTATTGCAATAAATGATAATATTGTTGTTTTGAAACCATTTTTAAGTAAGGAAATGGAATAATAATGCAAGAATACTTTCCTACAGATCAATAAACGTTAAATCCTAATGAACATTAAACTGCAAGACAATTTAATTATCCAAAATAAATAAAACAGAAACAACAAATGAACCAAGAAGCTAACATGTCTTCTTATTAATAAATCAGCAGCAAAATGGGTTTATGAATTGTTCCCACATGAAGGCGGAAGCAGCTTCCACTGGATATTGTTGGATTCAAGAAAGACGTAAAAACAAAGGTAATAAAACCGTAAAGAAAAGATTTTATTACCACAAGTGAAGGTGAGAAAATCTTTGTTGCTAAAAACTTAAAGTCTGGTTAATATTGAGGAAAAACAAACAGATGATCTAAGTCAGCACAGACTGGCACTTTATCACGGTTTCAAATGTTTCTGAATGTAACTGTGTACTTTATACGCAGCCCAATTTGCAAAACGTGTGAAACGTAGATGTGCATTTATGGATTTAATCTTGTTCTATTCAGTGATCAATGCTGTGAATATAATATGATCACATCATCCACAAGAGAAGAAAAAGCCTTAAAGCTGCAGGATGTAACTTTCATTGAAACGTCTCTGGATTGTGACAGTTTGGTGTGAAACAGATAATAAATTGAGCTGCTCTTCCTTCTCCCAGTGCTAACTACAAACAACTTAGTGCTGCCAATCAGTTGTTAGAAGTTGATTGACAGCGCTAAGCCCCTCCCCCTGGCTCTGATTGGGGAGATTATCATTACACTGTCGCCACATGGTGACAAATGAAAAACAATGTCAGCATCGGTAACGCTGCTCCGATTTAACTGAATTTAATTTCCCTCTGAGATCAATAAAGTATTTTTAAACCGAACTGAAGTTGAATTGTAACGCTGTTTGCCAAGATGGTGCATTTCCAGGGAAACCTTCTTCCAGTCTGGAGCTACTTATTACAGATCCTTCCTATTGCAGTCAATTAAGATATGAAATCATGTAATAAAAACGTTTTAGGTTTTACTGAAGGCCCTAATGTTACAGTAAAGATGGTGGTAAATGTTGCCCCGACCTGTCGTCGTCGCTCCAGGCCCCTAACCACTCTGTGTGGCCCCATGGATTCAGGATTCGCACCAAATCTTTAAACCCATCAGTTGTTTTCACCTGGTGGAGGGAGAGAATGAAGCAATTATGTGTTTTTGTGGTAGCAGAAGCTCATTTCAGTACGATCTCTGCTCCGTTCCCAGTAAACGCCTCTGGGCTTCTTGCCACTTGAGTTTGGCATTTATAATCTGAGAAAATCCCTCGTTTGTGTTTGTTCAGCGAGCGTTACCTTCTCCACCGCCGTCAGGGAGTAGGCATGTCGGTACATGATTCCCATCTCGTTCCTCTTTTCCAGCTCACCCTGAGGCGCGCCGAGCGTCAGAAAGGAATGAGGCGAAAATTAATAACACTTCAAAACAGATTTCAACACAAATACTTTTTATTCTTTAGCTTTAAACCAGATCCATACATGTTGAAACACAGATGATAATGATGGTGTGTTTTGTTGCAACAAGTTGCTGCATAACTTGTGCAGCAGCAGTTCAAGGCTTTGCTGTTGCGCCTCATAAAAGGAAAGGTCAGGAAAGGTCAGGCCACGTCCGGGTCGAGTTTTCCAGTTTATAAAATACAATCAATGTTTCAACGACGGGCTTGGAAACGAACTCTTCCTGTGAATAACTGGAGGCTGGCAGAGTCAGAACATGCAGTAACACAAACAGGCTACATGTCCGTTTAGCTAGCAGACAAAAGCTACATAAGCTAAGCTAACTTTGCTAACTAGTTCGGCAATAAGAGCGACATGAAAATCACAGATATTTATCTTGGTGTTGCCCAGAGGTGAGTGGACAACTCAGACATTTTAGCCAGGTGATGGATGTGATGTTGCTTTTCCTTTAGACAGGAAGTAGAAAAAACAGAAAGTAGAAAAAACAGGAAGTAGAAAAAAGCTGGAGCTAAAGCGTGGCTCGTTCACTGTTGTCATGGCAACTGCATAGCAACTGTCATGGGAAGAGGTCTTCGTTTTTTTTTCAAACTCTCAGTTTAATAATGTTCGATATTTGTGTTGAAGTTTGTAGTTAGAGCTTCATATTCATGCTCTTATTTTGAAGGGGATGATGTTTCGTTTCCTCTTGTTCTGCCTTTTATGGTCGACAAACTTTATTGGGCAAATGGTGATAAAAATACAACAAATGATGCAGATGAATAAAAGACTTAACACTTTAGCACTTTAGCATTAGCTTCTGCTAAATATTATGTTGCTATAACGCTTTAGTGCATCCAATATTTATGATTAATGCTTCAGTGTCACAAAATTAACTTTTGAGTTGCAGGTGATTTCCCTGATGTTCATGGAGTAGAAATGTTTGACCAGGTGAGCCAGGTGAGCCTCCTGCACCTGCCTACCTTGCTGTTGGCACAGTTGATGAGCGCTCCTTTGGCCAGCAGGTCCCTGAGGAACTCCGGCAGGTCTTTGGACACCATGGGGAGGCTGAAGACCTCGGTGACGCCGCCGGTCATGTCCACCATGGCCTCATGAGGGAAACCCAGCTCCAGCGCTCGGTAGCCTCCCTTCAGCCTGACGCAGCCAAACAGCACAGGGAGGGATTTCATTTCAAAAAATCCACTTTCAGAACCAGACGCCCGATTAAAAACAGAAATAAGTGAAACAGTTTTCCTAAATGTATTGATTTCTGCCCTAATTCCTTACTTTGCGTAGGCCTTTTCCAGCAGAGAGCTCCAGAACTCGTGTCTATCGGGGGAGCTGAGGTAGATCAGCTTGTTGTTGTCCGTTGGCAGTAAGTCGTCGATCCTCACCTCCTCCCACTCCCCGTACTGCCAGAACTACACACAGAGTTACACACACCTGTTATGCTTCCTGGACTTGTCAGCTGTGTGAAACATTAACCTCACGGCTGATGAGATCGATGAGATCTGAGTCTGGATCTGCTTTCTGAATGAGCCGTTTTAGGGCCTCCGTCACTTTAAATCCGAATAAACTGCTGCTGGCCACACCCCCCAACTCTACAATCGCACACAAAAATGGCTGCAGGGTTATACAACCATACAGCTTCGAAAAGCATTAGTAGAGCCTCCTGCACAACAAGTGGTTTCTGGATTGTGGGTCAACAACAGAAAAAAGAATTCTGTAATTTTACATTTTATTTTGAAAATCTACACACAAATCCTTCTGGGGAACTCCCATTGTGTTGAAGGCTATTTCAACTGGAACAAATGTCTGGAATGAAATTTAACTGGGATTTAAATGAAGCCACAGACCTTAAAACACATTATGAACGAAACAAACCCTGGCTGCCTCTTCCAGACCAGATACGTACTCTGAAGGAGAATCTGCCCTTGTATCCGTCCTGGAAGCTCTGATTGGGAGGAACGACCTTCTGGAGGAGTTCTGGGTGATTCGCCAGAGATGCGATGGCGGAGAGCACCCAGCAGTCACCTGCAGACGACACGGCGGACGCTCAGCTGGAGGCCATTCATGACACCAAACACATTCAAAACTCTTACATTCAAGCATCCAAAGCTAAGGCCCAAAAAATTCCTGAAACTGATTTAAAAAGGAAGCCGGTCTCCAGGTTGAACTCAGATCCTTCATTTTGTCGTGGCAGGAATATTTAATAAAGTATATTCATTAGCGGCTAACGCTAACTAGCTGCTAGCATGCCCATGCTAGCTCAATAGCTAGCTTCTGGGCTAGCAAATGGGCCAATAACCAACAATTCAACTGATTTTCACTTGTATGATTTATTGTTTTTCTCTTTTTTACCAAAAACTGGGTGATAAAAATGTTCAGTTTCTGAAGGATTTATTCTGTTTACTTCATCATTAATTTCATTTGTTGTTTCTGTTGTTTATTTATTATGGATATTTAAAATATCCTCCAGACCCCAGAGGTAAATGTCTGTTTTTATTCTGTCTAAACTGGTGAATGAATGAATGAATGAATGAATGAATGAATGAATTTGAAGTTTTTCACCCAGTTTTTTAAAATCAATCCATGATTTTCATTCCACCTTGGAAAGGTATATAAGTCATTAAAAGCCCAACAGAGAGAAGTGAGCTCAGAGCGACGGCTCTCACCCAGTTTCCCCTGGCAGATGTCGAGCCGCGAAGCTCTGTCCACGATGAACCTGGGCGAAGAAAAAAGCTCCTGGAGGCGCCAAGAAGTTCAGATGGGAAGGAGAGAAAGAAAACGATCAGTTCAGAACAAGATGCATCCAGTTCATGGTTATCAATCTGCAGGCAAACAGCTGATCCGTTTCCAGGAAACTGTAATAAATCACACAGATGGCCGCTGCAAGTCAGCAGCACCACTCTCAAGTAAAATTAAAAAGTAGCTGTAAGTACTGAGAACCTCCTCAAATGATTTCATTATGAAGTATCGCTTCTCTTATTTAAATCATTTTATTTTGACTTGAGGAACATTTCTGAATGAAAAACCAACATTTTCAACCAAAACCTCACAGATTCACACCTGCAGTTTCTGTTAAACTTTCAGAAGTTTGAAATGGAAGAAACTGATTTGGAAAAAAAAAATTTTTGACTGATTTTTGCTACTTATGTTAAACATTTTTCATTTTTGTCTTTAAAATACCAAAATTTCCACTTAGCTTTACATTTTGTCCGTCTGATTATGGATGTTTTAGATGTTGAATGATTCATGTTTTGTACTGAATTAGTTTAGTAACTTTTCAGCTTCACTTGAATAAAATTATGTTGAAGTGGTGCTACAGGCCAGGGTACGTTTTTGGTTTTTTACAGTGCTCTTGCAGTGAGACACGTTTCAGGTTCCTAGTATTTTCTGCCAGGCCCGGTTCTGCTCAGCAGAACCTCCAGTAATGGCCGCCTTCAGGCTGAAACTGGAGAGGAAAGTCGTCCCGTCGGCTCAGTTGGGTTGAATCGTTTCCTGCCTGCATACCAGCGAACATCACCAGAGGGATTCATTAACAGCTGGAAGCCGTCCAGTCAGAAACGCAGCAGGGCGAAAAGTTTCCTGCTCAGGCGAGAAGTCCTGATCAGGAAACGCAGCAGGACGAGAAGTCCTGATCAGGAAACGCAGCAGGGCGAGAAGTCCTGATCAGGAAACGCAGCAGGACGAGAAGTCCTGAGCTGTAAAACGCAGCAGGACGTTCTCCACACGTTTCACCAGACCGGTTTTTCTTCCAGCAGATAATGTTTAAAGAGCCGCTGCTCACAGCAAAACCCTTCAGACCAATGTTTGTTTTTGCATCAAGATAAGAGAGTAAACAGAGAACTTCACCTGGTTCTGGTTCTCTTGTTCATTGACTGTTGCAAGAACATAACGTGTGATTTCTGCCACTGATGAATAAATAACATCTCATAATTATCATGATTATTTATTTATCTATTGTCATAATCAATGACAATTATGACATATAATAGCGAAGACATAAAAACGACCAACTACAATCATAAATATGACATAATTACATAATTATGATTTAGCTAGTCGTAGAGATAGATAGATAGATAGATAGATAGATAGATAGATAGATAGATAGATAGAGATAGATAGATAGATAGATAGATAGATAGATAGATAGATAGATAGATAGATAGATAGATAGATAGATAGATAGAGAGAGAGAGAGAGAGAGAGATAGATAGATAGATAGATAGATAGATAGATAGATAGATAGATAGATAGATAGATAGATAGATAGATAGATAGATAGATAGATAGATAGATAGATAGATAGATAGATAGATAGATAGATAGATAGATAGATAGATAGATAGATAGATAGATAGATAGATAGATAGATAGATAGATAGATAGATAGATAGATAGATAGATAGATAGATAGATAGATAGATAGATAGATAGATAGATAGATAGATAGATAGATAGATAGATAGATAGATAGATAGATATTATGCTGGGATCATTTTGAGTTGCTTTGTTTCTGAAATCTGATAATTCAGGTTGTTTCAGCTGCATGTTGAAAACAATCCAGTCATTTAGTTCAGCTGTTTGTTTTCCTGCTTCATGTCGGCGCTGATCCGTTTCATACAGAACTCAAGGTCACTGTCTGGACTCCATTGTTCTGGACTCTATTGACTCTTTTCTTTCTACCTGACTCACCTTGTCAGGTAAAGCTCAGACTTTGCCCCCAGCTGCATATCAAAGCTGCTTCCTGCTGGAAAAACGTTCAGTTTCCTTAAACCTTTTAACCCCAAATCCGCCTGTAATTTGTCTGAATCAAAACTAAATTGACTTCAGATGAATCTGGTTTTAACACTAAAACATCCGTAGTTTCTAAAATGTACTTTTCGGAGTATTAATTAAATCAGGAAGTAACATTTATTTTAAGTCATATTTCTATTTTTAGCATTTTTCATAGCAATTTAAGGTATCATAATTTCTTGCTTATGCTATAATAAAGTGGCAAAATGTGCCTGGAAAACATAACGCTGCCCCTTTAAGACATTTCAAATGTTGTATTAAAAAGCTCAATTGGTTTAATAAAAAACAGCAAAATGTGTCATTTTTTAAAATTAATTAATCAACATAAATAATCGCCTTTCTGTGAATCTCAATAGCTCAGCTTGCTTATTCCTCAGGCCGGCTGAGCAGCACTAACTGCTCACGTTTACTCACTTCTTGGAGTATTTTTACTATGCTGTACTTTTTACTTCAAGTATTTCTACTTTTACTTGGATTTGGAAACATTTTTCTTATTACTAATATGAATTATTGTCATTTCCATTTTCTTTTCCTTTGAATCCTGATTATTAGTTATTAATAATCTGATCAGTTTCATTTCAGTGAATTTTTCACCACTTTAATTTTCTCGCTGCTTTTCTTTAAAATCACGTTGAAGTGAAACTATTTTGTTTTACCTTCGGTCGCATCCAGCGGACTCCCGCGTCCATCTCCAGCTTCCCCACGGGGAAGTGGACGTCCACGAACAGCCCGTCGCGGCCCACCGTGTCCACCTCGCCGCCCTCCCGCGGGGCCCCCAGGGCCCCCAGGTCCAGCAGCCACTGGCGGGACTGGGAGCCCATCAGGTCGTCGGAGCACTCCGAGGCCGCATCGTCGCTGTCCGGCGGAGGCAGTGAGCTTTGAGAGGACAACCTGCGGGACGTGGACATGCTGGAGCCGCGCTGCGCTCACCTGGGCCCCGCACACAGGTAGGCAACCGACAGGCCCCGCCCACCCGGAACAAACCGCACACCTGTGATGACTCAGGGGTGGCTCCTGCATGTCGGCGTCAGAAAACCACTGGCGTGGCCTAATCAAAGTCTGATGAATCAAGATGTCTTAATATTCTGCAGTTAACAGTGAAACAGCTTTAAGTCATAAAATTCATTTATAAGAAATAATAAATGTTAAATTCATAACTTAAAAAAACCTCGAAACAGCTGCAATGAAACTTGTTTTATGTCACTTATTAATATTTACTTTAAAAAGTTCTTGTTGCACCGGCAGATGATCTTAATAACATTTTAATAATAATAATTAATATTATTTTATTAATAACATTTTAATAATAATAATTAATATTATTTTATTAATAACATTTTACCCAAAACAGAAAAAAGCAGTCAGTGGAATCAGAACTTTTTAATCAACATGAAGGAAATATTCACTATTTTAGTAGAAACTAAATCTACTTGGTGAGATTTTATGTGAAATGAAAACATTTCCACTGAAAGAAGCAAACATGAAAAACTGAAACCAGGCAGGAACATGATGTATTTGATCTTTATTGTAATATTTTAGCGAGGCTGAAGGCAGAAGTCGGTTCTGCTTCCGTCACTGAGACGTCGCCATGATGCTGGAAACACCTGAGGAGAAAAACAGCAAATCAATAAATCAATAAATCCCAGCGGTACTTTCATTCAATCAACCTAAAATAATGTTTTAAAATCAGGAGGTTCAGCAGTTCAGCTGCCGAGGCAGAAAGACATCAGCAGTAACATTATTATTCTGTCACAATAAGCTTTAAATGTGTCAGTTGATCAGAGGATTAATTTAAATAATTTCTATTTGCATGATTGTTTGCTTAATCTTCAAAGAGAAGCCATTTTGAAAAACATTTGAATATAATCTGCACTTTTTTTGGTTACAAAAGTTTGTTTTTCCTGCCTGATGCTGATTAATAATTCGGTTTAAAGTGAAATTTTGTTTAGAGATTTAATTTATTTGATGTTTAAAACGATGACCTGCATTATACTGCTCTTAAAAACAGAAAGCAGTGTCTTTGGTGAGAGACCACTTCTAATTTGCTGCAACACAGACTGCTACTGGAGATCTTTTCTGCCCGTTAGCATCTTCAGTAACTCTGACGGTTCAAAATAATGGTGTCGTTTAAAAAAGCCAGCATGCAGAAGCTTCAGGTCGTTTATGAATCTGTGCAGCTCAGTGAACTTCTTATTCTATTCTTATTTTCTATGCGAGTTGAAATGAAGCAATCAAAATAAATGAAACTGCAGATTTAAATTCTGAGTGGCCATAAATTTACAACTGGACTCATTTGATGACTTTAAAGCAGAGAAAGCGACTCTGGCGGGTCGGAAATCGCCGACGCAGCGACGCTCACTCTCGAAGTCGATCTTCTCCACGATGTTTTTGGGCTTGATGCTCTCCTCCTGGTTGTAGATGAAGATCTGTCCGTCCTCGTTCTCCGTCCAGCTGTTTTTATTCATCCACACCTTCAGCTGCGTGTCTGTAAACAGGAACACACTTGTTTATATTTTTGTACAATTTTGACTTAATTACAGCTCTGCTTGTTGTTCGTTCAGCAGCTTCTTTGAGTCTAAATACTCCAGTCAACTATGAATCAATTTCTAAATAAGTTGGCAGTTATTGAAATAGTTAATAAACTATTATCTAAACTAAACATGACTAAAAAAGGCTCATTTCCACAGCGGTGAAACGCAGCGGTCTGTTCTCACCCAGCGGGTCTCCCAGCATCTCAGCCAGCAGCTGCCGGTCGATGGTCTGGTAGGTGATTCCCACAACATGGCAGATGACTGAGGAACAGGATGATTATTTATGACTGACTGCTTTCATTTTCCAAAGGAAACTTCAATTAGAAGAAAGAAATCAGAAATAGTTCAGTCAGAAAGTGAAACTCACATTTCCGAACCGAGTCCTCGAAGCCGGTGATGCCGTCGATGAGCTCTCTGTTCTCCTCCAGACTCGTCTGACGCAGACAAAAACAGCTCAGTACCAAGCAGAGTCAGGAGAACCATTACTTCTGATATACTTTTAGATATTAATTAAAGTAGGCAAGAGATCAGATTTATCGATTCATAAAAACTTTCTGTTTTCAATGTTTGAGATTTGGAAAAATCTGGATTTTTTGGGCAGGAATGTGGTGCCATACAATGATCCCACAAATCAACCAAATATTGTCAAAATGGTCTAGTCAAAGCCCACACATAAAAATGACAGAAGGTGGTGATGGGAGGAGCCCGTTGTGTGTGTTAGCCGTACCCAGAAGCTCTGGAAGTGGCAGGTTTCCAGCAGGTTCCCCAGGTAGAGGATCTGCCTGATGGGCCGCTCCTCCTGCTGCGACACCGTAGTCAAGGAAACGCCCTCTCACCCCCAGCACCGAGCCACACCGCCGTTAGCACAGCATATTCATCTAGAGCTAACCGCTCTGTTAGCCGTCAATTATTCTGATAATTAACCAATTATCCTGGCGATTAATCGATTGATCGGGCCATTAATCAGATAGCCAAATTGGCACTTTGTTTCATTTAATCATGTTCACTTTTTGTATATTAGAAATACGTTAAAGATGCAAATTACTAATAATCGTTTTATTTTTAAAAAAAGAAAATAAACATTTTGTTGCCTAAAATTCAGTAACGGCGTTTCTTTAGTGAACCCTGCTAACATCAACATGTGACTTTTTTCTTTTTTTAACAGAATTTGAACCAGGTGAAGCTAAAACTGGAACATATTTACAGAGGAAGGAGGTTTTTCTTCATCTGAAATACAAAATGTGTCTATTTATCAAACTGTTTTGGGTTTCTGACTCCTTCGAATTTGTTGTTCTTTTAGCAATTTCTAATTGATTATTAAACTAGACAATTATTTCAACAATTGATTAATCACGATTAATCTCATTAATCGTTTCAGCCCTAATTTGTATAGCCAACACCAAAACGTCTCACTTTGCTCAAACTTTCAATGAAAGTAAATATATAAAAACATGAAGAGGGGAAAATGCACCAAAGGGATACGTGTGTTTGGTCGATCATACACTTGCAGAGGGTGAAGTCGGTGTGCGGCAGGTTGGTCAGAGCCTTGAGCAGAATCTGTGAGGTCACTGTAGTCTGGAAATAAGCTGGATTAAACTGGTATCTGTGGGCGAAATAATTAACAATCAGAATACATCAGATTGAAAAAAAGTTACAGAAACATAAAGCAACGGTTGAGCTGTGAAAACTGTCTCCCTGTACAAGCAGGTAACAGTTGAAATGCATATTTGTAAACTAACTTTATGTCCGTTTTTGAGCAGATTTACTGACACAATTTGCCTCAGTAATTTTCACACAATAGCACATGAAACAATAAACTAGCAAAACTTCTTCCTGACTAATCTACAACAGGGGTGTCCAAACTTTTACATGAACTACCTTAAAAGCAAAATGTATATATTTTCTGCTCCTTTTTGGCTTGATTACTATTCTGTGTTGTTCTTTGATCAAATGGTCTTTTCTGAGTTTGTATACTCCAATTCCCAACTATAAATCACGATTAATCGGATGAAAAGCTAAACTGATTTTCGTTCCTAAATATACCAACAAAACTGGTATATTTAGCCAAGTTTACTAAATTAAATAAAGTTGATTTGGATGCAGCAAAGTCACCTTTTCAGTAAAAGTATCTGGATAAATGTGGTTCTATTTATTATAAAAGCTTAGAGATAATATTTTGTGTTATACTTGACATTATCCATTATAAGAAGGTTATGTTGGTAATAATTTTACCCCGATTTAAAATAAAAAGTTGCCATTTAAAGCCTTTGACATTTTTTGCTGTGTTTGTAAATCTGTTTGCTTTTTAAAGTGTGGTAGATCGAGGTAGATTGGAACGGGTTTCCAGCTCCAGAACCGCCTCGCTCTCCAGATGATTCTGAACAGCCAGGTAACGTTTCGGGTGTCTGAGGCCCAAACAGCCTCGGTTTCACTTACAGCTTCAGCACAGCCAGGTTTGCCTCCAGATCGTAGGCGTTTTCCCGAGCTTGCGTCTCCACGTAGCGCTCCAGCGTGGTCAGGTTCTCTGGGTTGTACCTGTGAGAAGACAGGAAGTAGGTACCTTTGCATTATCAGATGACTGAAGAGGAATATTCAACTTTTATTCACTTTTTTCCCCAACATAACATAATTTCAGGTTTAAATTGCTTGTTAAGTTTCTTATCTTGTGGCATTTACAATTATGTTCATGCATAACATAAATGTTGTTTTTACTCAACTCTAAAATGAATAAATATTTAAAAAGGGCACTTTGTTTGTTCACTGGTTTCCTCAGATTAACAGCAGCTTGATGATCTGAGACCCATGTTACCCTTTCAAAATAAAACCACAATCCGTTCCGGTTAGCTGCTCTGCTAACATCTAATGTGTCACGTTAGCATCCCGTAATCACAGGTTTACTGTCAATATGAGATGTAAACCATAACAACGATAACTGACTGAAGGTTTAACTTAACAACAATAGTGAAAGCAGTGAATAGCATCAAAAACAGTCTATGCTAATGCTAGCTCCGCCGGGTCGTTCATCGGTTCTCGGATCATTCGTACCTATCGATTCCTCGCAGGAGTTTCCCCACGTTCGCCCTCATCTGCTCGAAGGTTGACGCCATTTGGTCCGAAGTTTTATTGATGGTTTTCACGTTAAATTAACCTTAATATCACACGTGGGCCAGAAAGCAGAAAAGACACCAGGGCGGAGGGAGAAAAAGGTCGGACCGGAAACACAAGGGACAGGAAGACACCGACCGGAAGTAAGTGAAACGGATGACCAACTTGTTTAAAACATCACATAGCTTTCAAAATCATATTTTTAATCCAAATTAATTAAGCAACAAAGTCTAAAGATATTCAGTAAAATATTGAAAACATTGCTTCAACTATTTATCACTAAACTGTTACAAATATACAACGTATTATAGAAATATTTTAATCCTTACTATGTTTTCTTTATAGTGGCAGGTTCGGTCCCACAAATGAAACTGGTTCACGTAACAAGTTTAAAATCTAGTTACTTTATTTATTTTTATTTTTATTTTTTGGGGGAATTTTGACGTCTCAGTTCAAAATATGGATAAATCGTCAAGAATACTGCTTGGCATGTAAGAGGTCCGGATTCAAAATGGCCGTCATGTTAATGAACTCTTTTCACTGCGAGTGTTTCTTTAACATGTAGATTGATGTGTTGCTGTCATCCAGTGTTGCTTAGTTAAAAATCTACGAAAAATCTGGAAGAAAAAAACGATTCAGATTATTTTGTTTACTAATGAAAAGCAAGAAACAAACCTGGTCAGAGTTAAAACTGTTTTTTTGGTTAAATTATTAATTAAATGTGATTAATCCAAGGTTTTTGGAAATAAGAGCCTTAAGTAGTAGCTGCCTGACGACATGAAGCACATAAATATCTCAAAATCAGCTCATTATTCACATTTTTGTTGTTCACTGTTGAATTATAAACGCAAATTTTCTAGAAAATTTTCAACTTTTGAAACTCAGAAATTTCTTCGTGTTTTCTAGAACGTTTCTGAATGTAATGCAAAAAAATACTTTAGTAAATTATTTGACTTTTCAAACTCAACATTTTCCTCGTTTTTCTGGAAACTTTCTGAAATCAGAAAATAAGTTTAGTCTAGAAAATGTTTTATTTTCAGTTAAAATATGTACTTATTGAATCTAGAACATTTGTGAGAATAAACTAAAAGTTTATTGTCGAGGAAAATAAACAAAAAGTTTATGTGCACATATCTGAGCAGCAGGGGGCGCTGTGAGTCCAAGGAGGCGCAGAGTCCTGCAGAGATCTGCCGACACGCCCTGCAGGAGCGCAGAAGCGGGACGCGCCGCTGATGCATTACAGGAATAGATTTTCTGATAGAACAACATACAGAGTTAGAGCCCGGGAGGTCAGCGGCGTGATGTGTTGACATGAATTAAAGATGAGCTGCCGAGATGTAAAGCCGAGGTCCGGGGATCCGTGAACCCACGGGGCCCCAGGCATCAGCCAGGGCTCCACACGGTGTGTTTAAAATGCGGGAGGAGCATCGCGATTAACAGATTATTGAAATGATCGAAATAATTGATTAACTGGAGGGAGAAACTAAAAGCAATTTTCTGAAAGTAGAACCCACTCAGAGCAGCAATTAAACAAAAACAGGACAATAATCTAAACATTTATCTGTTAAGGTGATCATGAAAACCTTCTTGGCAGAAATGTTTGACCCACAAAACCTTCAAATTCTGTAAAAATAATCTATTTACCACCTTTTTCTATTCGCCTGGTGGAACTGCACCTGCTGAGCTTTTAATACCAACCACTTCTCCAAACGGTATAATGAGAAGCATTGTGTTGTGATGCAGGAGCTTCTTAAAGAGACAGAGGCCTCAAATTGCAAAGTCTAATTTCTTTTAAGTTATGCTTCATATTGTAACTGTGTTTTAGTTCTGCTGGTTATGTGTATTTATCAGAGGCTCGTCTCTGATTGGTGGGACTACACCTACGGTGTCAGCATCTTTAACATTGTTACCCGATTGCACTTTAAAATGTCGACTTGCGCATGGAAAATAAATAACAGATCTGAAAATAAGCAGAAAATAGATTCAGATCAGTAAGTTGGGATGTTCCCTAATATTTGCTTTGAGTTTCTATAAGCTGCAGACGGGACTGATGGAGATTCTCTCAGCTCTGTTTTCATTCCCTGCAGAAGATCCTCAGTTCAGTCGTCGCTCTCTCTTCTCTTGGTCAATTAATCTGGCGATGGGAACAAACTGTAAAGTAGGTCAGAAGAGGAAGAAACCTGTTGAGGTGTAAAACATCAACTGCCAGAGGAGAATCAGCTCATCAGCTTCCAGATTGATTGGAGTCTCCTGCTGATTGACTTGATGTGTTTTCTGAAGCCTTCCACCAATCACTGCAGAGCGTTGATGGAGACTGATGAGCAGAAAACCCGTCAACATCAGTTCGGGTTCAGACGAGCCCAGAGCGACACCGAGGGTTCTGGAAATTAATGTTGGCATAAAGTTAGAGAGATGATGAAAAACACCTGACTGAGCTGAGATCAGCACAAAGAGGAGAGGAATCTCACATTGGTGAGTAAGAAAACAAGGACAATGGAGCTTTTGAATGAACTTTTATGAGTTTACAAAGTTTCTGTGACGAAGACTTGAGGATCTGCAGAGGTCGGTGAAGACGTGTGGTGCTGTGGGCTCTGAACAGATGAGCCTCTGGTTCTGGATCAGCTCTGTTCAATCTGCTCTAATCCAACTCCAGGCCGTTTCTCTGGAAGGTCCGGTTCGGTTGCCGAGGTGTGAATGCTAAGCTAACTCTAGTTCATCGACAAACCTGCTGCTTTATAGATCCAGCTGGTTGATCACAGCTAACTGTCTGGTTAGCTGCTAAATCACAGCTAACTGTCTGGTTAGCTGCTAAATCACAGCTAACTGTCTGGTTAGCTGCTAAATCACAGCTAACTGTCTGGTTAGCTGCTAAATCACAGCTAACTGTCTGGTTAGCTGTGTTCAGCGGAAACCAGCTAACTGTCTGGGTTTGGTTGAATGTATATGTGAAAGCGAACCGGACACCACTCCAAAAGCAGGAAGTTACTACAATGCAGGGCATTCTGGGTGAATACCACCAAAACAGACATGTTAGCTTAGCGCTAGCAGCAGAAATGGCTTCTGGTCTTCAGCCAATAACTAAAGAGAAATCCTCCAACACTAAATTCTGATGCCTCCATCTTGTTTCCATCTGGTGAAGAAGGAAGTTGCTCTCAGCATCTGTAGAGGTTTTAGTGTCGTTTCCTGCAGTGGTTCTTGGTGCAGCGCCCCCACAGGCCAGGAGGGGAACAGGCTGGTTGACTCAGAACCACAGCAGCTGGAGATGGAGCAGATGATCGGATTGTTACTCTCCTGATGTCCCACATGATTCTTCTTCTCTTTAGTCCATTGTTGGTTTTCTTCTCAGCCTCCTGCTAAATCACATCTTCTATTCCCACCATCATGATTCTTGTTAACTTCTTTATTGACCTTTTTTTTACTCAACAACTTCATCATCACTTTTATAAAATATTTATGACTGCATCTTCACTGTGAAAATGAATATTCATCCCACTCCTTATCCCCAAAGTTTTAAGCGAAGCTGTGAGTCTGCGTGTTCTTCCTCTGCTGAATGTGTTTTTGTCTCGGCTCTGTTTCTGTCTTTGTCTCGCTGCTTTCCGTTTTCATCCTGCTGTCTGCAGCAGTCAGGCTTTCGGAGCTGAAGTGACGGTTCGTATTCACCTCCTGCTTCCTGCTCTTGCTGTGGTCTGTTGTTCTCGCCGTGTTTCTGTCTCAGCTCTCCGTGTTTCTTCGTTCTAATGCTGAGGTGCCAAGCATTGATTGATGATCCCATTGTCACTCATTGTGTTCTTGCCAGAGCCGCATCACTTCCTCCTCCACAGCTTTGCATTTACTTGACATTTCTATTTATATTTTTATTCCTCCAATCTTCAACTTACACTCTGCAGATCATTTGTTTCCTTTTCCAAACTGTCTTCTCTTTCAATTTAATCACCGTCTTGTTTCAGTTTCCAGCTGTAAATCTCCAAATGAACCAGAATCATTTCTGTTTTCTACCTGAACTGGGTTAAATCTGAGTCACCCTGAAATCAATAAGCCATCTTCCTGCGGTAAATTAGAAATGCCAACATCTTCACACCTTATTTTTTTACGTGTGAACTGAAGTGGAACAGTCTGAAGAGAAAGCTTCCCTCTGCGTTTAAAAAAATCCCTACGCATGAATTCGAGCCGTTTCTGTTTCAGGAAACCTTTGTCAGGCTTCAAAAGAAATTTATGCAACTTATATCAGCAAACTGGTGACATCATGTGAGAGTTTGGGGGTCAGAAGCAACAATAAAAGGCTTTTATTTACATCAGACTACAGTTACCTTTATCTTGACTTCATCTTTAGCAAACCGTCAGATGTGTGCAGCGGTTCAACCTTGTGAGGATCCACTGGATTATTTATTGAATCTACTTTATCAGGCTCTTTGTTCGTGTCCAGTTGAAGTCGTGTATTTCAGTGGATCCTTCACCAAATGATCAGTCTGACTGTAAACGACCCTCCGCTGTTATTGTTTATATCCAGAAATTTTGTGCTGCAGGGAAAAAACACGATGAACCCTGGAGATGAAGGAATGATTCATTTAAAACACGCAGAAAAACCATTAAAAACACTCAAAACCTCTTTTGGTTTCAGCTGATTTCAGAGATTTTCTATTTGTAGTGTTGACAGTAGCAAAGCACCGCGTCCCTTTTTCTTTTGTCTATCAGGCGTTCATTTAAGATTTAGCGCTATATTGCTAACATAACAGCTAAATCTCCAGTTTGAGCTCCTGGAAAGTGTTGATTTCTGAAGCTTATTTTTGTGGAAAATAAACTTCATTAGACAAAAGATGAACGTTTGCATTGTCTGTTATCTTCTGTTTTGTTTGTGTTCTCACTGTTTTACATTGAACTCGTCTTTGTCTTATCGCTTATTCCTTTGAATTTTGTCTTTTATTTCTTGCCTTTCACCTTTTTCTCTCCAGACTCACAGCTTCCTGCTTTCAAGGCAGATCTCCAGTTGTCCCTCTTCCACCTCCTCTCTGCTTATTCAAGCTGGCAAGGCCACTTATCACAATTTAATTTACTTTCCCAGCATGGCGGTGGCTGTGTGTGTGTGTGTGTGTGTGTGTGTGTGTGTGTGTGTGTGTGTGTGTGTGTGTGTGTTAAAGAGAGAGAGAGAAAGAAAAAAAAAGAAGAGCCACACATTTGGACGAAAAAGGGAAAGTGGCCTGAAATCATCTTGTGTCTGATTTAATTTAGATGTGATGCATCATGTGGAGCTTGTGGTGGATTGAGAGGATGAGGATGTTTGCTTTCCTGTTACAAAGATACATAGAAGAAGAAATGATTCAAAATGTAGAAACATGTTGTTGGTGAGAAGTCTCTTGTGTACGTTACTGGAGAAAAACATTATCTGTAAAGCAACGGATGTATATGAATCAACATGAAAACACAAAGTAAATGCTCCAGATTGAGCTCATTTTCATGCTATCATGTTGATGGAGGAGATTAAAAAACATTTATAACTGCATACATGACAATTTGTTAAAACTGTCGCTAAGCAACAGTTTGGTATGAGATAGATAATCTGTGAAAGTTAGCAAATGTTAACTAGCGATCATGCTAGCTTTTTCTGTAGCTGTAAGTTGTTTCTCCACCATCAGCAGAGTTAGCAGCATGTGTGTGAGCTTGATTGACAGCACTGAGACCCGCCTCCTGGCTCTGATTGGCTGGTTTTCATTGGGAACGTTGCTTTGATCAGACAGTAGCTCAAAGACCAGGTGGTTCAGATCGATCTTTCAGCAGACTGAAACAACAAACTGTTGCAACATGGCGACGGTTTCAACAAATATGTAAAAACATATTTTTTATAAAAGTTACAAACTGCAGCTTTAATGTTTCTGGTGTCTGGAAATGTTCTGGATTTTCCAGAATGTAGCGTCACAAGTCAGCAAGCACTGGCCATCACCTAGCAACCCGGTGTGAATTCCAACATGTTTGGTCAGCTGGTTTTACCGATGTATGCGCTGCTGGAAAATATCAATTTACGTCATTTCTTGATCCTTTTCTGCAATGTTATATTTTTATGTCTTGTTTTATTTCCATTTTATTTTATTTTTTTTGTTTTTCTGAGGATGTCATAAAATACGTCAAACTAAACATAAATTCCAAAACAAACCTGTAGAGGAAACCTTTGTCAAGACACACAGAAGCAGCTGAAGAATTAAAATGCATTCTGTGTCACAGCCTTGTGAAAATAAAAAACATTTTGAGGTGGAATCATTCATAATGTCAGCAGTTTCATGAAAAAGGCTTGAAATAAACCCAGGGAACTGTGCACCAGTGTAGAGGCGTGTCATCCTAACCTCCCGGTGGAGCATCGTCACAGGAATAAGCAAAGGAAGGAGTGGATTTGTGGAGAGAGTAAACCCTGATGGGCTCTGGAGGATTTAGCGCTGCTGATCGACTGTTTGCAGGCTGCGCAGTCAGCAGCAGACTGAAACGTGGCGCAGGCCTTAAGTAATTGGTTCTGCTGGAAGCTCTGACTGATGGACCCTCTGCTCTGCTCTCCACTCAGCATTCAGTCATCGGGTTACCAGAATCGGTGCCAAACATGATGAAATCCATTTTTGGATATTAAAGGGAGCTTTTTTGCTATTTTACATCATGTCATAATGTTTTGATGAGGGCATCAAAAACACACCTGAAATGTTTCCTCACACAGCAGTCCTCCCCCACTCGGCTCCTTCAGACTAGCCAGCAGCAATTAGGAAACACCTGATGGAACTTAGCTCATCCTACAACTATATTTAGGCTCAAAGCTCCTAAGAACAAATGTAAGCAAATGGCATAATGAGGACCATTGATGTGATCGCTTCCTGAAATGAGAGGGTTGGAAAGAGCAGGAACTTCTTAAAGAGACAGAGACATGATGTCATACTCAGCTTGCTTACGAAATATGTAGAAACAGACAAAGGCTATCTAGATATTAAGTTTGAAATTAAATATTTATTTTCCAAACAAAACATTTAATATCTAAACTATAGACTTCATTTTAAGCTAAACATTTAGCATAAATATTTGAGTGCTACCTAAATATTTAGCTAACAGCTACATATTTAGACATGTATATATTTAAACATATAGCTAGTTGGAAATTAAACATTTAGCCTATTTTGGAACTCTGACATGTTTTCTAATTTTCTGTTAAAATAAAAAATGCCAACTATAAATATTCTGGCATTTTTCTTTTGGCGCCCCCACTCGCTGGCGCCCTTGTGCGATATGTATACCCAGATTGTGCAGCTGACCTCCCTCTCCTCTTGATCCTCCCTTCTCCTGACTCCTCATCCATCCGCGCCCCCGAGGTCCTCCGCGCTCCTCCTCACCCGCCCGCCTGCGCGCTCAGACGGTGTGTGTGTGTGTGTGTGTGTGTGTGTGTGTGTGTGTGTGTGTGTGTGTGTGTGTGTGTGTGTGTGTGTGTGTGTGTGTGTGTGTGTGTTTGCTGCTGGGAGCGAGTCGAGCAGCGGAGGACACTTTCCCCTCTTCACTCCAACATGCTCACTGCTTCGGCTGCGGACTGGCTCTAGATCACACGGTAAGAAGCTTCTCCTTTTTGCGCATTTTGCGGGGTTCGGTACAGGTGCGCCTTTCTGTTGTGCGCACTCCATGCGGGCATCCCTGGCTGCTGATTCTGGGCCATGTGGAGCAGCTCTGCTGCTGCTGCTGCGTTGATCTGGGATGGATCACAATGAAACATCAGCGGTTGTTTGTTGGGGGTTTTGCGCTCCGAGCGCAACCTCGTCCCGCCGTTTGCGAACTTTAAGGAGCGGGAGTGAAACCTTTAAGGGCGCTGTTGCGATTTTTGCGTGTGTTTTGCTCGCTTTATGGTGCTTATATCCGGTTTAATTTGCGCTCTGCTCCCGGAGGGGCTCGATCCTCGGTGTCCGAGGATCGGAACCAAACTCTGGGTTCTGCTCGGGAAGGAGAGAAACTCAGCCAGTCTGATATAAAAACAAAAATCACAGTAAGTTTGGTGAAAACACGCAGCATCCCGCACGGTTTTGGTGGAGCTGCTTTCTGACTGGAGTAAACCTCAGATTGTATTGATGCGCCTCTTGGAGGAGAGGCTGGCATAAAAAAGAAGGAATAATGAAGATGAATCATGAATCCTCCCTGTGCTTTCATGTATTTAGCATCTTTAGCACCAGAAACCTCCTTTGTGTGGAGCTGTTCGGACCTCCCATCCGAACAGCTCCATAAAACTGCCTTTTTTCCCATGTTATTTATATTTTCAGCCGGTTTTGCACAAAAGAATCCACTTTGACTCAGTGCTGCTCGCTGCATCTCATGTCACACTTTAAAAGCGACGCGTTTCGCTGAATCTGCAGCTCTGAGGTGTGTTTTGGTCCGTGGTGCAGGGCTGCAGGGAGGAACAAGAGGCATGAAGTGTGACTGTAGTTTCAATGAGGAGTCTGTGGGTGCAGCAGCATGCATTAGAGGGGATCCTCCTCCTGTTCGCAGAAGCTGCAGCGGGGCTTCCCTGGGCTGTTCCTGCTGTTGGGGGGCTTCCCCAGCAGCAGATGCAGCGTGTTTTGCTGCTGAAGTCCTGCTCGGGCTCGGTTCTTTCTGCTCTGCTGGGATGACTGATGTTTCCTTTTCTTTGTCCTTCAACAACACGATGCTCTGGATTCACTGCTTGCAGACTGATGCTTGCCTCCTCAACATATTTATTGTTTTATGAGCCATATCCAATTGCTGCTCTACTTTATACTGTATATCGCCTGTTGTATTATTCATTACACCTTCTCTTCTGTCTCTCCTCTGCTGGAAAAGAGAAAGTCTCCATGTTTTCTGCTTCCTTTAACCCGCGTTGATACCATCAGGCACCAGGAACCAAAACACACCGGAGAGCTGCAGATTCAGCGAAATGCGTCGCTTTTAAAGGGCGACCTGAGCTGCAGTGAACAGCAGCGAGTGAAAGTGGATTGTTTTCATCCTCACGCTCCCAGAATTAAACATGTCTCAGGGGAAAAGTCCAGACAAACCCACAGCGCCTTAAAGCGCCTGCCTGGTAGCAGGACAGAGCAGAGAGCGGTTATGTAACATTTATCAGCTCTAATTTACATCTTATCTCCTGCTTGACTCCTTTTAGCCCCCTTTAACTCCATTAACCTCCTTTAGCCTCTGCGCTAGCTCGGCTAATCTCCCTCTTTGCTAGCATATGTAGCTAACTTTAAAGACGTCTCGCGCCGTTAGCTTCCCCCGAGGTTTTTCACATAAATCACAAATCGCTAATTGACTGTCTGTTTTGTAAATTTTTTATCGTCATTTGTTTAGACATTTTCGGATTTTTACTATTAAGTTCAAGTTCAACATGTTTTTATTTTGAAGGGGCCGCAATTTCGTTTGCTTCTCCGTGACGTCATCACGTCGAGGCGCCATGATGGACGTCGGGAGAATTGACCTGCGATTATTTATCTCAGAATGTCTTCTATGATTTGACTGGATTAAAAAGTAGTCACAACTTAACTATGACGATTCAAAATTATGTTTTTAAATATCTGACCTGAGAATTAAGCCCAGCTTGTTAAGCCCCACTGAGCTGTCCAATCAGTTGCCTGAAGAATTTGGGGTTTTGCAAACAAAATGGTTAGAAAATGCCACAATGTAGAAAGAATTAGGATTTTAGGGGAATGCAAGATTTTGTGGACTTGAAGACTGCTTCAAAAATCTGCAAATAATTTCGTAATTAATTATTTTCTAAAAACCTAATGGTGAAAAGTTACAGTGTCAATCCATATTAAATGGAGCATTTCCCAAAATCTTTTTTATTGTTTAAAATGTCAAAATGCTACGTAAATCTTGCATGTTTCATTAGAATGTTAATTAAGTAAATTTGAAACAGAAAAGCAGCCTAATTAAATACATCTCTAATTTGTTTGGATATGTATTAAGATGAATTTTGACAGGTCAAAATTACAGTTCCAGATTTGCTCTCAAAATATCTGTTATTTAATTTACATTTGTTGAATCTATAAATTTTCTATCTAACTTTACATTTAAGATATGTTAATTGAATTAGGACAAGTCATAACAAAAGCTGAAATATCTCCAACACTGCAAAACACAAAGTCTTACCAAGCATTTTTGTTTTAAGTGCAAATATTTTAGTACACCTGAAATGAGACAAAACTAACTCACAGATTCTCAGTTTTAAGTCAATTATTGCATAATATTAAGGAAAAGTTCAGGCTAAACTGGCAGATTATTTAATTTATAACAAGAAATTTTTACCATTTTACAAGTAAAATAATCTGCCAATCAACTTGTAATTTTTAAGGAATTATTGACTAAACAAAAGTTTCTGTTTCTTGCTGAAGTTACTGTCACGTGATTTTGTTTTATTTCAGGTTTACTAAGTGCTAGAAACCAGAACAAAGTTATTTGGTAAGATTTTTATTTTTTGCAGCAATTTCACTTTTTAACTAGTTATAATTTAAGTAATTAATTGTAGATATCTTGAATTGAAAACTTTATGCAAGTCAATAGTAAATTTGACGTTACTTATTCCAGTCAGAATGTAATTGGAGATATCTTAGTTAAGAAATATGACTAATTTTAAACCAATTTTCTATTAAAACGGCCTGCCATACAAAGTATGGGCGTCAAACTCCAGTTCTGTAAGTTTTAGATGTTTTTTCTGCTTTAATCCACACAAATCAAATCAACTGATCATCAATCGGAGTCTGCAGAGGATTCAGCCATTTGTGTTAGAAAACGCTGGTCCCAGTTTCTGTTTTTCTAAACACATTCATCCAACCTGAAAGGTTTATTTTCTCCACAGGGATTTTTTATGTTATGCCACATCAAACACATCAAACTAATAATAAAAAACCCCAACATATCAAAGTGACAGTGATTCTCTGTGGGTTTGTTCTGCTCACTGTTTTGTCCTCTTCCTCGTCTCTGGTCCTGATTGATCTCTGGGGACATTAGCACAGAGTTTCTTCCTCTGCGGCTCCTTAATTACAGAAATGATGTGGATGGCTGTCTTTCTGAGAGGAGGAGCGTCACAGTATCTTAACCTCACCGGGGGATTGGCTCTTTTCCTGCAGGACAGATAGTTGCCTTTTGCTAATGTGGGAGTCCTGCAGCGAAAACGCTTTCTCTGGCTTGGTGTAAAGAGCAACAGGAATCTGGAGGATGGTTTCCAGCGTGCGCCTCGCTGCGGTTTCGTTTTCAGGAAAGAAGTGATGAACAGATAAATAAAAGTCTCCGGGACGGAAATGAGGAAGTTTTACGGCATCTAAATTATCTTCTGGAGTTTGTGTTTACACAGAGATCATGACTTCCAGTCCTCAACATTCAGGATTCACTCCCATCAGCCCTGTTTGGTCCACCTTAATCCAGATCCAGACTGTTTTAATCCAGCTCCAGTCCGGCTGCCCAGGAAGTCCAGTTCGGTTGATGAGGTGTGGATGCTAATCGACCTCTGACCTCTGTCCTCCAAATCTCGGCCCGAGTTTGGTTGAAGTGAATTCTGGTTCGGTTTGAATGCATATGTGAACGCCAAGCTGACTGGAAACCGTTCCAAAAGCAGAAAGTGAACTACAGGGCAGGGCATTCTGGGTAAATACAACCAAAACAAAGCATTAGCCTCATGGTAGTGGCAGAAATGTCTCATGGTTTTTATCAAAAGACAAAAGAGAAATCCTCCACGCTGAAATCTGACGCCACTCCATTATTGTCTACGTTTCATGGAGAAAGTCGCTGTGGTCAGAGTCGTCTTTATTACTATGTAGAGAAACTCCCATTAGCTCTTCCAGGGAAACTCCTTCTAGCTTATAAACGATAAATTATGGAGTATCTATAATTATCTTGCAGCCCAGAAAAGGAACGAGAACAAACTTAGAATCCAGAGGAACTCGCCTCACTACCTTAGAGCCACATCATCATCAGAACAGGAATCCTGATAAAACCCCTAATAGTTTATAAATTACTTATTCTTAAACATGGGAACTTTTATATAGTTTTATATGTTTTCTTCTTTTGCTCTTTCCTTTGGTTTGTGTTTCCTTCTTATTCATGTAAAGCACTTTGAACTGTCTTGTTGCTGAAAATGTGCTATGCAAATAAAATAACCTCCAGAGGTTTTGGTGTCGTTTCCTTCAGTGGTTCTTGGTGCAGCGCCCCCACAGGCCAGGAGGGGAACAGGGTGCTCAAAGGGTTGTGTTTCTCCTTAATGTGTCGAGTCCTGATAATGTCCCCGATATTTGAGTCAAATGTGATTTCACATTGTGCGTTTTTACAAGCGGACTCTGTCAACAAAGCCACGTTGGTGGCGATCTTTGCTCCCATTGGACAGAAAGCAACAATCCACATCAGGCTGTGTGACCTTCCTCAGGCACCTGCTTGCTGGGTTTTTTGTTTCTATCTTTAAGAAATTTCTGTTTGTGTTTCCTGCCAGACTTGTTGAGTGGTTCGGTTGAAACGTTGTCTGTGAGGGTCAGCTGGTGAGATGCAGCTGCTGAAGTCATGTTTAAGTGAAGAAAGACATTTTTCTGGTTTCATTTCCCTCTCAGGATTTGCGCCGTTGCTACAGGATGCCTTCTTGAGAAAGGGAAAGGTGGGTCGCTGTGACCCTGATCTCATCTTTTGACTGCTGGACGCTGTTTTATTGAAATGTAAAAGTTTAGGGATGAAAGTTGTGCCATAGATGATCTAATAAAACTTTTAGTGGAGGTTTGTGGAAATAGTAGCACAGAGAATTTATGCTCTTTCAGAAATTTGGTATTGAGTTGAAACAATTAATCAAATAAATCATGATTAATCAATTACTGAAATAGTCGACAACTAATTGAGTAGTTGATTAATAGTTAGTTAACTGGAGAAAACAGACTGTAAAAATGGGCATTTACTGAACAGTAATTATGACAAAACTCTGCACATATACATAAATTGCATTTAAGATGGAAAAAACAAATTTTCCTGTAAATACGTTTCACCCAGAACTCCTCAAGTTTCAGTTCAAGCTTCTCTTGATTCAGATTCTGCAAAAATACAAAATAAATCTACCATTAAGCATTTAAGTTTTTCATTAAAATTTTCATCAGAAATTGTTCTGATGATTCTGTCTGATCTAAAACAGGAAAAAATGTCTATTATTAGGTGTCTGAAAATATCTGGTCCAACAATAAATAACATTTTAAAATTTACTCTTTTAATCAAGTGTTAGACCAGGACCTTATGCAGAAGTTAAGCTCAGTCACAAACTGATAGTGACTGAATCATTTGGGAGGATTTGTGCGCCTGTGTGAACTCCGGCAGCGCTCCTCATGATGCAGCACACGCAGGCGCTGCAGCAACGCTGCATCATTTATGAGGTGATAATGGTGGAGTTGCAATGACCGCCTGCGTCTGAGCGGCTCCTCCGCCATCAAATCCCACTCTGCTACCATCAACATCACATGTCAACACACACACACACACACACGCACGCACGCACGCACACACACACACACCTGTGCACTCTGTAAATCACCGCTCTCTACTTTCTGTGCCATTATTATGTTACATAACCAGAGGAACTGCAAACCGTTCCTGCTGATGTTTGAGTCTTTCCATTTTCCAGCTTCCTTCCTCCACTTCGCTGAACTCAGTGAAATGTCCTGTAATCTGTTTTATTCCCTGTGAAATAATAATATATTCAAGTAGAGATTATTATGTTTTGTCTTGATCACTGAAGCACCAAACAAGTAAGTCAATAATTTTAGATTTTTTTTTTAGTTTTGTTGTCTGATTTTTTATAGATTTACACTGGAAACAGTAACAAGATTAACAGGAAGCATAAAACAATCTTCACCTTTTTGCAAAAAGACATTTTAATCGTCACTACATTTAAAAAAAATCTGGCCTTTTGATGCTTTAAAAAGAAAGTGAGACATTTTCTAAGCTGCATAAACCCTTTTATTCTGACCTAAATATAAATTTTTGAATTAAACAATGTATTAATATTATTAAAATACTGTGGTTGGCCAATATAAAGTAATAAGCTTAAGATATTTTTATTTATCAGTAGCTAAACAGCAGCTATCACAAAATTTGTTTTACATCTTTTTCAAACGAAAAAGTCAAATTATAATGCGAATAATCTAACTTTTCCCACTAGTAGAGTATCTTATTTAGGCTGTGACGTCTTTTTTACATTTTTCTGCGGTTCCTGCCGCAGCTGTTCCACATTCCCTCTGATTTGGTTCACCTGTTTTCCTCCATCATTCTATTTGCTGGATTCTTCTTCTGGTCTCTGCCAGTCAGTCTTCTTCATCAAACCTTCTGAGGTTCATTAGTGGCTCCCTGCCTTTATTTGGCACCTGAAAACACCAACCATGACAGTAAATGATCACCAATCCACTCATGACGTTTCCACTCTGCTGCTCCTTGTATGGTGAATAGTTCCCACACACCACCGCCGTTGTTCTGCATCCGTAACAAATGATGTTTAAAGCAGTTCGTTCCTTTTGGGCTCCAGCTGAAATGTTTTATTTAGTCAGTATAGATTGAAAACAGGTGTCTTAATTTATTCAAAACCAAAACGAAGGTATTCATTATTATTTAACGGCTCCCTGTAAAGGAAAACAGCAGCTATGCTTGCTAAACGCTTGCAAACACAATGAATTATTAGTGGATGAATCATGAATCCAATCCAGCACCGCAACGAAGCCTCCAGATTTTTAGTTTTTAACTTGCGTAAAATTATATTACAAAATTAAATAAAAGCAAATGTTTCTTTGGTCACTGTCTGCAGAGCAGCATTCATTGTTGACCATATTAGAAGTTTAATTTCATTCATACTTCTGTATTTTTCTCTTCTGATTTCTGTTTCAGCTTTTACCTTCTCTTTTGTCCTCTTTTCTGTCGTTATCCTTTAACATCTCTTCCTTTTGGTTCACTCTTAATTTTCTCTCTGCAGTAACCTCCTCTCTGTTCCCACACTCCACTCCTCCGCCTGTCGGAGCTATCTGTCATCCTGTGATCCCAGGTGCTGCAGCAGCGTTGGAGGGCTCTTGTGTGGGCAGGTTCATGCTGGATCAGCTCCAAGTGCACCTCAGGTTAGAAGAACAGGGAATCCACAACTCTCAGTTCGTGATATAGCAATTTATTTTCAAACCTCTCTTAACAGGCAGGTTTGACTTCATGTCAGATCAAAATTAACTCCTCATTTGATTCAAATCCTCAGACTAAAATATTTACTTTATTTTTTTATTTATTTTTTCAACCTGCATATTAAATAAGTTTTTAGGGCTGTGATAAAAGCAATGGTTTTATAGATCTCAGTGTTCTGGCTGAAGATCGGAGCTATAAACAAGGGTGGCAAGCACCAGCTTATTTGGATTTGAAGTGACAGACGCCCTAACATGAATCATTCTGAAAGAAGCTCCTGAATAAAATCTGATTTAAGAATGACTTTGTGCAAAAATGTGATAAACTTGCATTGTATAGGGCACAGGCCTAACTTAACGAGTTCAAGGAAGAATAATGAGTCGGCTCACCTTCCAGGTTCTTCACCTGCAGCACAGAGCTGCAGAACAAGCAGCTTAGTGATGAATAAAGATGATGCCTATGGTGTTTGACCTCAGTGGGTCTCATTCAGAGTCCGTCCAATCAAAATGTAAAGCTGGTCGCAGTTTGTAATAAAAATGTGGTATGCATTGATGATGCAATGATTTGAAATCCTAAAACAGAGTTTATGCACTGCAGCTTTAGTAAAGTCTTTTCTTCCACTGTGGGATTAGATGCTGAATGACTGAATGCTGCTGCTGCTTCCTGAATCCTGATTGGCTGCTTGATGAATCTAATTAAATCATGCTAAAGTTAATGGCGCCACAGATCACTCACATTTTGGTCTCTGTAAGCGCCATCTAGTACGCTTTGATCCAACTCCAGTCCATTTGCTTAGAAAGTCCAGTTCGGTTGGTGAGGTGTGAATGCTAAGCTAACTCTGGTCCGCCTGCAAGCCTCAGTCTGCATTCAGTTGAAGGGAACTCATGTGAACGCCAAGAGGACCAGAGACCGCTCCAAAAGGAGGAAGTGGGCTACAGCACAGGGCATTCTGGGTAAACTCAAACAAACAAAAGTGTTAGCATAGCGCTAGCAGGAGAAATGACTCGTGGTTTTTAGCTAAAGACTTAAGAAAAATCCTCTAACCGATAAAATCTGATGCTTCCAGTTTAGTTTCCCTTTGGTGAAGAAGGAAGTTGCCAGAGTTTTCTTCAGAAGTTTTCCTTCAGTGGTGGTTGACGCAGCGCCCCCACAGGCGAGGAGGTGAACAGGTTTTTTAAAGAGAGAAAGAGAACCACAGGGCTGAACAAGTATTACAACTTTGGTTCCAAACAAACAGAATCTACTGGATGGAAAAGTGTGAAAACAAACTACATTTCTCTCAGGTGTGAGTGTGATGGAAAGCTTGTACTAAATTAATTAAAGTCCACAAATTTCCTGGCATTAGCATCATAACATGAAGAGCTGCTACTGTATTTTATTTTGAAATTGAAATAAAATCTGGTACCAGTTGCTAACTTCTGTTTTTAGTTATTATGATGGATTTTATCCAATCTGTAGATTTTAATGTTTCTCTTCTAAATACTTAAAAATCCACTGAAGCGAAGTAAAGTTACCAAAAATGATTCTGGCAGAACATCTCTGAACCTCCCACTCATCACCAAAATCAAAATCTGGCTCCTCAAGCTGCTCCAGTCCGCCTCTTTTCTCAGCCTTTGATTGGCAGGAAGTAAATGTTTTCCTGGAGGATCATCAGGAGACGAAGCGACATCAGCAATTTGTTGAAGATATTCAGGATCCGACAAAAACATTGAATGAATCCAAGTTTGTTTGGAGATTCCCGTTTTCCTGCAGGTGGATGTTGACGGGCGGCGTTGGATTTGCAAACGTCCCACCGGTCCACTGGTCCGAGTCCAGGACGTGTCCCACCAGCTGGCCTCTGATTGGCTGGCGTCCCGGCGTCGCTGTGGGCCTGTTACATCATCGTCCATCAGACCAAACGCTTTCTGGTTCACATCTCGACGCCTCGGCTCAGACTCTGCAGCTTTTACTTATCTGAGCACTGAGATCTGGCAAGTTGAGAGGAAAACCCTGTTTTCTAACCGTGAAGAGAAAATTCACAGCTGAATGAAAGTTTGTGGAGACCTGAGAGGAATCTGGAGCTGCAACTAATGATTATTTAAGAAACGGATTAATCTATTGATCAGTTGATAAAAAATTTGACACATTTTGAAGATTTTTCATTTAACTGCTTCTTACGATATTTGAAATGCGTTGAAAAATCCAAATAAACATTCAGTTCCCTTTTCAAATGAGAAAATAATCATTTTATTGCTTAAAATGCACTGGCAGCATCACTTTGGATATTTTGCAGCAAAGGCTGCATTTGCAGCCAACGTGAAAAACTCGGGCCTTTCATCAATGCAGTGCAGAAATAATCTGGAGATTATTTTTATTAAGTGATTTCTAATTGTATAGAAAAAGATTAACAGGAGATTAAAACATTCCTTTTTTTTCTTTACAGAATTTGAACTGGTGCTTGACAAGTTCTCAACATATCCACATTTCCTTTTCATCTTAAATGCAAAATGTTTGATTTAAAGCTCTGACGTAATTTCTGCTCTGTGTTGTTGACGGTTTTTAAGTCGGATCACAAAACTCTGATCTTTGTCTCAGAACGTCTGAGCTGTCAGGTCCGATTGTTTTAACTGCAACGCGACTGAACTGTACAGACCAAACCCAACCATCAGTCTGTCAGTGAAAACTCTTCCTCCTCTTCATCAGTTCTGCTCCCGTCTTTAAAATAACCGAGTTGTTATCTCAAACGTCAGAGGTCGAGTTGTTTAAAATGTCATCCCACCTCCGCACACGGTGACCTCACTGAACCGGTCAATGATCTCATTAAAGCGCCGGTAATTAGAGAGAAGCTGCGGCTGTGTTTGGATTTATGATGTGTGTTCAGGTTGGCGGCACAGAGACGCTCTACAGTCTGATGCTTCAGTCCGTCTGCGCCAAGCAGCTGCTGCACTTTGCTTTAATCCGTGTAAAACGAAATCACTTTAGTTTCTGCTGGAAGCAGCAACGTGAGGGTCGGGACTCTTAGGAGAATGTCCTGCAGTTTTTATGTTTTATCGATTTCACCTCAACGTTTAAAACTTGTAATGATTTGTTTTGAGCCGAAGCTTTTGAATGCAAGCTAAACCGCAGCATCACTGTTTCTGGACAATGATTGGTGTTTGCTGGTGTGAAAACCAGATGGTTAGTAAAATCTTTTGACTTGTGCAAACATTCATGTGGAACAAGCTCAGGTAACGTCTGCATCTGCTCATCCAGCAACACAATCATCAACAACATCAACGGAGGGAGGAGAGAGACGCTTTCTGGCTGGAAACTCCATCACTGTTTTGAGTTTGTCGACTAAAAATTATAATATTAAAACAAAGTTTCAACCAACATGTAGGCTGTTTTCTCTCCTGACCAACCAAAGCTGCAGCATTTGTTTCGTTTCCAGCTGCAGTTCTTTTTGTCAAACCAACCAAACCCTTTGAGCAACCTGTTCCCCTCCTCGCCTGAGGGGGCGCTGCACCAACAACCATTGAAGGAAACAACATGAAACTGAACACAACTTTCTTCTTCACCAAATGGAAATGCATTTTGAGCAAAACCAGATTTCAGCGGCTAGATGATTTCTCTTTGTCTTTGGCGAAACATTATGACCCCTTTTTCCTACTAGCGTTAGGCTAACATGGGTTAGGCTAACATGCTAACATGCGTTAGGCTAACATGCGTTAGGCTAACATGCGTTAGGCTAACATGCTAACATGCGTTAGGCTAACATGCTTGCATTTACCCAGAATGCAATCTGTAGTTCACTTCCTGCTTTTGGAGCGGTTCAGATACTGAACCAGAGTTCACTTCAACTGAACCGAGACCGAGGTTTGTAGGACCAGAGTTAGCATAGCATTCACAGCTCACCACCCGAACCGGACTTTTCAGATAAATGGACTGGAGTTGGACTAAACTGGACTAAACTGGGCCTCCAACAAATGAAACCTCCAACCTTTTTTCTTAGTGATGACCAAAGAGAAGCTTTCAATGCCAGTAATCTTGACTTTTTTCCAGTTGCTGCTCTGACAGCAGTGTTCACATTTGAGTTTTTCCTGCAGGGATATGTGAGGCTCAGGGTTCACATGAGGCCCTTCGATCCTCGCAGGGATAAATGTGTGGCTGAGTGTCAGCTGGAGTTGTGGTTGTTTTGTGTTGTTGGCGTTGTGTTTCTTATCCGACAGGCTGCCTGCGCCACGTCTGGTTGCTCCGCCTGATAACTGGCTGCTGTTGCTGCTCTTTTAACATTCACAGCTACGCTCGTCTCATCTCACGCCAAATGCCACTCTGTTAGCGAGTGGTTCAGAAAAATCCTGGAAAGCCCAAAAGGGACATTTATCAAATCTGAGCGATGAATATGTTTGAGTTCCAGGCTCTGGGCGACGACGGCTGCTGCTGCCGTTTCTGTTTAGTGTCGAAAACAAAACGCAAGCGGCTTTCAACCAACGACTCAATCACATGAATGATAAAGATTTGAAAAGACTAGGTTTCAGGCAGGGTGAATTTTATAGCTTGTTCTTACTGATTTGAGTAAACCCTCAGTCACACGTGTCAAACTTGAGGCTCGTGGGCCAAATCCGGTCCACAGTGGCTTTTTATGTGGCCCTCTAGCCTCCAGAGGAGCATATAAATGACTTCAAAATATTTTGCTTTTAAGATATTATTTTGTTAATATAAGTTCAACTGAAGTTACTGATTTAGCATTAGCTTCCAGCCTCTGGTGTAGTGCTTTAGCCTTAGTAGAGGTAATGTTCGTATTTAGTGCTTTAACCCTAAAAGAGCTAATATTTCTGATTAGTGCTTCAAGTTTCAGGAAATTAATCTGGGATCTAGAAAAGTAACTTTAAGGTTTACAGAAAGTAATCTACAGGTTCTTGGAAAATAAACCCATATATTTTGGAAAGTAACCTGTAATTGTTTTAGAAGGTGATCTGCACGTTTCTACAGATTATTATTTATTCCAATTTTCGTTGCATCCGTCAAACGTTTTTTGCGTAAATCGTGGCGGATCGGCGTGTGATAAAAGAGCAGCATCCATCACCAGCCTGGAGCTGGAATCGACTGTAATATGTTGCCAGCCGGGTCCCAAAAAGCAGTTTATAGTTGAGTCTTTATTGTTTCAGTCTCTGTCACAGCCTGAGATGAAACAGGAGATCAAAACCGAAAATCATCAAAGCTGAGGTCAGATAAACAAAATGTTGCTCAGACATGAAGCTGAGCTGTGATCCACTGCAGTCGCAGTTCAGATGCCCAAGACGAATAACTTAGAACTCGATTGATCGCTAACTGGAGGACAGACTCAGGCCATTTGCTGAAAGAACAACACACTCAGAAACAATAATTAAGACAAAACTGGAAAAAAGATACCTGTATATTAAGATCAAATAAACTTTACTGTTAATCTGTTCTACCTGAACCGGCTTCACCTGGTTCAAACTCTTTAGGAAAAGTTTCTATCCAATTATTAATCACTTCATTTATATTTAAAAAATCCCAATATCAGCCCTTTACTGCATTGACATAAAGTCGAGTAGCGAGAGCTGAACTTTCCTCATGCTGATGATAAAATAGGTTTTAGCTACAGACGCATCTTTTGCTACAAATGATGAAGCGTTTGCTAAAGTAATGCTGTTTTATGCAATAAAACTTTATTTTCTAATTTAGAAAAACTAATCAAATTGTTTATTTGCATCTTTTAATGTATTTCTTATATTCTATAAAACAGACTTAAGTAAAGAATGTACAGAACCTATAATTTTTTATGGATTAATCCTCAGAATAGCTGAAAAATCTACAGAATAACGTAGAACTGAAATAGTGATGAGTTGCAGCCCTCGGCATCCTGACTCGTGTTTAGAATAGTTTTGATATGTGAATAACCTTCAAGGTTCCTGCGGCCAGCATGTAATGGACCATGAAGGTAGAATAAATGAAATGCCAACAACAAATGAAAATGTTGTGAGAGGAGAAGAAGCATGAAGGAAACGAGATGGGAACACGCAGCCTGTGTGGCGAGTCGGGGATTGTCGTGGCTGTAATTACAGCGCCTGATTTAAATGAGGAGAGTGAAGCCGCTCATCACGTCGAGGCGACGCCGAGCTGGAGGCAGACGGCTCCATTTCACAGCCATTAACACGCGGCTGCCTGGACTGTCAGGACGGCGACGTGCCGAGACGATTCCAGCTGAAAGCAGAGGAGCTTCCCGCTTCTCCACAGGCTCCTCGTTCACCAAGAGCACCCAGAGATCTCTGCTTACCGACCCGGAGACCGCCCAGCGGCGGAGTGGGAGGAAACGCCTCAGGAAATGCAGATCTTTATTTTGGACGAGCACCTGATTTTAAGGCTGCATAGTAAAAAAAAAAAAAAAAAGACTAAATATTGCAACTGAAATCTGAGAAATTCAGCTTCAGGGGTAGAAAATCTGATGTTCAGTGGGGCTGAAATGATTCATCCGATTAATCGCATTGAATCAGTCAGTGAAATACCTGTCAACTAATCAATTAAGCATTTCTTTGCAAACTGAAAAAAGGTGTTTGCTGAAACATACTCAGAATAGTAATTAAGCTAAAACTGAAAAAATGACAAGCCACTGAAGTTTCTTTTATGTCAAATTTGATACATTTCCATAACAAATGAAGACAAATGGATCCTTACTTATGCTATCAGATGGTGCTAAATGCTTAATTTGGCGCCTTTTATGAACGGATTTATTGCCCTATTATCTTATTGGCAATGCAAAAGTTAATACTTTGAGCTTGAGGTCCTGATGAGTTGCAGCTGAGACATTTTGCATAAAACCTAAAGATTTTTGTGTTTCTCTGCAAAAACACAAAATTTTATCTAGTACAAATATTTCAGTACTTGAAATAAGATAAAACTAATTTGCACTAAACTTTTCAGAATGATATAGCAGCTTGTTTTAAATCAGTTTTCCTTCATTTTAAATAAAATGTACTAGTTTCACTGGTAGAATATGTCACTAATTAAATGGGGGAAATATCTTAATATAAGGGAAATATCTGCTATGTTTCCACTTCGCTGTCTGTCGGATCAGTTCAGAGTTCAGCTGTTAGCAGGTTTTCAGAAAACAGTACATATGTAAAGATCGTTACCTAGCAACCTCGGTGAAACTCAGCTGGTTTCAGATGTTTGGTACAATGGCTGCTGGAAAAGACAAGTGTTTTGTTGTTGACTCGCCATCCAGAAACTGCTTGCTGCATTTTTGTTGTGTTTTGCAGAAGGCTCCACTTCTGCTTTTCAAAGTTGTGTGGTTGTGTAATTGCACGTCTGTTTGCAGCTTTTTTTATGTGCGAGTGTAAGTTGAGTTGGCGGCCAGCAGCAGCTGATTCAGACTTAAAGTGACAGAGGCTCTAAAACGCTTCAAAAGAGGGAGCATAAATGAATGAACATGTTTTGTATAGGCCACAGAAATATCCTGACCTGCTCTGGGAAGCGTCCAGGTCACCGTTAGATAAATGCATGTTTGCTCTGACCCAAACTGGAGGTTTGGTTTACTCTCCAGTCAGCACTGGGACGGAAAGTTGTGGGTTTGACCAAGTTTCTGTCTGCTTGGAGCGGAAGGACGAGCTGTTTCTGGATGATCGGCGCTTCCTTCAGCCTCTCTGCATAATCTGCAGCAAACACGAGGAGTGGAGGAGAAACAATTGGCTCCTGCTGTTTTCTCTCTGCTGCACTGAGGCTTTGATCGTTCTCACAGTGCAACACTCACTCCAAGAGCTCAATATACTTTAAAACAACTAAAAAACTGCAGATTTCTTTTTTAAATTTTTTTTTATTCCAGGTAGTTAAAATTGAGTTCAGCTGGAATTAAAATAAGACTTTGTGCAGTTTGGCAGATTTTTATGGCCTTGCAGAAACTTTTTATTGCCTCAGTGATTCGACTTTATGAAATTTCACTCCTCATATCAGCCTTTCCTGTTTTCACCTCCTACTAATTTATGTTGCATCATAAAATATGTGCAACCTGGAACGTTTTGAAAAGGGACATTTACTTTGCAGTAATTCAACAAACAGAGAGGCAAACAGCAGCGATGTGCAAAACTCTTAAACCAGTCCAGCAGAAAGCAAACAGAACCAGAACTCCAGGTCTGAACCAGGAGCTCTGACCTGGTTCAGTTATATGTTTTATTTTAAACAAACCTCAACAGTCTGATAGAAAATACTGAATATTCTCATATTCAGAGAATAAAATGGATTCTCACATTTTCTGGAATTGCAGTAACAAACTTTGATGTATTTGATCTCAATTTTAAGTCATAAATCGATGAAAAGTTGTGGATAATTGTGAGGTAGAAGGAAAACGGTGCATGTTTTCAGTTGATATCGACGGATGCAGACAGTCGATGTTTAAACGGCTTAGTAAAGGACGCAGGAACTCTTTGTGTAAATTACAAGGTTCTGGTTCCTGGCAGAGTGAGTCCATGTGACAAACACAGATAGCGCCTTGGCTAGCAGCTAGCTATGCTAATTTAGCTAGCTAGGCGGTAAGTAGCACAGTGAATATCTCAGATATTTATGTTGGCATCACACATTGGTGTGTTTATATTGTTTATAAGCTAGGAACAGAGCGTTAGCTCTAAAGCTAGTGTTGCCATAGCAACTGTTAGCTGTTCACGGGCGTGGTGACCTGGGTTGTACATCGGATTTGTATTTCATGCTTGTTGCACAGAATGAGTGATATTTTGAGATTTGATCGGCGTTATTTACATTGAACTGAAAACGCTAGTTTCCGTAAAACGCCGCCATTTTTTCCTTTCCAGTATTTTCTCCCAGTCGTGTCGAGGCGGCCTGCCGCCTTGTGGCGAAGCCTCTGAGGGCGCCGCGTGTTTTCCTCTCGTTCCTCCCCGACCCGCTGACCTCTCAGCCTCTCCTTGTCTTCTCCTCCATCCGTCATCCCTCGCTCTCCTCGTCACGCGCAGCTCTTTGTTTCATGCCTGACACTGAACGGCACTCAGCCGCGCTCTCCACCTCTCATCACACACACACACACACACACACACACACACACACACACACACACACACACACACACACACACACACACAGACACACACACACACACACAGACACAGACACACACACACACACACATAACACACACACACACACATACACACACACAGACACACACACACACACATACACACACACAGACACATACACACACACAGACACACACACACACACCCACACACGCGCGACACAGTCTCATTTGTGAGACATAAATGAATCCTTTGATTTTATTGCGTGGAAACAAAATGTTTCTGATGTACCAATATCCCAAGTTACTGATATAATAAATTGGACTCGCCTAAGCTAAGCTAAATTTAGACGGAGTTATTGGACTTTTTTCTTATTTCTCTGAGCACATTATTGGATTTTTCTATCAAAAAGGTAAAAATCCAATTTTGTAAAACTTTTAGCTTTCATCTTTTATTCAATTAGCATGTGATTATTGGCTGCATTATTTAATGTGAGAAAATTACCTCAGGCAAGCAAAATAAGGAAAATTTCAATACTAAATATATTTAGGAGAAGCAGCATAAGGTAAACAATGAAGCAACAAATCTCAGTTTGTGGCAGAAACAGGCTCTAAAGTGTGTAAATTAGATTTCAGAAGCGGCCGAGGCGCGTTGGGTTCGTCCGTTTTAAGCTGAGAGAAGTTTAGATGAGGTGAGACGAAGCGCGATGCAGGAAATCGCCAGAGGACATGGGATCCTGGCAGCTGGTGGAGGCGAGACGCACCGAGGCCCAAACCAGGTTTAGTTTCACCTTCAGCTTTACTTCACATTTTAACCACACAGGATGAGAGATAAAACTTTTTAATCATTTCCCCCCATTGCTTATCAAGTAGCAGCTGCTTAGCAGTGATTAAACATTTTAACTTGACAGTTGAAAGGTCAAAGGTGAATCCTATTCACAGAACAAACCTTTTTGGTTCTGGACGTTTTTGACCCGATTGGCTTTGGGACTGTAGATTATTTATCCGTCCCTATTTTTTAATGATTTTTTATTTAAAAACTCTTTCTGGGTGCATTTGTGATGTTACACTGTAAAAAATGAACAGCAATATTTTGGTTTGTTTATCCTGTTATAAGTTATATTTTCACCTGGTTATTCAGACATTTATAAATGTCAGAGTTTCAAAATAAACTTCCTTACTAAATATTGAGTTGGGAGGCTAAGTATAAATAAAACTAAAATAAAAGCTAAATATTTGCTTGCAAACTAAATGTTTAGTTCCAAATTAAATATTTAGTTTCTTAGCTAAATATCTAAATATTTCATGTTAAATAGTTTTTAAAATATTTAAACTAAACATATAATTTCCAAAAAACATTTCACTCATAGATCTATAATTAGCTAATATGGAAATTAATCAGCAGAGTTTAAATAGCAGTCTGCAAAATCCTGCTTTTATTCTGATAGCTAAACATTAAGCTGATGTTTAGTTTACAAAGGCTTTTTTGGGAATGTCATGTTTACGTGGAACTAAATCTTTAGTTTCTTAACCAGTTGTTTAGTTTTTAGACTAAATACTTAGTTTTCATTTATGAATGGCATGGTGAAAAGATGAACTTTGAGGTTTTTTCCCTAACAAACCAAAATGTTGCTGTCATTTTCCCGTGCTGCAGCGATGCAGCCGTTGTGGCGTGAAGCTGCTGTCATGGTGATGACTCCCGTTGTGGTGCAACTTCAGTTTCAACGTCTGAATCCAGGACTTTGTGAGAAGTGAACTTTCCCTCATTTCAGTGAAGCTGGAACTCTTTTCTCCCAGCCGGTGGGTTTCGTCCTGGCTGCAGTTAATGCGTCCTGCGGCGAAGCTGCTATCAGCCTCCGACACGTTCAGGGTCACCGAGATCCTCATCTGGAAACTTCACTGGGCTGCAGATGGAAAACGGTACCATCAGATGGAAACCACAGGCTGAAATAAACCGATAACGGTTTATTACACACTAAATAAAAAAATCAAACCTGACTGCTCTTTAGCTTTGACCTTTTCGATTTTATTTCCCCTTTAAACACAAGTTATAATTTGACTATTTGTGGATCGGTGCACAGTTTTCTGCATGTTTCAGAAATTTAATTACATTTTAATTTGATGTAAATCTTATCTAAATGTTTAGCTTTGTTAATGGAAGTAAAAGAGTTTAATAAACGGAGGTGGACAGAGTATCCAAATGTAAGAAAATTTTACTCAGGTAAGAGTAGAAATACAATAATCTATACAAGTAAAAGTAAAAAGTACAGTGCTGTAAAAATACTCCCAAAAGTATATATATATATATATTTTTTTTTTTTAAAGTGAAGAAAATGCAATTAAGTAAATGTAGCTGCAACCCACCTTTGGCAGAGACGGTGTTTCAGAAACTAAATCTCATCTTTATTTCATGCAATTCTTGTCTAAATGTTTAGTTTTGGTAATGAGAATAAAAAAGCATAAATTCAGAATATCAAATCTCTGAACATTTCCAACTAACGTCAAATATAATGACTGATCCAAGCTCATCCCTGTGAAACGCAAAATCATGTCAGTCAAGAGATAATTTTCCACTTAATTAACTTGTTTTTAGATTTGCATAAATGTGTTTCAATGCGGCGCCTCCATCAGAGGAACTGCTGCGTTCACACCGGGTCACCAGCTGACCCGGTTTGGAACAAAGCGGAGCGGGGAGAGAAAAGCTCCGTGGAGCAGAGATGTTTAATGAGAGAGGAACAAAGGAGGAGAAGCAGAGTTACCTGACAGAGCTGATCCGACCTCGTTACTCATCCGGCCCGTTTCAGCCCGGCGCCAAAGCCTGGATGGGTTCAAAACTAGTTTCTTTACATCAAGGCTGGGAAATTAACACATTCATTTCAATTATCCCATTAAATAGATTTAATCTGGTCACAAAGTTTAACAAAAAATAAATAACTTGAGCATATTTAGCTTGTAACTAAATATACAAACAGCTGAGTTTTAACCAAGCTTTTATTTTTATAGTCCACTTCAACTTATCAGCAAGACAATTTGCACTCTTGCTAAAAATGTATTTTAAACCAAATATTGTGTTGGTGTTTAAACACAGTTTGGAAAAACAGAATCCAAACATTTCAAAAACAGTAAAATAAGAATTTAGAAAGAAAAGTCCTACAGTTGATGGTCTTTCAAAGCTAAATGCATTTAAATTTTCTGTGGGAGTCGATTAAACGTACTTAATATTATGTAATATGTGTTAAATTTTTCCACTATGTACCTGATACAGCATCATTAGCAGCAAAAATGTTTTTTGAATTGAAAGCGTAATTTACTCTGTTGATTAAATTGTTTTTGGTTAAAATGTTTAATTGCATTCAATGCAATTAACTCTGAAGAGTTTAAGTTTAAACAATAGTTTAAATGTATTAATATTTATAAATCATTGACTCTGGGATTTATTTTTCTGTTTTAGACATTTCTGGACTCTGTTTGCCGATTTTCTCTAGATGTTGCAATGGACAGTTTAGATTCTAAACTGTCCATTGCCTTCTTGAGTCTCCAGCTCTATAGAAATGGAGGCTTATTTCTCATCTTGAAGCGAAACTTTTCTTGTTTATCCTGGAAACGGTTTCTTGTCCTGTTTCTTTAACAGTCGAAGCCCAGTTTGCTGCTTCTGGTGCTGCCAACGTCCCTCTTGTTCAGAAGCAGCCGGAGTGTGCAGGTTTCCACCAAGACATCAATAATTTACAAGCAGAAGGTTCAAACATTCCTCTCTTTCTCTCTGCATGTCATTCATGGATCAAAGAGCTTTCTTCTCTCTTCCTCTCATCCAACAGTGAAACGTTTTTGTTTGCCCAAACATTTGAGCTTAATTTGTCGAGATTTACCGGGATGTAGAACATTTGGAGCCCAAACAGATTATGCATATCAGAATATATGTGCACTGCAAAAACACAGAAGTCTGGATTCTAATGCAAATATCTTTTTACTCCTGAAGTGAGACAAAAGTAATTTAGAAGTAACTTTTCTGCATATACAGGACTTCGTTTTAAGTCAATAATCCCTTATCATTGACTTAATATTTAATCAATAATATTCTATTTATAATATGGGATAAATGTCATAAGTGAAATAATCTGCCAGTATTATATCATATAATTGACTAAACTCAAGCCCCTGCTGAAAAGGCTTTGTGTTTTTGCAGTGTAAAATGTGCCTGGTCTGAACCGATGACCTGATTTAATTCTTCCGGTCGACCCAAATTCCTCTGAGATGTTCCTGATGGCGGCTCAGTGAGAGCAGATGAGCTTGCAGCAGCGTCGCTCTCCATGTTTGTTTCCGCTGCTCAGGTTTTGCTCTGGAAGCCGACAGAGAATCTGCGGCGGCAGCAGCAGACGCCGAGCCGCGCTGCTAATCCCATCATTAACCTGATTTGCTCTAATGACGGTTCGCCTCTCTAGTATCTCCAGAACGCTGAGGACCTCTGGCTCTCGCCGAAGCGTCTCATTAGATGAATAATGGCTCCGTCTGTGTCTCTGTGAGTCGTACTTTCCCACTGAGAGTCCTCAGCAGATAATTCGCTGCTCTGAACCTCCTGCTTGGTTGTTTTTCTATGTGAAGATGTATTTAAGAGTTAAATTCATTCTGGGTCCATTCACATGATTCCACTCCACAGAAATGTCATAAAGTCATTTTTAAATTAACTCAAACACTTTATTCTATCTGCGTTTACAACCAAAATATTCACAGCTGTATGGCAAGCCCTTTTAACATAAACTCTGTTTCATTTGACGATTCATCATTTCACTCTAGATGTCGACAAAATGAATTTTGACAAGGCAGGATTGAAATCACTTGTTACTCTGGTAGATTATTTCACTAATCTTCCCATAATATAAGTAAATTTATCTGCCAATGGAAATAAAACATTTTCATCAGTATTAATGGATTATTTACTTAAAACAAGCTCCTGTGTGTTGATGAAAAGTTTCTTGTTTGAAATGCACTAAGATATTTAGTCGAAAAACTCGACAGAAATACTTGGTCAGATTCTGTAAAAGTTTCTGCCCTTTTACTGTGATCCATTTAAATGTTGCATTTTAATGACCATCTGAGGAGTTTGTTTCTGATTTCCACTGAGTTTTGTTGTTGCTTGTGCCACCTGTTTCCTCTCAGTAATCCCGGCTTCTGGCAGCGACCCGTCTGGATCTGAGTTATTGCAATCAGGGTTTTGCTTCAATGGAGACCCGTTATGCACATTTTCACACATTTTTGTTCTTCCATTTTGGTTTCTACTGCTTCTGGAAACACCCAGACAATTTTGGGAAATAAGTTAACGTATTCTGGTGTCTGGAAAATGAGCCGCTTCAAAAATGGAAGGACGATGTTGGGGTAGCTTATAACTTCAGCAGATTTAGCTCATTAGCTAAAATAAATAGCTTTCAGAAGCAGCTGTGATCAACACAGGGAAGCAACCTCCTGCAGGTGTTTCTCATTAACTGGTGTGATAAATCAGGAGAGCAGCAGGCAACTTGTTGCTCCACCATGTTGCCTCCACTTCCTGACCAATCAGAGCCCTGACCGCTGCTCCGTTACTGTTTACCATCAAACATGTAGCTTTAATGAGCTCACCGCGGCTTTATCGGTTTAATGTTGAATCTGTTATTAAACCCAAACTAATACAAACAACAAGCAGCGATAAAAGACGAGAACATCTGGCATCATTAAAAAGATCTTTTCACATCTGTTCAGTGACAACAGCCGATCATGTTATGTACAAAACATCATAAACGTAACGGTGAACCATTGGGACTTTATGAGACACAGCAACAATTAAAGCATATTTTTGACCAGGCATAAAAATCCAGCAACTTGTGTCAACTAATCAGAAAGTGTCAGTTTTAATTAAATAAACAGAAAAAAAAATACTAAAAAAAAAAAACGCTTATTTACCTCAAATATGCTAATGCACCTGCCTTTGGTTTGAGCTAATCAACAGAAAAGCAGAAACATCTGCATTCTGAGCTTATTACTGCATCAGAACCGCTGGAGGTTCTACTGAACCAGAACCGCTGGAGGTTTTACTGAACCAGAACCGCTGGAGGTTCTACTGAACCAGAACCGCCGGAGGTTCTACTGAACCAGAACCGCCAGAGGTTCTACTGAACCTGAACCAGAACCGCTGGAGGTTTTACTGAACCAGAACCGCCAGAGGTTCTACTGAACCAGAACCAGAACCGCTGGAGGCGCATGGTTATCTGGGAATCCACTTTGTTAGATTTTAATAGTTTTAATTTAGGAGCTGTTGATCACAGGAGTTTATTTATGTAAATTTGATTAAATTGGAGACAAATTAACATTAAATATTTATCCATAGCTGGCAGTAAAAAATTCGGGTTTTTTTTGTCAAAAAATAAATAAATTTTATTGATCATGATTGATTTATAAAACCAATGAATGCTTCTCTTCTTCTTCTCACTCTTTCTTCTGGACTCAAACATCTCAAGGTTTTGCCATTTTCTTTCTCAATTAAGCAATAACATATTTTGTGAGATATGAAATTTTTATGTATTGTTAAAACAAAACGTTTCTCATTTTATCAAGCTGTCTGCTCCTGTTGCTTATTGTCAACCTCTGACAGTTTAACACTTTTATATGTGATTCTGGAAAGATTTGGCATTTTATGACATTTTTGTTTCATTTATTCTCATTTGCATCACTTAGTAATTCAGAAAAAACTGATGAAGTGTATTTTGAGCAGAAATTAAAGAGCCTCACATTGGACTTTAAGAGTTTTTAGTATGTTTTACAGATTCCTGTACTAATCCGACCTCTGTGCATCAGAATGCATTCATTTCCTTTCATCTGAGTATTGCTTGATTTTTGTTTTAATCCTCTCCATATCCGTGAAGCTGTTCGCAATCAATCTCTGCTGATGCAGAAAAAAACCTTCCTGTCTTCATGATTGTGCCTATTTAGAGTCTGTCTTTCAGCTGCTCATAATCAATTAGCAGTAATTTACCTGCAGCCTGAGTCACCTTGGTGTAACGCCGTGAAAGCCACATTTTCACTGTTATAGTCTAATTATAAACAAGATAAAGTTCACATAAATTCAGGATTTTTGTTTTATTATGTACTAAACTAAACTTAAAAACAAAAGTTTATAGACATGACTAACTGCTCCTAATTTCTTTTCAATGTAAATAATTTTAAATGTGATTTTTTTTACTTAACAGTTAAACTGGAAACAAATAAAAACAAAAACAACAAGAAGTGAGTTAAAAGAAGTGGTGAATGCTGCCAAATAACGTTAGCTTAGCTAGCAGAATAAATATTTTGCAAACGCTGAAGTAGCTAAACTAGCTAGAAAATGCTAATGCTAATTCGGTAGCTTCAATTAAAAATATCTAGCTACAACCGTGGAGCAGCAATTTATCTTTGGCATTATTATTTACATGTTATTACATATATATTTATTATTATGTTTATGTCTTGTTCATTCCTGTCCGGTTTATTTTTGTTCCTGTGTGTTGCTTGTTTTAAATAAAGTTATTGCGGAACGGGAGGAACTGACGTGTAAACGGCCTCCGTCCACTTCAAAATAAGAGCATCAGTACAAACGTATAATTACCAGAATAAATCCAAACCAAAACGTCACACAGATGATGACAAAATAGCCAAATAAATTAGCATACAGGTAAGTGTGGTAAATAAATGTTTTAAATGTTAGCCATATGAAAAATGAGCTCTGCTGTTGGTGTTAAAACCTGGTTGTATCACTCTGAATTCAATCAGCTTTTATGGTGGTGACCTGCACTCCATGTGTAATATTTGCTCTCAGTTTATGTTTGAATTCAGTCATGGGAGAGGATTTATTTACACCTCCAAAGGCTTTTATTAAATCTGGTTTAAACAGTTAGAATAAATATCGGTGCGTCTGCTCAGGAGAAATCTCGTTTTGTTTGTGCCGCAGCTGATTGTTTCCCTAGAAACATGCAGGCACTCATGTATGTTCTGTCTTTTTCCATCATGTCCTCCTCTCTCTTCCATCGCGGCTGCGCTGCCTTCCTCAGGTGCATTCAAGTCAATTTAATTAATACAGCCGTGGAATCGAGGCAGAGCCATTAAAACACGCAGTTCCCTGATCAACTCACTGAGGATGTGGGAAATAACAAATCTCTACTGTCACTCACCACTAATTAAATAAAAAACACCTAGAAATTAATCATGACACACTTTTCCTCAGTTCTTTGCAGAAATTGTGTGTGTGGACTTTGACTAGGCCACTGCATTGTCTTGATTTCTGTCTTTTTCAGGCATTCTGGTGTAGAAAAGAAAAACTCCTTCCATCCATCCATCCAAATTCTTCCAGGTTTTTAATTTCCTTCACAGATTGTTGAGCTGCAGCAGTTGTTTTTCCCGTTGTCACAGTTACAACAGCAGTTGACTGAGTAACAGTTAATGTGAATAAAAATGTTAAAACCCAATAAAAAGGAAATAATCTTGTTCTCACAGGTAAAGAAGGAAGACAGGATGCATTTTCTTCAGAGGACAGGCAATAAAAGGTTTTATTGATCTAATAAAGATTTACATGCCTGATAAATGAGCTGCACGGTGCGGCAGCGTGGGCGTGTTTTCAGTGCTGCGACCTGTGAGCGATGGGGTGAGCGGTACCTGCAGTTGCGACATCCTGATGAACACGGCGCCAGCTGGGACGCCACCTGGAGAACAGAAACGCAACCCGCTCCGTCCAGGGGAGACATGAGGCAAACGCTGCCGGACCGATGAGCTCACCGCTTTTTCATGTTTACATAATCATCCTGCAACATCAACTCAGGGTCCCAATAATAGCTAATAATGTCATAATTCTGCTCATTTTAAATGTGATGAAGGTTTACAGCCAGTTATTTGATATCACTGTGCAAATTAAACGAGTTTTTCCAACATTCACTTATTTTATCGTCATAAAACATCAATAACTGGCTATTAAATACAGTTTTGATCCAAAACTACTGCATTATTAGTATGCATTTTTTCTTATCTTTATCACAATCTAACATTCACTAGAGTGATTCACAGCTCTAAGACCCGCCTCCTTGCTCTGATTGGTTGTTTTCTAAACAGGCAGCGTTTTTCTGCAGTTGGCAGTAGGATCACAGGAAGGGGTTACTTTTTTCACAAGTTGTTTTATAATAAACTGTCACAACATAGTGGTAATTTTAACAAATATGCAAAAAAATTTTATTTTATTTTTTTTTACAGTTGTTGCCTACTTAACTAGTCAAGACATTTCTGAGTGTTTGTATGATTTCCTGAAACCCAGTCGTTTTTTGGTTTTTGAGACGCTTGAGTCGGTTGCCTCTTTGCGGAGAATTTCCTCTGCTTTTCGCTGCAGGTTGCATGTAAATCTTGTCGGCTGTGTTTCCTCTGACTCTCCGGTTCCTCTGCAGCTCGTCTTTGTTTGCGCGTCGAGCTGAAAGATTTATTGCAGCTGTTTGTTCCTTTTAACTCGGCGCGTCTCTGATTGTCCATCACTGTTGCTTCGCCGGGCCGTGACAATTATTCATCCCAACGAACCTCAGCCTCTGCCTCCATGCTTTATTCTGTCTTTAATTCTCACTTCTACAAATCGCCATCTTTATTTGCATGTTGTAATTTGCACTCGGTGTCTTCAGAGGTTTTCATGTTGTTTCCTTCAGGCATATTTGAATTTATCCAGCCTGGTTTGTCTGGGGAACCAAACAAATTGTGAATGTGAACACTGGTCAACGAACCACTCCCAAAACAGCACAAGGCATTCTGGGTAATAACAACCCAAACAAACACGTTAGCCTAACGCTAACGGGGAAAATGGCTTTTCTTTATATATATATACATACATATATATATATATATATATATATATATATATATATATATATATATATATATATATATATATAAAATTGCCTTCTCACCCACCGCGGGTGGTTCTTATCCTCTGAGCTCGGGTCCTCTACCAGAGGCCTGGGAGCTTGAGGGTTCTGCGCAGTATCTTGGCTGTGCCAAGGACTGCACATTTCTGGACTGAGATGTCTGATGTTGTTCCTGGGATCTATTGTAGCCACTGCTCCAGTTTGGGGGTTACTGCCCCGAGGGCCCCGATGACCACAGGCACCACTGTGGTCTTCACCTTCCAGGCCCTCTCCAGTTCCTCCCTGAGGTCCTGGTATTTCTCCAGTTTCTCGTGCTCCTTTTTCCTGATGTTGCAATCACTTGGTATTGCTACATCTACCACAACGGCTTTCCTCTGATGTTTATCCACTACGATACAATAAGATATATATATATATATATATATATATATATATATATATATATATATATATATATATATATATATATATATATATATAAAAGACAAAAGAGAAATCCTGCGGCCACTAAAATTTGACGCCTCCATCTTGTTTCCATCTGGTAAAGCAAGAAGTTGCTCTCAGCGTCTTCAGAGGTTTTTGTGTCATTTCCTTCAGTGGTTGTTGGTGCAGCGCCCCCACAGGCCAGGAGGGGAACAGGTTGGGTTGACTCAGAACCACAGCAGCTGGAGGTTTGAGCAGATGATGGAGTTCTGGTCCCAATATATTTAACCAAAATATTGAAATATAATAGATTCAATCTGCTACAAAGACCTTTAAACATGTTCAGATAAAGTCAGGAGGTAAACATGACCCAGAACCTGATGTTCAAATGCACCCAGATCTGTGTAAAGAAAGAAACAAATAGTTTTCTGTTTTGTTTTCTCTTTGACTTTGTTTGGAAATCTGAACCTCGACTCACAGAGAGACACTTTTCCACAGGACAAACAGCAGCGCTCAACTGTAAACGAGAGAACAATAACAGATCCCAAACACACACAGAAAGAGGGAGTCAATAACGGGAGACCTGCCTGACGCCTGAGACGTGGGCTCACACCAGCGCTTGCTCCACATTTTACTCACATTGATCTTTTATTCTGCTGCTCCACAAACAAACAACAATAGAGTCATTCAGTGGAACCAGAAAGTGAAGCAGAGCAGGTGAATCCATTCAGGATGGAGGAGATTTCTCTCTCCACAGGCAGCAGATAAACAACCGCAGGAAAACATCCAATTAATGACTTTAATTACACCGAGTCGGTTCCGTCTGTTTCCTGTCCGACCCGCAGAACTTTTTACACTTAGCATGAAAGTATATGCAGCTTTTTTACTTCATCAAATCTGAAACAAACAGGCTTGAAGTGAAGATTGTTACTGACTCTGCAGATCACACACATGCTGGACGTGAACTGTTTCGACTTTTACCTCCAGGGTAAAAGCTTAAAGTATTTTAGAGTTACCAAACGTTATACCTAGTTCAGCCCATCACAACCGTAACGAGTCGGAGCGTCGAATCTCAGAGTTCAGGAGCCTTCAGTAAAATAGCTGGAGGAGAAACTGAGAGCAAAGCAAGGAAACGAGAGAACAAAGACAGAAACTCGACCATGAGGACAGAAAGTCACCGACATGTCAGGGGAAACCAGCTGACGATTAGCAAGCAACACGGATCCATCAGAACCGACTGGGCGGCGCCAAACCTTCCTCCTTCCATCGACGACGAAACCAGGAGCCTGTGCAACTTCTATCTCAGCAACTTCTATCTCAGCAACTTCTATCTCAGCAACTTCTATCTCACCAACTTCTATCACAGCAACTTCTATCTCAGCAACTTCTATCTCAACAACTTCTATCACAGCAACTTCTATCAGCAACTTCTATCTCAGCAACTTCTATCACAGCAACTTCTATCACAGCAACTTCTATCTCAGCAACTTCTATCACAGCAACTTCTATCTCACCAACTTCTATCTCAGCAACTTCTATCACAGCAACTTCTATCTCAGCAACTTCTATCACAGCAACTTCTATCAGCAACTTCTATCACAGCAACTTCTATCTCACCAACTTCTATCTCAGCAACTTCTATCACAGCAACTTCTATTTCAGCAACTTCTATCTCAGCAACTTCTATCACAGCAACTTCTATCTCAGCAACTTCTATCTCAGCAACTTCTATCACAGCAACTTCTATCACAGCAACTTCTCTCAGCAACTTCTATCACAGCAACTTCTATCTCAGCAACTTCTATCTCAGCAACTTCTATCACAGCAACTTCTATCACAGCAACTTCTATCTCAGCAACTTCTATCTCAGCAACTTCTATCACAGCAACTTCTATCACAGCAACTTCTATCTCAGCAACTTCTATCACAGCAACTTCTATCTCACCAACTTCTATCTCAGCAACTTCTATCACAGCAACTTCTATCACAGCAACTTCTATCTCAGCAACTTCTATCACAGCAACTTCTATCTCAGCAACTTCTATCACAGCAACTTCTATCAGCAACTTCTATCACAGCAACTTCTATCTCACCAACTTCTATCTCAGCAACTTCTATCACAGCAACTTCTATCTCAGCAACTTCTATCACAGCAACTTCTATCTCAGCAACTTCTATCTCACCAACTTCTATCTCACCAACTTCTATCTCAGCAACTTCTATCTCAGCAACTTCTATCACAGCAACTTCTATCTCAGCAACTTCTATCTCAGCAACTTCTATCACAGCAACTTCTATCACAGCAACTTCTATCTCAGCAACTTCTATCTCAGCAACTTCTATCACAGCAACTTCTATCACAGCAACTTCTATCTCAGCAACTTCTATCACAGCAACTTCTATCTCAGCAACTTCTATCACAGCAACTTCTATCTCAGCAACTTCTATCACAGCAACTTCTATCTCAGCAACTTCTATCACAGCAACTTCTATCACAGCAACTTCTATCTTAGCAACTTCTATCACAGCAACTTCTATCACAGCAACTTCTATCTCAGCAACTTCTATCACAGCAACTTCTATCTCAGCAACTTCTATCTCACCAACTTCTATCTCAGCAACTTCTATCACAGCAACTTCTATCACAGCAACTTCTATCACAGCAACTTCTATCTCAGCAACTTCTATCACAGCAACTTCTATCACAGCAACTTCTATCTCAGCAACTTCTATCACAGCAACTTCTATCACAGCAACTTCTATCACAGCAACTTCTATCTCAGCAACTTCTATCACAGCAACTTCTATCTCACCAACTTCTATCTCAGCAACTTCTATCACAGCAACTTCTATCACAGCAACTTCTATCTCAGCAACTTCTATCACAGCAACTTCTATCTCAGCAACTTCTATCACAGCAACTTCTATCTCACCAACTTCTATCTCAACAACTTCTATCACAGCAACTTCTATCACAGCAACTTCTATCTCAGCAACTTCTATCACAGCAACTTCTATCTCAGCAACTTCTATCTCAGCAACTTCTATCACAGCAACTTCTATCTTAGCAACTTCTATCACAGCAACTTCTATCACAGCAACTTCTATCACAGCAACTTCTATCACAGCAACTTCTATCTCAGCAACTTCTATCTCACCAACTTCTATCTCAGCAACTTCTATCACAGCAACTTCTATCACAGCAACTTCTATCTCAGCAACTTCTATCACAGCAACTTCTATCTCAGCAACTTCTATCACAGCAACTTCTATCTCAGCAACTTCTATCACAGCAACTTCTATCTCAGCAACTTCTATCTCAGCAACTTCTATCACAGCAACTTCTATCTCAGCAACTTCTATCTCACCAACTTCTATCTCACCAACTTCTATCTCAGCAACTTCTATCACAGCAACTTCTATCACAGCAACTTCTATCTCAGCAACTTCTATCACAGCAACTTCTATCTCAGCAACTTCTATCTCAGCAACTTCTATCACAGCAACTTCTATCTCAGCAACTTCTATCACAGCAACTTCTATCTCAGCAACTTCTATCACAGCAACTTCTATCTCAGCAACTTCTATCTCACCAACTTCTATCACAGCAACTTCTGTCACAGCAACTTCTATCTCAGCAACTTCTATCACAGCAACTTCTATCAGCAACTTCTATCTCAGCAACTTCTATCACAGCAACTTCTATCTCAGCAACTTCTATCTCAGCAACTTCTATCACAGCAACTTCTATCTCAGCAACTTCTATCACAGCAACTTCTATCTCAGCAACTTCTATCACAGCAACTTCTATCTCAGCAACTTCTATCACAGCAACTTCTATCTCAGCAACTTCTATCTCAGCAACTTCTATCACAGCAACTTCTATCTCAGCAACTTCTATCTCACCAACTTCTATCTCACCAACTTCTATCTCAGCAACTTCTATCACAGCAACTTCTATCACAGCAACTTCTATCTCAGCAACTTCTATCACAGCAACTTCTATCTCAGCAACTTCTATCTCAGCAACTTCTATCACAGCAACTTCTATCTCAGCAACTTCTATCACAGCAACTTCTATCTCAGCAACTTCTATCACAGCAACTTCTATCTCACCAACTTCTATCTCAACAACTTCTATCACAGCAACTTCTATCACAGCAACTTCTATCTCAGCAACTTCTATCACAGCAACTTCTATCTCAGCAACTTCTATCTCAGCAACTTCTATCACAGCAACTTCTATCTTAGCAACTTCTATCACAGCAACTTCTATCACAGCAACTTCTATCTCAGCAACTTCTATCACAGCAACTTCTATCTCAGCAACTTCTATCTCACCAACTTCTATCTCAGCAACTTCGATCACAGCAACTTCTATCACAGCAACTTCTATCTCAGCAACTTCTATCACAGCAACTTCTATCTCAGCAACTTCTATCACAGCAACTTCTATCTCAGCAACTTCTATCACAGCAACTTCTATCTCAGCAACTTCTATCTCAGCAACTTCTATCACAGCAACTTCTATCTCAGCAACTTCTATCACAGCAACTTCTATCTCAGCAACTTCTATCACAGCAACTTCTATCTCACCAACTTCTATCTCAGCAACTTCTATCACAGCAACTTCTATCACAGCAACTTCTATCACAGCAACTTCTATCTCAGCAACTTCTATCACAGCAACTTCTATCTCAGCAACTTCTATCTCACCAACTTCTATCACAGCAACTTCTATCACAGCAACTTCTATCTCACCAACTTCTATCACAGCAACTTCTATCTCAGCAACTTCTATCAGCAACTTCTATCACAGCAACTTCTATCTCAGCAACTTCTATCACAGCAACTTCTATCTCAGCAACTTCTATCACAGCAACTTCTATCTCACCAACTTCTATCTCAGCAACTTCTATCACAGCAACTTCTATCACAGCAACTTCTATCACAGCAACTTCTATCTCAGCAACTTCTATCACAGCAACTTCTATCTCAGCAACTTCTATCTCACAAACTTCTATCACAGCAACTTCTATCACAGCAACTTCTATCTCACCAACTTCTATCTCAGCAACTTCTATCACAGCAACTTCTATCTCAGCAACTTCTATCAGCAACTTCTATCACAGCAACTTCTATCTCAGCAACTTCTATCACAGCAACTTCTATCTCAGCAACTTCTATCACAGCAACTTCTATCTCACCAACTTCTATCTCAGCAACTTCTATCACAGCAACTTCTATCACAGCAACTTCTATCACAGCAACTTCTATCTCAGCAACTTCTATCACAGCAACTTCTATCACAGCAACTTCTATCTCACCAACTTCTATCTCAGCAACTTCTATCACAGCAACTTCTATCTCAGCAACTTCTATCTTAGCAACTTCTATCACAGCAACTTCTATCACAGCAACTTCTATCTCAGCAACTTCTATCACAGCAACTTCTATCTCAGCAACTTCTATCTCACCAACTTCTATCACAGCAACTTCTATCACAGCAACTTCTATCTCACCAACTTCTATCTCAGCAACTTCTATCACAGCAACTTCTATCTCAGCAACTTCTATCAGCAACTTCTATCACAGCAACTTCTATCTCAGCAACTTCTATCACAGCAACTTCTATCTCACCAACTTCTATCTCAGCAACTTCTATCACAGCAACTTCTATCACAGCAACTTCTATCACAGCAACTTCTATCACAGCAACTTCTATCTCAGCAACTTCTATCACAGCAACTTCTATCACAGCAACTTCTATCTCACCAACTTCTATCTCAGCAACTTCTATCACAGCAACTTCTATCTCAGCAACTTCTATCTCAGCAACTTCTATCTCACCAACTTCTATCTCAGCAACTTCTATCACAGCAACTTCTATCTCAGCAACTTCTATCACAGCAACTTCTATCTCACCAACTTCTATCACAGCAACTTCTATCACAGCAACTTCTATCTCAGCAACTTCTATCACAGCAACTTCTATCTCACCAACTTCTATCTCAGCAACTTCTATCACAGCAACTTCTATCACAGCAACTTCTATCACAGCAACTTCTATCTCAGCAACTTCTATCTCACCGACTTCTATCACAGCAACTTCTGTCACAGCAACTTCTATCACAGCAACTTCTATCTCACCAACTTCTATCTCAGCAACTTCTATCTCAGCAACTTCTATCACAGCAACTTCTATCTCAGCAACTTCTATCACAGCAACTTCTATCTCAGCAACTTCTATCTCAGCAACTTCTATCACAGCAACTTCTATCTCAGCAACTTCTATCTCAGCAACTTCTATCACAGCAACTTCTATCTCAGCAACTTCTATCTCAGCAACTTCTGTCACAGCAACTTCTATCTCAGCAACTTCTATCTCAGCAGTCTCTATGATGTGTTGTGCTCTTGGCAATCTGCAGTCGTTGCCTGTATTGTTGCCAAAGGAAACTCTGGTTTGTGTTTCTGTTCTTCCGCCTGCCGTTTCAGGGTCAGACGATGGTCCAGGTATCAGATCAGCATCTGGGCGACAGGCATGAGTTTCTGTGTATTCGTGATCAGAGTTAGCGAATGGAGCCACTGCTGCTGCTGCAGCAGTGGATGCAGCAGCAGTGGATGCAGCTTTTTGGTGTAATTGAATTATTTATGGCGTTCTGAACGCCAAACCTTTTCTAAATGTTTTTCATCTTTGCGTTTCTTTCCCTGTTCGTGTTGAAGCTCTATACTGACCTGCTCCAGCAGAAAGGTCAGTTAAAGTAACATTAATTGATCTTTGCAAGCTTGTGAGATCATTTCCAATAATTTAGTGGTTGAGAATCAAAGTATGAAAGAAATGGATATAAATCTGAAATGCTGCTCAAGCCCAGAAGCTTACGTCTGCCTCGGTCGCCATCTTCTGCTCTTTGCTTTCGGCGAAAGACCGCAAGCCGTCTAAAGAGCGACAATAACTTTGCAATTACAGGAAATACATTTGTCAGTATCTTCCTCTACTTTTATTGCCAACTCCAACACTTTATTGTTTCTTCTAAATTGGTAAAATGGCTCATTTTTTTCAACACGTTGAAAACAATATTTGTTTGGAAAGAAGCAGATCAGATGAACATTCAAATGTAAATCTTTATCCTGAGCTGATGTCGGCAAACATCTGCGTCTTCCTAATTGCTTCGACGCACCTCTGGAGCCGGTTTAATCCGCCTCACGTCGCCAGCTGCAGAAACAGAAACGGGGAGTTTATGCACGGTTCAGCGATGCTGTTTGCTCCCACCTACCCAGAGGAGTCAAAACCTGATTAACAGCGGATTATAATTAGCACAATTATTCCTAGCAAACAGAAACACACTGGAGGGACAGAGGTTGAAAGAAAACAAGGATTGTACCACAGAGGCCGTCTGTTTATGTTGGTAAACAGAAAATAAGATTTTTCTAAGCATCCAGAGACTTTTGGCCTGTAGTTTTACCTGCTGCATGTTAGTGACAAGTCAAAGCAAAAATCAGGTCCGATTTTGAATCTGAATCTGTTTTACACAATAGATTCATAAAATACAAATCACTTATTTACAAACCAACTCATTCAATCGAAAAGCTGAAAACACCAAATGGAAATAAAAATGGTCAGATTTTAGTGATTGTAGATTCCTCTCTTGTTATTGGCTAAAAACTGTCAGCCATTTCTCCTGCTAACGCTAGGTTAGCGTGTTTGTTTTGTTTGCATTTACCCAGAATGCCCTGCGCTGTAATCCACTTCCTGCTTTGTCTCCGGTCCGCTTGCTGTTCATATGGAACCGAATCCAGAGTTTATGGTTTGGTTCATGACATTCAGCCTCATAAATATCAGAGTTTTCTTGTTAAACTCACCGACATCGTAAAGAGAAGATTTCTCAGCTTTTCTCTCGCTTTCTTGTTGACACTGACAATTGCATCAGAGTTGTCAGATTTGGGATCAGCCTCAGCGCTTAAAGAGCCGATCAATCACCCAATCTTTACAGTTGTGGGTCGTAAGGAGAGGAGGTTCGTTGTTATTTGAGTCACGTCTGGGTGAGAGCCGAGACGTGCAGACAGAGCTGAATGAACGGCTGAAGCTCTGGCAACACGCTCAGATTCCTACGCTTCCCTTCTTTACACCTCACTCACCCAGCAGAGGCTGCAAGCCGGAAAAAACAGCAACACAACTTAAATAAATGATGCTCTGACGTGAGCAGGGATGGAAGCAGAAAAAACCCAAAGAATTTAACTTTCACCGCCCACCTCTCTGCGCTAACCGGCGCTAAATCCAACATGCTATTAAGTTATGTGGAAAAATGTCGGCCTGTGAAGCCTTCAGTGATTTTCTATGGACAAAACACCAAACAAGTTCTTCATTGATCGGCTTGGAACAAATTCAGGTGCAGAAACATGTTGCTGGAAACATGTTTCTGCAAGGATCAGAGGATCATACAGTTTGCAGTTAAAGTTTAGTTAACATATCAGAAAGTAAAAGACACATTTTCTGTACTAATTGGTCCTTCTTCTCTTTTCCTGGGCAGGTGAAGCAACACAACTCCATGAGTTTGATTTGGGTGAGTAAAACCTCCTGCATGCCTGACCGGTTTGAGAATGAAGCTGTTTTTGCACATGGACTCCGTTTGGGACCAAAGTTTCACCATCAGCTCCACCTGCAGCTGCTGTGGCTCTGAGTCAATCCAACCTGTTCCTCTCCTGGCCTGTGGGGGCGCTGCACTAAGATCTGCCCTGTCAGCTAATTCACACATTTACTAAAAGAAATACTTCCTGGACGGGTTTATTATTTCTTTCTTTCTCTGTTATACAAACAGTATATGATTTAAAGAGAATAACAAGAAATGAAGATAAAAATGGGTTAATTCCATATTGCTCCTGCAAACTGCAGTCCTTGAAGAGTCCACCAGAGGGCTCCATTGAGTCCAATGGACAATTTCAGCTGAATTATAATTATGACAATAATTTCTGTCCATTTGCGTAGAGAGTCCAGTTTGGTTGGAGAAGAGTGAATGCTAAGCTAACTCTGGTTAGCTTGGGTTCGGTTGAAGTGAACTCTGGTTCGGTTTGGAGGCATACAGACACCGCTTCATAAGAAAGTCAGGAAGTGGACTTCAGTGCAGGGCATTCTGGGTAAATTCTCTTTCATCTTTAAAAGATGAAAGAGAAATCTGACATCTCCATCTTGTTTCATCTGGTAAAACAGGAAGTTGTTCTCAGTGTCTTCAGCAGTTTTAGTGTCATTTCCTGCAGTGGTTGTTGGTGCAGCGCCGCCACAGACCAAGAGGGGAACAGGTTGGTTTGATTCAGAGCCACAGCAGCTGGAGGTGGAACAGATGGTGAAACTTTGGTCCCAATAGAACCGAGTCTACCAGACTGTAAGGTGTGAATGCATGGTCAGTCATCCGTTCACACACAAACGCAGGCTGCTGGTGAGAAGCAGTGAGGATCAGAGTGTTTATGCATGAACAACTGAGTCACAGAGAGGCTGCTTTGTTTCTGCAGCCAGCTCTTGTCTGGGTTCATCCCTCCGCTCTGAATACTAAACACCGCGCTTCTGCCGCTATCCGCTGGCCTGGAAACGGAGAGCCGCTACAAGCTGTGTGTGTGTGTGTGTGTGTGTGTGTGTGTGTGTGTGTGGGTGGGTGGGTGGGTGGGTGGGTGGGTGGGTGGGTGGGTGTGTGTGTGTGTGTGTGTGTGTGTGTGTGTGTGTGTGTGTGTGTGTGTGTGTGTGTGTGTAGCTCTCAGGTTAACCAACTGTTCCTCCAGCTGTATCTGCTTCCAAAGATGAATCGATCCCAGTTTTTTCATCTCATTACGAGTCAGCCTGATATTAAAAATATTTATTTTCCTAATTTCCTAAATGGAACAATCTTTTATGTTTTTTTTAATCTACCCCAAACCTTCACCAAGTTACAGCAAAGTGTAGAACGATAATGTTCTGTAATTATTGAGGTTTTCCAGTATTTCCAGTGCAGAGGAACTTCTGTTACAGTAACTTCCCATTTCTGTCCGGTTCTTTGATTTATCAGGCAGAAACATAAAACATGAGAAGCTGTAATTCAGAATGAGAAGGTCAGAGATTCTCATGCAGGATTCAATGTGACTCCTGAGGAAAGTTTGACTTTATTGGAGAGGAAGAACTCAGACATAAACCAAAGATTTCCTGAGGAAAGTTTGCGATCCTAAATTTTCATTATTTAGACAAAGAACAGAAGAAAAATTCAACATTTATGTAATCTGTTACAGATTTCAGCAGCAATTCAGTTTAAAATATGGTTTCAAAGCAACTCTGAAGGAGTTTTAACCTGTCCTGGAAAGACGCTGCTGCAGTAACTGAACTAAAGTTAAACACAGGATTGAGTTTCTCTGGATATTGCGGGGACATTTGTCCTCTACACTGCAAAAACACAAAATCCTACCAGGTACTTTAGTCCAGTATCAAGTGTAAATATCTCAGTTTACTGGAAATAAGACAGAACTAACTCATAAGTAACTTTTCAGAAAGAAAGCTTAATTTAAGAGAATAATGCCTTAATATGCAACATAAAAATGTCTTGTTAAATAATATTTTCATCAATATTCAGGAATGATTCACTTGAAACAAGCTCATATTCCTGGCTGAAAAGTTACTTATAATTTAGGTTTGTCTTATTTCCAGTAAACTAAGATATTTGCACTAGAAAATGCACTAAAAAACTTGATAAGTATTTTAGTGTTTTGTGGTTTTGCAGTGTAATCCTGAAAATGTTCTCCAGGTGATGGAAGGCTGTGTTTGTAACTGTATTTATGTGTCTCTGAATGTTCAGGTTCAGCCTGATCTGCAGACTTTAGCTTTAACAACTGAAGCTGTTCGTTGACTCTAGTCTAGATCTATAATCATATATCTGTAGTTATAGATCTATATTAATCATAGATCTGTGGTTATAGATCTATGGTCATAGATCTATAACTCTAGATTGTTCCTCTTTAGGTCCAAAGATATAAACTTCAGTTTCTGTTCAGCTGGAGAAAGTTTCGGCGCATCCACATATTTATCTGTCCTCAGCATTTGTTCAGTGATTTGGTGGGTTCAAAGGTCACCTGGTGACGTCATAATGTAGAGCTGTGTGTCATCTAGTTTTATAACTTGAGCCATATGCATGTTGACTGAGAGGAGTTCCAGGACGGAGCCTTGGGGAACCCCACATCCCAGTTCTCCCAGTTCTTTTGTAAGATCTGAACCGGTTCAGAACTGGACCGCCTCCAGCTGCAGAGACCTTCCTGTTTCCATTTCACTGGTTCCTCTGAATGAACCTAAGAAGACCCCAACCGATGACCCGCCTCTCTCCAGAACCAGAACGTCTCTGCTCTCCCGAGGTTATCACAGCAAAATCCCATTTTCCTTCTGATGAGCAGAACAAAACAGATTGATGCACATCACACTCTGCGCATACTGCGATGAAATGACTGAGACAAAATCAATGTGTTTCATTAGGAGGAGCTGGCGGCCATTATGTGTGTTAAATGACAGAGGATCAAACCCCCGGTGTGAGATTCTGCCTCTGGTTTCTGGTTTCATTTGAACAACATGAAAACATGTCAGGAACATGTTTTGAACATACCTGAGGAAGCATAATAGATCATCTTTAGGCTTCGTTGTGTCTCAGGTTCACAGACTGACTTCCTGCTTCATGCTAGCTGTCAGTTCTGCGTCCGTAGAAGGTTTTGTTTATATGATGGGCTTCTGCCTGGATGCAGAGGTGAAGGATGACTGGCGGGCGGTTTGGGTGGTAAATGGCTTTCTGAGAGCCGACCAAAGGGGAGCTGAAGACCAGTGAGGCTGTTTGAAATGACTGCTGATGACTTCAAGCATCTCTCTCTGGATGTGTTGGTTTAAGAGACGTGTTTTTCTGAATCCCTCCTCCCTCCCACTCACACACTTGTACCCACGATCCTCTCCTGCTGGATTACGTGTGTGGCTTTCCTCTCGCTCAACACGTCCTAATAAGGTCAGGGAACAAAGCAGAATGAAGAGCATGTTGGATTTTATCACCACTTTGTCCCAACAACCTCCAGTGAAAACACATAATCGCATACTCCTGTGGTTCTTTAAATACAGAGTCAGACGAACAACGCTGGATTTAATGACATCAGCGTTCAGCAATTCAGATCCTGAATGCAAGAAAAAACAACTTCACTTTATTTTGACTTGACATGTCGGCTCTAAACAGCTTGAACTCCCAAAAATGGCACACGAACCAGATTGTTAGCGACAGCATGCTAAAATGATTCATGTCATGAAAATAAATTTGCTTAATGGAAACAGCAATCTTGAAAATACTCATGTTTTTTTGTTTGAATGAGACATTTTATTGAAATATTTTTATTTTGCAAAGCTGCAAAGGAAACAATTTTTTTTTTCATCACACGAGTCACATGATCGTCAGCAGGGTGTTACTACTGGCAGAAACGACAAAGAAAACAGGAAGTTCAGGAAGGTGATGATTTGTGTTTGTTTTTTGGTTCAAACATGTTTTTCATTCAGTGGTTAGAATCTAAAAGCTTTACTCAAGCAATAGTAGAGATACTTCATAATAAAATTACACAAAAGTAAACACTAAATATTTTCAAAAGGTTACTCAAGTACATGTAACTGAGTAAATGTAACTAGTTTCTTCCCATCTCTGTGAAAAACAAATAATAACATTTTTCCAAATCAATAAAAGGTTGTCCCACCTATTCGTCTTTCATTATTTTATACTCACCTGTCGCCTGATTTTGTTATTATTTGTTACCTATGTGAATTATTAGCATGTTTGTCTTTAAAACACCAAAATAACTTAATATTTTGTTTTGTCTGATGATGTCACTTTTCAATATTAAATAACTGATCATTTCATCAGTTACTCAGCACTTGAGTAAACTTTTCACCAAACATTTTTTTACTCTAACTTGAGTAATTTGTTGCTTCTCTTTACTTTCTGGGTACTGGACCCGGTACTGGTGCTGCTGCTGTGGAGGGTTTGTAACAATAACTGTTTGGAGA